>NW_027180357.1:0-343524 GCF_040956055.1 Brachionichthys hirsutus | reverse complement strand
AACCCTAACCCTAACCCTAACCCTAACCCTAACCCTAACCCTAACCCTAACCCTAACCCTAACCCTAACCCTAACCCTAACCCTAACCCTAACCCTAACCCTAACCCTAACCCTAACCCTAACCCTAACCCTAACCCTAACCCTAACCCTAACCCTAACCCTAACCCTAACCCTAACCCTAACCCTAACCCTAACCCTAACCCTAACCCTAACCCTAACCTACCCTAACCCTAACCCTAACCCTAACCCTAACCCTAACCCTAACCCTAACCCTAACCCTAACCCTAACCCTAACCCTAACCCTAACCCTAACCCTAACCCTAACCCTAACCCTAACCCTAACCCTAACCCTAACCCTACTAACCCTAACCCTAACCCTAACCCTAACCCTAACCCTAACCCTAACCCTAACCCTAACCCTAACCCTAACCCTAACCCTAACCCTAACCCTAACCCTAACCCTAACCCTAACCCTAACCCTAACCCTAACCCTAACCCTAACCCTAACCCTAACCCTAACCCTAACCCTAACCCTAACCCTAACCCTAACCCTAACCCTAACCCTAACCCTAACCCTAACCCTAACCCTAACCCTAACCCTAACCCTAACCCTAACCCTAACCCTAACCCTAACCCTAACCCTAACCCTAACCCTAACCCTAACCCTAACCCTAACCCTAACCCTAACCCTAACCCTAACCCTAACCCTAACCCTAACCCTAACCCTAACCCTAACCCTAACCCTAACCCTAACCCTAACCCTAACCCTAACCCTAACCCTAACCCTAACCCTAACCCTAACCCTAACCCTAACCCTAACCCTAACCCTAACCCTAACCCTAACCCTAACCCTAACCCTAACCCTAACCCTAACCCTAACCCTAACCCTAACCCTAACCCTAACCCTAACCCTAACCCTAACCCTAACCCTAACCCTAACCCTAACCCTAACCCTAACCCTAACCCTAACCCTAACCCTAACCCTAACCCTAACCCTAACCCTAACCCTAACCCTAACCCTAACCCTAACCCTAACCCTAACCCTAACCCTCTAACCCTAACCCTAACCCTAACCCTAACCCTAACCCTAACCCTAACCCTAACCCTAACCCTAACCCTAACCCTAACCCTAACCCTAACCCTAACCCTAACCCTAACCCTAACCCTAACCCTAACCCTAACCCTAACCCTAACCCTAACCCTAACCCTAACCCTAACCCTAACCCTAACCCTAACCCTAACCCTAACCCTAACCCTAACCCTAACCCTAACCCTAACCCTAACCCTAACCCTAACCCTAACCCTAACCCTAACCCTAACCCTAACCCTAACCCTAACCCTAACCCCTAACCCTAACCCTAACCCTAACCCTAACCCTAACCCTAACCCTTGTTCTGACAGTTTCAACTTGTTTTGAGGTTATTTTACTGATTTCAGTCTGAACACTGCAGTAACATCTTCTGACAGAGGAAGACTCTGCCGGAAGATTTTGATTTTAACGGACAGACAGTCCGCCTCCGTGGTGCGGGCGGGCAGCAAAACAACAACAAACGGAATGGATCAAGTTTACGCCACCGACCTTAAAAACAGACGAGGACGAATCGTTTCCGTATCAGGCCGGAGTGAAAAAATTAATATATTACTTTTGAAATAAAAGTAAATGTGACAAAGTAAAAATGAAAAAGTAATTCGTTACACTACTCGTTACTGGTAAAAAGTAATATTATTTAAGTTACTAGTTAGTTTCCCAACACTGTGTATAATTTCCAAAAATCACACGGAAGGTCTCTCGCCCTCGCTCTCGCACATCCGGCCAGACAGCGTCTCCTGTCCGTCTGGAAAACTCTTCAGTCATAAAAATAATAAAAATAATAATAATAATAAAAAATAAATAAATTTAAAAATAAATAAATAAATAAATTTAAAAATAACTAAATAACTAAATTTTAAAATAAATAAATAAATAAATAAACAAATAAATAAATAAATAAATAAATAAATAAATAAATAAATAATTTAATTAATTTTAAGTTATATTGCACCAGATCAGAACAGACAGCTGTCTCACTTTACAGGTATAGGCAGCCCTTCTGCAAGAGGAGAAGGTTGTTCTGCCAGTTTCAACTTGTTTTCAGGTCATTTTACTGATTTAAGCCTGAAAACTGCAGTAACATGTCCTTTTGTCAGTCTCTGCCAGAAGAAGCTTGTTCTGACAGTTTCAACTTGTTTTGAGGTCATTTTTCTTCTTTCAGTCTGAAATCTGCAGTAACATGTTTTTTTGTCAGGCTCTGCTAGAAGAAGCTTGTTCTGACAGTTTCAACTTGTTTACAGGTCATTTTACTAATTCCAGTCTGAAATCTGCAGGAACATGTCCTTTTGTCAGTCTCTGCCAGAAGAAGCTTGTTCTGACAGTTTCAACTTGTTTTGAGGTCATTTTTCTTCTTTCAGTCTGAAATCTGCAGTAACATGTTTTTTTGTCAGGCTCTGCCAGAAGAAGCTTGTTCTGACAGTTTCAACTTGTTTTCAGGTCATTTTACTGATTTGTCTGAAAACTGCAGTAACATGTCCTTTTGTAAGGCTCTGCCAGAAGAAGCTTGTTCTGACAGTTTCAACTTGTTTTGAGGTCATTTGGATGATTTCTGTATGAAAAATGCAGTAACAAGTCCTTTTGTCAGGCTCTGCCAGAAGAAGCTTGTTCTGACAGTTTCAACTTGTTTTCAGGTCATTTAACTAATTTCAGTCTGAACACTGCAGTAACATGTCCTTTTGTCAGCATCTGCCGGAAGAAGCTTGTTCTGACAGTTTCAACTTGTCTTGAGGTCATTTTTCTTCTTTCAGTCTGAAATCTGCAGTAACATGTTTTTTTGTCAGGCTCTGCTAAAAGAAGCTTGTTCTGACAGTTTCAACTTGTTTACAGGTCATTTCACTAATTCCAGTCTGAAATCTGCAGGAACATGTTTTTTGTAAGGCTCTGCCAGCAGAAGCTTGTTCTGACTAGTTTTCAGGTCATTTTGATGATTTCAGTCTGAACACTGCAGTAACATGTCCTTTTGTCAGCATCTGCCAGAAGAAGCTTGTTCTGACAGTTTCAACTTGTTTTCAGGTCATTTAACTAATTTCAGTCTGAACACTGCAGTGACATGTTTTTTTGTCAGGCTCTGCTAGAAGAAGCTTGTTCTGACAGTTTCAACTTGTTTTCAGGTCATTTTACTGATTTGTCTGAAAACTGCAGTAACATGTCCTTTTGTCAGCATCTGCCGGAAGAAGCTTGTTCTGACAGTTTCAACTTGTTTTCAGGTCATTTAACTAATTTCAGTCTGAACACTGCAGTAACATGTCCTTTTGTCAGCATCTGCCGGAAGAAGCTTGTTCTGACAGTTTCAACTTGTCTTGAGGTCATTTTTCTTCTTTCAGTCTGAAATCTGCAGTAACATGTTTTTTTGTCAGGCTCTGCTAAAAGAAGCTTGTTCTGACAGTTTCAACTTGTTTACAGGTCATTTCACTAATTCCAGTCTGAAATCTGCAGGAACATGTTTTTTGTAAGGCTCTGCCAGCAGAAGCTTGTTCTGACTAGTTTTCAGGTCATTTTGATGATTTCAGTCTGAACACTGCAGTAACATGTCCTTTTGTCAGCATCTGCCAGAAGAAGCTTGTTCTGACAGTTTCAACTTGTTTTCAGGTCATTTAACTAATTTCAGTCTGAACACTGCAGTGACATGTTTTTTTGTCAGGCTCTGCTAGAAGAAGCTTGTTCTGACAGTTTCAACTTGTTTTCAGGTCATTTTACTGATTTGTCTGAAAACTGCAGTAACATGTCCTTTTGTCAGCATCTGCCGGAAGAAGCTTGTTCTGACAGTTTCAACTTGTTTTGAGGTTATTTTACTGATTTCAGTCTGAAATCTGCAGTAACATGTTTTTTTGTCAGGCTCTGCCAGAAGAAGCTTGTTCTGACAGTTTCAACTTGTTTTGAGGTCATTTTTCTTCTTTCAGTCTGAAATCTGCAGTAACATGTTTTTTTGTCAGGCTCTGCCAGAAGAAGCTTGTTCTGACAGTTTCAACTTGTTTTCAGGTCATTTGGCTGATTTCAGTCTGAACACTGCAGTGACATGTTTTTTTGTCAGGCTCTGCTAGAAGAAGCTTGTTCTGACAGTTTCAACTTGTTTTCAGGTCATTTTACTGATTTGTCTGAAAACTGCAGTAACATGTCCTTTTGTCAGCATCTGCCGGAAGAAGCTTGTTCTGACAGTTTCAACGTGTTCTGAGGTCATTTTTCTTCTTTCAGTCTGAAAAATGCAGCAGCATGTTCTTTAAGTCAGCATCTGCCGGAAGAAGCTTGTTCTGACAGTTTCAACTTGTTTTGAGGTTATTTTACTGATTTCAGTCTGAACACTGCAGTAACATCTTCTGACAGAGGAAGACTCTGCCGGAAGATTTTGATTTTAACGGACAGACAGTCCGCCTCCGTGGTGCGGGCGGGCAGCAAAACAACAACAAACGGAATGGATCAAGTTTACGCCACCGACCTTAAAAACAGACGAGGACGAATCGTTTCCGTATCAGGCCGGAGTGAAAAAATTAATATATTACTTTTGAAATAAAAGTAAATGTGACAAAGTAAAAATGAAAAAGTAATTCGTTACACTACTCGTTACTGGTAAAAAGTAATATTATTTAAGTTACTAGTTAGTTTCCCAACACTGTGTATAATTTCCAAAAATCACACGGAAGGTCTCTCGCCCTCGCTCTCGCACATCCGGCCAGACAGCGTCTCCTGTCCGTCTGGAAAACTCTTCAGTCATAAAAATAATAAAAATAATAATAATAATAAAAAATAAATAAATTTAAAAATAAATAAATAAATAAATTTAAAAATAACTAAATAACTAAATTTTAAAATAAATAAATAAATAAATAAACAAATAAATAAATAAATAAATAAATAAATAAATAAATAAATAAATAAATAAATAAATAATTTAATTAATTTTAAGTTATATTGCACCAGATCAGAACAGACAGCTGTCTCACTTTACAGGTATAGGCAGCCCTTCTGCAAGAGGAGAAGGTTGTTCTGCCAGTTTCAACTTGTTTTCAGGTCATTTTACTGATTTAAGCCTGAAAACTGCAGTAACATGTCCTTTTGTCAGTCTCTGCCAGAAGAAGCTTGTTCTGACAGTTTCAACTTGTTTTGAGGTCATTTTTCTTCTTTCAGTCTGAAATCTGCAGTAACATGTTTTTTTGTCAGGCTCTGCTAGAAGAAGCTTGTTCTGACAGTTTCAACTTGTTTACAGGTCATTTTACTAATTCCAGTCTGAAATCTGCAGGAACATGTCCTTTTGTCAGTCTCTGCCAGAAGAAGCTTGTTCTGACAGTTTCAACTTGTTTTGAGGTCATTTTTCTTCTTTCAGTCTGAAATCTGCAGTAACATGTTTTTTTGTCAGGCTCTGCCAGAAGAAGCTTGTTCTGACAGTTTCAACTTGTTTTCAGGTCATTTTACTGATTTGTCTGAAAACTGCAGTAACATGTCCTTTTGTAAGGCTCTGCCAGAAGAAGCTTGTTCTGACAGTTTCAACTTGTTTTGAGGTCATTTGGATGATTTCTGTATGAAAAATGCAGTAACAAGTCCTTTTGTCAGGCTCTGCCAGAAGAAGCTTGTTCTGACAGTTTCAACTTGTTTTCAGGTCATTTAACTAATTTCAGTCTGAACACTGCAGTAACATGTCCTTTTGTCAGCATCTGCCGGAAGAAGCTTGTTCTGACAGTTTCAACTTGTCTTGAGGTCATTTTTCTTCTTTCAGTCTGAAATCTGCAGTAACATGTTTTTTTGTCAGGCTCTGCTAAAAGAAGCTTGTTCTGACAGTTTCAACTTGTTTACAGGTCATTTCACTAATTCCAGTCTGAAATCTGCAGGAACATGTTTTTTGTAAGGCTCTGCCAGCAGAAGCTTGTTCTGACTAGTTTTCAGGTCATTTTGATGATTTCAGTCTGAACACTGCAGTAACATGTCCTTTTGTCAGCATCTGCCAGAAGAAGCTTGTTCTGACAGTTTCAACTTGTTTTCAGGTCATTTAACTAATTTCAGTCTGAACACTGCAGTGACATGTTTTTTTGTCAGGCTCTGCTAGAAGAAGCTTGTTCTGACAGTTTCAACTTGTTTTCAGGTCATTTTACTGATTTGTCTGAAAACTGCAGTAACATGTCCTTTTGTCAGCATCTGCCGGAAGAAGCTTGTTCTGACAGTTTCAACTTGTTTTCAGGTCATTTAACTAATTTCAGTCTGAACACTGCAGTAACATGTCCTTTTGTCAGCATCTGCCGGAAGAAGCTTGTTCTGACAGTTTCAACTTGTCTTGAGGTCATTTTTCTTCTTTCAGTCTGAAATCTGCAGTAACATGTTTTTTTGTCAGGCTCTGCTAAAAGAAGCTTGTTCTGACAGTTTCAACTTGTTTACAGGTCATTTCACTAATTCCAGTCTGAAATCTGCAGGAACATGTTTTTTGTAAGGCTCTGCCAGCAGAAGCTTGTTCTGACTAGTTTTCAGGTCATTTTGATGATTTCAGTCTGAACACTGCAGTAACATGTCCTTTTGTCAGCATCTGCCAGAAGAAGCTTGTTCTGACAGTTTCAACTTGTTTTCAGGTCATTTAACTAATTTCAGTCTGAACACTGCAGTGACATGTTTTTTTGTCAGGCTCTGCTAGAAGAAGCTTGTTCTGACAGTTTCAACTTGTTTTCAGGTCATTTTACTGATTTGTCTGAAAACTGCAGTAACATGTCCTTTTGTCAGCATCTGCCGGAAGAAGCTTGTTCTGACAGTTTCAACTTGTTTTGAGGTTATTTTACTGATTTCAGTCTGAAATCTGCAGTAACATGTTTTTTTGTCAGGCTCTGCCAGAAGAAGCTTGTTCTGACAGTTTCAACTTGTTTTGAGGTCATTTTTCTTCTTTCAGTCTGAAATCTGCAGTAACATGTTTTTTTGTCAGGCTCTGCCAGAAGAAGCTTGTTCTGACAGTTTCAACTTGTTTTCAGGTCATTTGGCTGATTTCAGTCTGAACACTGCAGTGACATGTTTTTTTGTCAGGCTCTGCTAGAAGAAGCTTGTTCTGACAGTTTCAACTTGTTTTCAGGTCATTTTACTGATTTGTCTGAAAACTGCAGTAACATGTCCTTTTGTCAGCATCTGCCGGAAGAAGCTTGTTCTGACAGTTTCAACGTGTTCTGAGGTCATTTTTCTTCTTTCAGTCTGAAAAATGCAGCAGCATGTTCTTTAAGTCAGCATCTGCCGGAAGAAGCTTGTTCTGACAGTTTCAACTTGTTTTGAGGTTATTTTACTGATTTCAGTCTGAACACTGCAGTAACATCTTCTGACAGAGGAAGACTCTGCCGGAAGATTTTGATTTTAACGGACAGACAGTCCGCCTCCGTGGTGCGGGCGGGCAGCAAAACAACAACAAACGGAATGGATCAAGTTTACGCCACCGACCTTAAAAACAGACGAGGACGAATCGTTTCCGTATCAGGCCGGAGTGAAAAAATTAATATATTACTTTTGAAATAAAAGTAAATGTGACAAAGTAAAAATGAAAAAGTAATTCGTTACACTACTCGTTACTGGTAAAAAGTAATATTATTTAAGTTACTAGTTAGTTTCCCAACACTGTGTATAATTTCCAAAAATCACACGGAAGGTCTCTCGCCCTCGCTCTCGCACATCCGGCCAGACAGCGTCTCCTGTCCGTCTGGAAAACTCTTCAGTCATAAAAATAATAAAAATAATAATAATAATAAAAAATAAATAAATTTAAAAATAAATAAATAAATAAATTTAAAAATAACTAAATAACTAAATTTTAAAATAAATAAATAAATAAATAAACAAATAAATAAATAAATAAATAAATAAATAAATAAATAAATAAATAAATAAATAAATAATTTAATTAATTTTAAGTTATATTGCACCAGATCAGAACAGACAGCTGTCTCACTTTACAGGTATAGGCAGCCCTTCTGCAAGAGGAGAAGGTTGTTCTGCCAGTTTCAACTTGTTTTCAGGTCATTTTACTGATTTAAGCCTGAAAACTGCAGTAACATGTCCTTTTGTCAGTCTCTGCCAGAAGAAGCTTGTTCTGACAGTTTCAACTTGTTTTGAGGTCATTTTTCTTCTTTCAGTCTGAAATCTGCAGTAACATGTTTTTTTGTCAGGCTCTGCTAGAAGAAGCTTGTTCTGACAGTTTCAACTTGTTTACAGGTCATTTTACTAATTCCAGTCTGAAATCTGCAGGAACATGTCCTTTTGTCAGTCTCTGCCAGAAGAAGCTTGTTCTGACAGTTTCAACTTGTTTTGAGGTCATTTTTCTTCTTTCAGTCTGAAATCTGCAGTAACATGTTTTTTTGTCAGGCTCTGCCAGAAGAAGCTTGTTCTGACAGTTTCAACTTGTTTTCAGGTCATTTTACTGATTTGTCTGAAAACTGCAGTAACATGTCCTTTTGTAAGGCTCTGCCAGAAGAAGCTTGTTCTGACAGTTTCAACTTGTTTTGAGGTCATTTGGATGATTTCTGTATGAAAAATGCAGTAACAAGTCCTTTTGTCAGGCTCTGCCAGAAGAAGCTTGTTCTGACAGTTTCAACTTGTTTTCAGGTCATTTAACTAATTTCAGTCTGAACACTGCAGTAACATGTCCTTTTGTCAGCATCTGCCGGAAGAAGCTTGTTCTGACAGTTTCAACTTGTCTTGAGGTCATTTTTCTTCTTTCAGTCTGAAATCTGCAGTAACATGTTTTTTTGTCAGGCTCTGCTAAAAGAAGCTTGTTCTGACAGTTTCAACTTGTTTACAGGTCATTTCACTAATTCCAGTCTGAAATCTGCAGGAACATGTTTTTTGTAAGGCTCTGCCAGCAGAAGCTTGTTCTGACTAGTTTTCAGGTCATTTTGATGATTTCAGTCTGAACACTGCAGTAACATGTCCTTTTGTCAGCATCTGCCAGAAGAAGCTTGTTCTGACAGTTTCAACTTGTTTTCAGGTCATTTAACTAATTTCAGTCTGAACACTGCAGTGACATGTTTTTTTGTCAGGCTCTGCTAGAAGAAGCTTGTTCTGACAGTTTCAACTTGTTTTCAGGTCATTTTACTGATTTGTCTGAAAACTGCAGTAACATGTCCTTTTGTCAGCATCTGCCGGAAGAAGCTTGTTCTGACAGTTTCAACTTGTTTTCAGGTCATTTAACTAATTTCAGTCTGAACACTGCAGTAACATGTCCTTTTGTCAGCATCTGCCGGAAGAAGCTTGTTCTGACAGTTTCAACTTGTCTTGAGGTCATTTTTCTTCTTTCAGTCTGAAATCTGCAGTAACATGTTTTTTTGTCAGGCTCTGCTAAAAGAAGCTTGTTCTGACAGTTTCAACTTGTTTACAGGTCATTTCACTAATTCCAGTCTGAAATCTGCAGGAACATGTTTTTTGTAAGGCTCTGCCAGCAGAAGCTTGTTCTGACTAGTTTTCAGGTCATTTTGATGATTTCAGTCTGAACACTGCAGTAACATGTCCTTTTGTCAGCATCTGCCAGAAGAAGCTTGTTCTGACAGTTTCAACTTGTTTTCAGGTCATTTAACTAATTTCAGTCTGAACACTGCAGTGACATGTTTTTTTGTCAGGCTCTGCTAGAAGAAGCTTGTTCTGACAGTTTCAACTTGTTTTCAGGTCATTTTACTGATTTGTCTGAAAACTGCAGTAACATGTCCTTTTGTCAGCATCTGCCGGAAGAAGCTTGTTCTGACAGTTTCAACTTGTTTTGAGGTTATTTTACTGATTTCAGTCTGAAATCTGCAGTAACATGTTTTTTTGTCAGGCTCTGCCAGAAGAAGCTTGTTCTGACAGTTTCAACTTGTTTTGAGGTCATTTTTCTTCTTTCAGTCTGAAATCTGCAGTAACATGTTTTTTTGTCAGGCTCTGCCAGAAGAAGCTTGTTCTGACAGTTTCAACTTGTTTTCAGGTCATTTGGCTGATTTCAGTCTGAACACTGCAGTGACATGTTTTTTTGTCAGGCTCTGCTAGAAGAAGCTTGTTCTGACAGTTTCAACTTGTTTTCAGGTCATTTTACTGATTTGTCTGAAAACTGCAGTAACATGTCCTTTTGTCAGCATCTGCCGGAAGAAGCTTGTTCTGACAGTTTCAACGTGTTCTGAGGTCATTTTTCTTCTTTCAGTCTGAAAAATGCAGCAGCATGTTCTTTAAGTCAGCATCTGCCGGAAGAAGCTTGTTCTGACAGTTTCAACTTGTTTTGAGGTTATTTTACTGATTTCAGTCTGAACACTGCAGTAACATCTTCTGACAGAGGAAGACTCTGCCGGAAGATTTTGATTTTAACGGACAGACAGTCCGCCTCCGTGGTGCGGGCGGGCAGCAAAACAACAACAAACGGAATGGATCAAGTTTACGCCACCGACCTTAAAAACAGACGAGGACGAATCGTTTCCGTATCAGGCCGGAGTGAAAAAATTAATATATTACTTTTGAAATAAAAGTAAATGTGACAAAGTAAAAATGAAAAAGTAATTCGTTACACTACTCGTTACTGGTAAAAAGTAATATTATTTAAGTTACTAGTTAGTTTCCCAACACTGTGTATAATTTCCAAAAATCACACGGAAGGTCTCTCGCCCTCGCTCTCGCACATCCGGCCAGACAGCGTCTCCTGTCCGTCTGGAAAACTCTTCAGTCATAAAAATAATAAAAATAATAATAATAATAAAAAATAAATAAATTTAAAAATAAATAAATAAATAAATTTAAAAATAACTAAATAACTAAATTTTAAAATAAATAAATAAATAAATAAACAAATAAATAAATAAATAAATAAATAAATAAATAAATAAATAAATAAATAATTTAATTAATTTTAAGTTATATTGCACCAGATCAGAACAGACAGCTGTCTCACTTTACAGGTATAGGCAGCCCTTCTGCAAGAGGAGAAGGTTGTTCTGCCAGTTTCAACTTGTTTTCAGGTCATTTTACTGATTTAAGCCTGAAAACTGCAGTAACATGTCCTTTTGTCAGTCTCTGCCAGAAGAAGCTTGTTCTGACAGTTTCAACTTGTTTTGAGGTCATTTTTCTTCTTTCAGTCTGAAATCTGCAGTAACATGTTTTTTTGTCAGGCTCTGCTAGAAGAAGCTTGTTCTGACAGTTTCAACTTGTTTACAGGTCATTTTACTAATTCCAGTCTGAAATCTGCAGGAACATGTCCTTTTGTCAGTCTCTGCCAGAAGAAGCTTGTTCTGACAGTTTCAACTTGTTTTGAGGTCATTTTTCTTCTTTCAGTCTGAAATCTGCAGTAACATGTTTTTTTGTCAGGCTCTGCCAGAAGAAGCTTGTTCTGACAGTTTCAACTCGTTTTCAGGTCATTTTACTGATTTGTCTGAAAACTGCAGTAACATGTCCTTTTGTAAGGCTCTGCCAGAAGAAGCTTGTTCTGACAGTTTCAACTTGTTTTGAGGTCATTTGGATGATTTCTGTATGAAAAATGCAGTAACAAGTCCTTTTGTCAGGCTCTGCCAGAAGAAGCTTGTTCTGACAGTTTCAACTTGTTTTCAGGTCATTTAACTAATTTCAGTCTGAACACTGCAGTAACATGTCCTTTTGTCAGCATCTGCCGGAAGAAGCTTGTTCTGACAGTTTCAACTTGTCTTGAGGTCATTTTTCTTCTTTCAGTCTGAAATCTGCAGTAACATGTTTTTTTGTCAGGCTCTGCTAAAAGAAGCTTGTTCTGACAGTTTCAACTTGTTTACAGGTCATTTCACTAATTCCAGTCTGAAATCTGCAGGAACATGTTTTTTGTAAGGCTCTGCCAGCAGAAGCTTGTTCTGACTAGTTTTCAGGTCATTTTGATGATTTCAGTCTGAACACTGCAGTAACATGTCCTTTTGTCAGCATCTGCCAGAAGAAGCTTGTTCTGACAGTTTCAACTTGTTTTCAGGTCATTTAACTAATTTCAGTCTGAACACTGCAGTGACATGTTTTTTTGTCAGGCTCTGCTAGAAGAAGCTTGTTCTGACAGTTTCAACTTGTTTTCAGGTCATTTTACTGATTTGTCTGAAAACTGCAGTAACATGTCCTTTTGTCAGCATCTGCCGGAAGAAGCTTGTTCTGACAGTTTCAACTTGTTTTCAGGTCATTTAACTAATTTCAGTCTGAACACTGCAGTAACATGTCCTTTTGTCAGCATCTGCCGGAAGAAGCTTGTTCTGACAGTTTCAACTTGTCTTGAGGTCATTTTTCTTCTTTCAGTCTGAAATCTGCAGTAACATGTTTTTTTGTCAGGCTCTGCTAAAAGAAGCTTGTTCTGACAGTTTCAACTTGTTTACAGGTCATTTCACTAATTCCAGTCTGAAATCTGCAGGAACATGTTTTTTGTAAGGCTCTGCCAGCAGAAGCTTGTTCTGACTAGTTTTCAGGTCATTTTGATGATTTCAGTCTGAACACTGCAGTAACATGTCCTTTTGTCAGCATCTGCCAGAAGAAGCTTGTTCTGACAGTTTCAACTTGTT
Organism: Brachionichthys hirsutus; assembly: GCF_040956055.1. Lineage (NCBI taxonomy): Eukaryota > Metazoa > Chordata > Actinopteri > Lophiiformes > Brachionichthyidae > Brachionichthys > Brachionichthys hirsutus. The sequence continues at coordinate 330,978 of NW_027180357.1, read as the reverse complement.
TTCAGGTCATTTAACTAATTTCAGTCTGAACACTGCAGTGACATGTTTTTTTGTCAGGCTCTGCTAGAAGAAGCTTGTTCTGACAGTTTCAACTTGTTTTCAGGTCATTTTACTGATTTGTCTGAAAACTGCAGTAACATGTCCTTTTGTCAGCATCTGCCGGAAGAAGCTTGTTCTGACAGTTTCAACTTGTTTTGAGGTTATTTTACTGATTTCAGTCTGAAATCTGCAGTAACATGTTTTTTTGTCAGGCTCTGCCAGAAGAAGCTTGTTCTGACAGTTTCAACTTGTTTTGAGGTCATTTTTCTTCTTTCAGTCTGAAATCTGCAGTAACATGTTTTTTTGTCAGGCTCTGCCAGAAGAAGCTTGTTCTGACAGTTTCAACTTGTTTTCAGGTCATTTGGCTGATTTCAGTCTGAACACTGCAGTGACATGTTTTTTTGTCAGGCTCTGCTAGAAGAAGCTTGTTCTGACAGTTTCAACTTGTTTTCAGGTCATTTTACTGATTTGTCTGAAAACTGCAGTAACATGTCCTTTTGTCAGCATCTGCCGGAAGAAGCTTGTTCTGACAGTTTCAACGTGTTCTGAGGTCATTTTTCTTCTTTCAGTCTGAAAAATGCAGCAGCATGTTCTTTAAGTCAGCATCTGCCGGAAGAAGCTTGTTCTGACAGTTTCAACTTGTTTTGAGGTTATTTTACTGATTTCAGTCTGAACACTGCAGTAACATCTTCTGACAGAGGAAGACTCTGCCGGAAGATTTTGATTTTAACGGACAGACAGTCCGCCTCCGTGGTGCGGGCGGGCAGCAAAACAACAACAAACGGAATGGATCAAGTTTACGCCACCGACCTTAAAAACAGACGAGGACGAATCGTTTCCGTATCAGGCCGGAGTGAAAAAATTAATATATTACTTTTGAAATAAAAGTAAATGTGACAAAGTAAAAATGAAAAAGTAATTCGTTACACTACTCGTTACTGGTAAAAAGTAATATTATTTAAGTTACTAGTTAGTTTCCCAACACTGTGTATAATTTCCAAAAATCACACGGAAGGTCTCTCGCCCTCGCTCTCGCACATCCGGCCAGACAGCGTCTCCTGTCCGTCTGGAAAACTCTTCAGTCATAAAAATAATAAAAATAATAATAATAATAAAAAATAAATAAATTTAAAAATAAATAAATAAATAAATTTAAAAATAACTAAATAACTAAATTTTAAAATAAATAAATAAATAAATAAACAAATAAATAAATAAATAAATAAATAAATAAATAAATAAATAAATAAATAATTTAATTAATTTTAAGTTATATTGCACCAGATCAGAACAGACAGCTGTCTCACTTTACAGGTATAGGCAGCCCTTCTGCAAGAGGAGAAGGTTGTTCTGCCAGTTTCAACTTGTTTTCAGGTCATTTTACTGATTTAAGCCTGAAAACTGCAGTAACATGTCCTTTTGTCAGTCTCTGCCAGAAGAAGCTTGTTCTGACAGTTTCAACTTGTTTTGAGGTCATTTTTCTTCTTTCAGTCTGAAATCTGCAGTAACATGTTTTTTTGTCAGGCTCTGCTAGAAGAAGCTTGTTCTGACAGTTTCAACTTGTTTACAGGTCATTTTACTAATTCCAGTCTGAAATCTGCAGGAACATGTCCTTTTGTCAGTCTCTGCCAGAAGAAGCTTGTTCTGACAGTTTCAACTTGTTTTGAGGTCATTTTTCTTCTTTCAGTCTGAAATCTGCAGTAACATGTTTTTTTGTCAGGCTCTGCCAGAAGAAGCTTGTTCTGACAGTTTCAACTTGTTTTCAGGTCATTTTACTGATTTGTCTGAAAACTGCAGTAACATGTCCTTTTGTAAGGCTCTGCCAGAAGAAGCTTGTTCTGACAGTTTCAACTTGTTTTGAGGTCATTTGGATGATTTCTGTATGAAAAATGCAGTAACAAGTCCTTTTGTCAGGCTCTGCCAGAAGAAGCTTGTTCTGACAGTTTCAACTTGTTTTCAGGTCATTTAACTAATTTCAGTCTGAACACTGCAGTAACATGTCCTTTTGTCAGCATCTGCCGGAAGAAGCTTGTTCTGACAGTTTCAACTTGTCTTGAGGTCATTTTTCTTCTTTCAGTCTGAAATCTGCAGTAACATGTTTTTTTGTCAGGCTCTGCTAAAAGAAGCTTGTTCTGACAGTTTCAACTTGTTTACAGGTCATTTCACTAATTCCAGTCTGAAATCTGCAGGAACATGTTTTTTGTAAGGCTCTGCCAGCAGAAGCTTGTTCTGACTAGTTTTCAGGTCATTTTGATGATTTCAGTCTGAACACTGCAGTAACATGTCCTTTTGTCAGCATCTGCCAGAAGAAGCTTGTTCTGACAGTTTCAACTTGTTTTCAGGTCATTTAACTAATTTCAGTCTGAACACTGCAGTGACATGTTTTTTTGTCAGGCTCTGCTAGAAGAAGCTTGTTCTGACAGTTTCAACTTGTTTTCAGGTCATTTTACTGATTTGTCTGAAAACTGCAGTAACATGTCCTTTTGTCAGCATCTGCCGGAAGAAGCTTGTTCTGACAGTTTCAACTTGTTTTCAGGTCATTTAACTAATTTCAGTCTGAACACTGCAGTAACATGTCCTTTTGTCAGCATCTGCCGGAAGAAGCTTGTTCTGACAGTTTCAACTTGTCTTGAGGTCATTTTTCTTCTTTCAGTCTGAAATCTGCAGTAACATGTTTTTTTGTCAGGCTCTGCTAAAAGAAGCTTGTTCTGACAGTTTCAACTTGTTTACAGGTCATTTCACTAATTCCAGTCTGAAATCTGCAGGAACATGTTTTTTGTAAGGCTCTGCCAGCAGAAGCTTGTTCTGACTAGTTTTCAGGTCATTTTGATGATTTCAGTCTGAACACTGCAGTAACATGTCCTTTTGTCAGCATCTGCCAGAAGAAGCTTGTTCTGACAGTTTCAACTTGTTTTCAGGTCATTTAACTAATTTCAGTCTGAACACTGCAGTGACATGTTTTTTTGTCAGGCTCTGCTAGAAGAAGCTTGTTCTGACAGTTTCAACTTGTTTTCAGGTCATTTTACTGATTTGTCTGAAAACTGCAGTAACATGTCCTTTTGTCAGCATCTGCCGGAAGAAGCTTGTTCTGACAGTTTCAACTTGTTTTGAGGTTATTTTACTGATTTCAGTCTGAAATCTGCAGTAACATGTTTTTTTGTCAGGCTCTGCCAGAAGAAGCTTGTTCTGACAGTTTCAACTTGTTTTGAGGTCATTTTTCTTCTTTCAGTCTGAAATCTGCAGTAACATGTTTTTTTGTCAGGCTCTGCCAGAAGAAGCTTGTTCTGACAGTTTCAACTTGTTTTCAGGTCATTTGGCTGATTTCAGTCTGAACACTGCAGTGACATGTTTTTTTGTCAGGCTCTGCTAGAAGAAGCTTGTTCTGACAGTTTCAACTTGTTTTCAGGTCATTTTACTGATTTGTCTGAAAACTGCAGTAACATGTCCTTTTGTCAGCATCTGCCGGAAGAAGCTTGTTCTGACAGTTTCAACGTGTTCTGAGGTCATTTTTCTTCTTTCAGTCTGAAAAATGCAGCAGCATGTTCTTTAAGTCAGCATCTGCCGGAAGAAGCTTGTTCTGACAGTTTCAACTTGTTTTGAGGTTATTTTACTGATTTCAGTCTGAACACTGCAGTAACATCTTCTGACAGAGGAAGACTCTGCCGGAAGATTTTGATTTTAACGGACAGACAGTCCGCCTCCGTGGTGCGGGCGGGCAGCAAAACAACAACAAACGGAATGGATCAAGTTTACGCCACCGACCTTAAAAACAGACGAGGACGAATCGTTTCCGTATCAGGCCGGAGTGAAAAAATTAATATATTACTTTTGAAATAAAAGTAAATGTGACAAAGTAAAAATGAAAAAGTAATTCGTTACACTACTCGTTACTGGTAAAAAGTAATATTATTTAAGTTACTAGTTAGTTTCCCAACACTGTGTATAATTTCCAAAAATCACACGGAAGGTCTCTCGCCCTCGCTCTCGCACATCCGGCCAGACAGCGTCTCCTGTCCGTCTGGAAAACTCTTCAGTCATAAAAATAATAAAAATAATAATAATAATAAAAAATAAATAAATTTAAAAATAAATAAATAAATAAATTTAAAAATAACTAAATAACTAAATTTTAAAATAAATAAATAAATAAATAAACAAATAAATAAATAAATAAATAAATAAATAAATAAATAAATAAATAAATAAATAAATAATTTAATTAATTTTAAGTTATATTGCACCAGATCAGAACAGACAGCTGTCTCACTTTACAGGTATAGGCAGCCCTTCTGCAAGAGGAGAAGGTTGTTCTGCCAGTTTCAACTTGTTTTCAGGTCATTTTACTGATTTAAGCCTGAAAACTGCAGTAACATGTCCTTTTGTCAGTCTCTGCCAGAAGAAGCTTGTTCTGACAGTTTCAACTTGTTTTGAGGTCATTTTTCTTCTTTCAGTCTGAAATCTGCAGTAACATGTTTTTTTGTCAGGCTCTGCTAGAAGAAGCTTGTTCTGACAGTTTCAACTTGTTTACAGGTCATTTTACTAATTCCAGTCTGAAATCTGCAGGAACATGTCCTTTTGTCAGTCTCTGCCAGAAGAAGCTTGTTCTGACAGTTTCAACTTGTTTTGAGGTCATTTTTCTTCTTTCAGTCTGAAATCTGCAGTAACATGTTTTTTTGTCAGGCTCTGCCAGAAGAAGCTTGTTCTGACAGTTTCAACTTGTTTTCAGGTCATTTTACTGATTTGTCTGAAAACTGCAGTAACATGTCCTTTTGTAAGGCTCTGCCAGAAGAAGCTTGTTCTGACAGTTTCAACTTGTTTTGAGGTCATTTGGATGATTTCTGTATGAAAAATGCAGTAACAAGTCCTTTTGTCAGGCTCTGCCAGAAGAAGCTTGTTCTGACAGTTTCAACTTGTTTTCAGGTCATTTAACTAATTTCAGTCTGAACACTGCAGTAACATGTCCTTTTGTCAGCATCTGCCGGAAGAAGCTTGTTCTGACAGTTTCAACTTGTCTTGAGGTCATTTTTCTTCTTTCAGTCTGAAATCTGCAGTAACATGTTTTTTTGTCAGGCTCTGCTAAAAGAAGCTTGTTCTGACAGTTTCAACTTGTTTACAGGTCATTTCACTAATTCCAGTCTGAAATCTGCAGGAACATGTTTTTTGTAAGGCTCTGCCAGCAGAAGCTTGTTCTGACTAGTTTTCAGGTCATTTTGATGATTTCAGTCTGAACACTGCAGTAACATGTCCTTTTGTCAGCATCTGCCAGAAGAAGCTTGTTCTGACAGTTTCAACTTGTTTTCAGGTCATTTAACTAATTTCAGTCTGAACACTGCAGTGACATGTTTTTTTGTCAGGCTCTGCTAGAAGAAGCTTGTTCTGACAGTTTCAACTTGTTTTCAGGTCATTTTACTGATTTGTCTGAAAACTGCAGTAACATGTCCTTTTGTCAGCATCTGCCGGAAGAAGCTTGTTCTGACAGTTTCAACTTGTTTTCAGGTCATTTAACTAATTTCAGTCTGAACACTGCAGTAACATGTCCTTTTGTCAGCATCTGCCGGAAGAAGCTTGTTCTGACAGTTTCAACTTGTCTTGAGGTCATTTTTCTTCTTTCAGTCTGAAATCTGCAGTAACATGTTTTTTTGTCAGGCTCTGCTAAAAGAAGCTTGTTCTGACAGTTTCAACTTGTTTACAGGTCATTTCACTAATTCCAGTCTGAAATCTGCAGGAACATGTTTTTTGTAAGGCTCTGCCAGCAGAAGCTTGTTCTGACTAGTTTTCAGGTCATTTTGATGATTTCAGTCTGAACACTGCAGTAACATGTCCTTTTGTCAGCATCTGCCAGAAGAAGCTTGTTCTGACAGTTTCAACTTGTTTTCAGGTCATTTAACTAATTTCAGTCTGAACACTGCAGTGACATGTTTTTTTGTCAGGCTCTGCTAGAAGAAGCTTGTTCTGACAGTTTCAACTTGTTTTCAGGTCATTTTACTGATTTGTCTGAAAACTGCAGTAACATGTCCTTTTGTCAGCATCTGCCGGAAGAAGCTTGTTCTGACAGTTTCAACTTGTTTTGAGGTTATTTTACTGATTTCAGTCTGAAATCTGCAGTAACATGTTTTTTTGTCAGGCTCTGCCAGAAGAAGCTTGTTCTGACAGTTTCAACTTGTTTTGAGGTCATTTTTCTTCTTTCAGTCTGAAATCTGCAGTAACATGTTTTTTTGTCAGGCTCTGCCAGAAGAAGCTTGTTCTGACAGTTTCAACTTGTTTTCAGGTCATTTGGCTGATTTCAGTCTGAACACTGCAGTGACATGTTTTTTTGTCAGGCTCTGCTAGAAGAAGCTTGTTCTGACAGTTTCAACTTGTTTTCAGGTCATTTTACTGATTTGTCTGAAAACTGCAGTAACATGTCCTTTTGTCAGCATCTGCCGGAAGAAGCTTGTTCTGACAGTTTCAACGTGTTCTGAGGTCATTTTTCTTCTTTCAGTCTGAAAAATGCAGCAGCATGTTCTTTAAGTCAGCATCTGCCGGAAGAAGCTTGTTCTGACAGTTTCAACTTGTTTTGAGGTTATTTTACTGATTTCAGTCTGAACACTGCAGTAACATCTTCTGACAGAGGAAGACTCTGCCGGAAGATTTTGATTTTAACGGACAGACAGTCCGCCTCCGTGGTGCGGGCGGGCAGCAAAACAACAACAAACGGAATGGATCAAGTTTACGCCACCGACCTTAAAAACAGACGAGGACGAATCGTTTCCGTATCAGGCCGGAGTGAAAAAATTAATATATTACTTTTGAAATAAAAGTAAATGTGACAAAGTAAAAATGAAAAAGTAATTCGTTACACTACTCGTTACTGGTAAAAAGTAATATTATTTAAGTTACTAGTTAGTTTCCCAACACTGTGTATAATTTCCAAAAATCACACGGAAGGTCTCTCGCCCTCGCTCTCGCACATCCGGCCAGACAGCGTCTCCTGTCCGTCTGGAAAACTCTTCAGTCATAAAAATAATAAAAATAATAATAATAATAAAAAATAAATAAATTTAAAAATAAATAAATAAATAAATTTAAAAATAACTAAATAACTAAATTTTAAAATAAATAAATAAATAAATAAACAAATAAATAAATAAATAAATAAATAAATAAATAAATAAATAATTTAATTAATTTTAAGTTATATTGCACCAGATCAGAACAGACAGCTGTCTCACTTTACAGGTATAGGCAGCCCTTCTGCAAGAGGAGAAGGTTGTTCTGCCAGTTTCAACTTGTTTTCAGGTCATTTTACTGATTTAAGCCTGAAAACTGCAGTAACATGTCCTTTTGTCAGTCTCTGCCAGAAGAAGCTTGTTCTGACAGTTTCAACTTGTTTTGAGGTCATTTTTCTTCTTTCAGTCTGAAATCTGCAGTAACATGTTTTTTTGTCAGGCTCTGCTAGAAGAAGCTTGTTCTGACAGTTTCAACTTGTTTACAGGTCATTTTACTAATTCCAGTCTGAAATCTGCAGGAACATGTCCTTTTGTCAGTCTCTGCCAGAAGAAGCTTGTTCTGACAGTTTCAACTTGTTTTGAGGTCATTTTTCTTCTTTCAGTCTGAAATCTGCAGTAACATGTTTTTTTGTCAGGCTCTGCCAGAAGAAGCTTGTTCTGACAGTTTCAACTTGTTTTCAGGTCATTTTACTGATTTGTCTGAAAACTGCAGTAACATGTCCTTTTGTAAGGCTCTGCCAGAAGAAGCTTGTTCTGACAGTTTCAACTTGTTTTGAGGTCATTTGGATGATTTCTGTATGAAAAATGCAGTAACAAGTCCTTTTGTCAGGCTCTGCCAGAAGAAGCTTGTTCTGACAGTTTCAACTTGTTTTCAGGTCATTTAACTAATTTCAGTCTGAACACTGCAGTAACATGTCCTTTTGTCAGCATCTGCCGGAAGAAGCTTGTTCTGACAGTTTCAACTTGTCTTGAGGTCATTTTTCTTCTTTCAGTCTGAAATCTGCAGTAACATGTTTTTTTGTCAGGCTCTGCTAAAAGAAGCTTGTTCTGACAGTTTCAACTTGTTTACAGGTCATTTCACTAATTCCAGTCTGAAATCTGCAGGAACATGTTTTTTGTAAGGCTCTGCCAGCAGAAGCTTGTTCTGACTAGTTTTCAGGTCATTTTGATGATTTCAGTCTGAACACTGCAGTAACATGTCCTTTTGTCAGCATCTGCCAGAAGAAGCTTGTTCTGACAGTTTCAACTTGTTTTCAGGTCATTTAACTAATTTCAGTCTGAACACTGCAGTGACATGTTTTTTTGTCAGGCTCTGCTAGAAGAAGCTTGTTCTGACAGTTTCAACTTGTTTTCAGGTCATTTTACTGATTTGTCTGAAAACTGCAGTAACATGTCCTTTTGTCAGCATCTGCCGGAAGAAGCTTGTTCTGACAGTTTCAACTTGTTTTCAGGTCATTTAACTAATTTCAGTCTGAACACTGCAGTAACATGTCCTTTTGTCAGCATCTGCCGGAAGAAGCTTGTTCTGACAGTTTCAACTTGTCTTGAGGTCATTTTTCTTCTTTCAGTCTGAAATCTGTAGTAACATGTTTTTTTGTCAGGCTCTGCTAAAAGAAGCTTGTTCTGACAGTTTCAACTTGTTTACAGGTCATTTCACTAATTCCAGTCTGAAATCTGCAGGAACATGTTTTTTGTAAGGCTCTGCCAGCAGAAGCTTGTTCTGACTAGTTTTCAGGTCATTTTGATGATTTCAGTCTGAACACTGCAGTAACATGTCCTTTTGTCAGCATCTGCCAGAAGAAGCTTGTTCTGACAGTTTCAACTTGTTTTCAGGTCATTTAACTAATTTCAGTCTGAACACTGCAGTGACATGTTTTTTTGTCAGGCTCTGCTAGAAGAAGCTTGTTCTGACAGTTTCAACTTGTTTTCAGGTCATTTTACTGATTTGTCTGAAAACTGCAGTAACATGTCCTTTTGTCAGCATCTGCCGGAAGAAGCTTGTTCTGACAGTTTCAACTTGTTTTGAGGTTATTTTACTGATTTCAGTCTGAAATCTGCAGTAACATGTTTTTTTGTCAGGCTCTGCCAGAAGAAGCTTGTTCGGACAGTTTCAACTTGTTTTGAGGTCATTTTTCTTCTTTCAGTCTGAAATCTGCAGTAACATGTTTTTTTGTCAGGCTCTGCCAGAAGAAGCTTGTTCTGACAGTTTCAACTTGTTTTCAGGTCATTTGGCTGATTTCAGTCTGAAAACTGCAGTAACATGTTTTTTTGTCAGGCTCTGCTAGAAGAAGCTTGTTCTGACAGTTTCAACTTGTTTTCAGGTCATTTAACTAATTTCAGTCTGAACACTGCAGTAACATGTCCTTTTGTCAGCATCTGCCGGAAGAAGCTTGTTCTGACAGTTTCAACTTGTCTTGAGGTCATTTTTCTTCTTTCAGTCTGAAATCTGCAGTAACATGTTTTTTTGTCAGGCTCTGCTAAAAGAAGCTTGTTCTGACAGTTTCAACTTGTTTACAGGTCATTTCACTAATTCCAGTCTGAAATCTGCAGGAACATGTTTTTTGTAAGGCTCTGCCAGCAGAAGCTTGTTCTGACTAGTTTTCAGGTCATTTTGATGATTTCAGTCTGAACACTGCAGTAACATGTCCTTTTGTCAGCATCTGCCAGAAGAAGCTTGTTCTGACAGTTTCAACTTGTTTTCAGGTCATTTAACTAATTTCAGTCTGAACACTGCAGTGACATGTTTTTTTGTCAGGCTCTGCTAGAAGAAGCTTGTTCTGACAGTTTCAACTTGTTTTCAGGTCATTTTACTGATTTGTCTGAAAACTGCAGTAACATATCCTTTTGTCAGCATCTGCCGGAAGAAGCTTGTTCTGACAGTTTCAACTTGTTTTCAGGTCATTTAACTAATTTCAGTCTGAACACTGCAGTAACATGTTTTTTTGTCAGGCTCTGCTAGAAGAAGCTTGTTCTGACAGTTTCAACTTGTTTTCAGGTCATTTTACTGATTTGTCTGAAAACTGCAGTAACATGTCCTTTTGTCAGTCTCTGCCAGAAGAAGCTTGTTCTGACAGTTTCAACTTGTTTTGAGGTCATTTTTCTTCTTTCAGTCTGAAATCTGCAGTAACATGTTTTTTTGTCAGGCTCTGCCAGAAGAAGCTTGTTCTGACAGTTTCAACTTGTTTCGAGGTCATTTTTCTTCTTTCAGTCTGAAAAATGGAGTAACATGTCCTTTTGTCAGCATCTGCCGGAAGAAGCTTGTTCTGACAGTTTCAACTTGTTTTGAGGTCATTTTTCTTCTTTCAGTCTGAAATCTGCAGTAACATGTTTTTTTGTCAGGCTCTGCCAGAAGAAGCTTGTTCTGACAGTTTCAACTTGTTTTCAGGTCATTTTACTGATTTGTCTGAAAACTGCAGTAACATGTCCTTTTGTAAGGCTCTGCCAGAAGAAGCTTGTTCTGACAGTTTCAACTTGTTTTGCGGTCATTTGGATGATTTCTGTATGAAAAATGCAGTAACAAGTCCTTTTGTCAGGCTCTGCCGGAAGAAGCTTGTTCTGACAGTTTCAACTTGTTTTGAGGTCATTTTTCTTCTTTCAGTCTGAAATCTGCAGTAACATGTTTTTTTGTCAGGCTCTGCTAAAAGAAGCTTGTTCTGACAGTTTCAACTTGTTTACAGGTCATTTCACTAATTCCAGTCTGAAATCTGCAGGAACATGTTTTTTGTAAGGCTCTGCCAGCAGAAGCTTGTTCTGACTAGTTTTCAGGTCATTTTGATGATTTCAGTCTGAACACTGCAGTAACATGTCCTTTTGTCAGCATCTGCCAGAAGAAGCTTGTTCTGACAGTTTCAACTTGTTTTGAGGTCATTTTTCTTCTTTCAGTCTGAAATCTGCAGTAACATGTTTTTTTGTCAGGCTCTGCCAGAAGAAGCTTGTTCTGACAGTTTCAACTTGTTTTCAGGTCATTTTACTGATTTGTCTGAAAACTGCAGTAACATGTCCTTTTGTAAGGCTCTGCCAGAAGAAGCTTGTTCTGACAGTTTCAACTTGTTTTGCGGTCATTTGGATGATTTCTGTATGAAAAATGCAGTAACAAGTCCTTTTGTCAGGCTCTGCCGGAAGAAGCTTGTTCTGACAGTTTCAACTTGTTTTGAGGTCATTTTTCTTCTTTCAGTCTGAAATCTGCAGTAACATGTTTTTTTGTCAGGCTCTGCTAAAAGAAGCTTGTTCTGACAGTTTCAACTTGTTTACAGGTCATTTCACTAATTCCAGTCTGAAATCTGCAGGAACATGTTTTTTGTAAGGCTCTGCCAGCAGAAGCTTGTTCTGACTAGTTTTCAGGTCATTTTGATGATTTCAGTCAGAACACTGCAGTAACATGTCCTTTTGTCAGCATCTGCCAGAAGAAGCTTGTTCTGACAGTTTCAACTTGTTTCGAGGTCATTTTTCTTCTTTCAGTCTGAAAAATGGAGTAACATGTCCTTTTGTCAGCATCTGCCGGAAGAAGCTTGTTCTGACAGTTTCAACTTGATTTGAGGTCATTTTTCTTCTTTCAGTCTGAAATCTGCAGTAACATGTTTTTTTGTCAGGCTCTGCCAGAAGAAGCTTGTTCTGACAGTTTCAACTTGTTTTGCGGTCATTTGGATGATTTCTGTATGAAAAATGCAGTAACAAGTCCTTTTGTCAGGCTCTGCCAGAAGAAGCTTGTTCTGACAGTTTCAACTTGTTTTCAGGTCATTTAACTAATTTCAGTCTGAACACTGCAGTAACATGTCCTTTTGTCAGACTCTGCTAAAAGAAGCTTGTTCTGACAGTTTCAACTTGTTTACAGGTCATTTCACTAATTCCAGTCTGAAATCTGCAGGAACATGTTTTTTGTAAGGCTCTGCCAGCAGAAGCTTGTTCTGACTAGTTTTCAGCTCATTTTGATGATTTCAGTCAGAACACTGCAGTAACATGTCCTTTTGTCAGCATCTGCCAGAAGAAGCTTGTTCTGACAGTTTCAACTTGTTTCGAGGTCAATTTTCTTCTTTCAGTCTGAAAAATGGAGTAACATGTCCTTTTGTCAGCATCTGCCAGAAGAAGCTTGTTCTGACAGTTTCAACTTGTTTCGAGGTCAATTTTCTTCTTTCAGTCTGAAAAATGGAGTAACATGTCCTTTTGTCAGCATCTGCCAGAAGAAGCTTGTTCTGACAGTTTCAACTTGTTTTGAGGTCATTTTTCTTCTTTCAGTCTGAAATCTGCAGTAACATGTTTTTTTGTCAGGCTCTGCCAGAAGAAGCTTGTTCTGACAGTTTCAACTTGTTTTCAGGTCATTTTACTGATTTGTCTGAAAACTGCAGTAACATGTCCTTTTGTAAGGCTCTGCCAGAAGAAGCTTGTTCTGACAGTTTCAACTTGTTTTGCGGTCATTTGGATGATTTCTGTATGAAAAATGCAGTAACAAGTCCTTTTGTCAGGCTCTGCCAGAAGAAGCTTGTTCTGACAGTTTCAACTTGTTTTCAGGTCATTTAACTAATTTCAGTCTGAACACTGTCCTTTTGTCAGGCTCTGCTAAAAGAAGCTTGTTCTGACAGTTTCAACTTGTTTACAGGTCATTTCACTAATTCCAGTCTGAAATCTGCAGGAACATGTTTTTTGTAAGGCTCTGCCAGCAGAAGCTTGTTCTGACTAGTTTTCAGCTCATTTTGATGATTTCAGTCAGAACACTGCAGTAACATGTCCTTTTGTCAGCATCTGCCAGAAGAAGCTTGTTCTGACAGTTTCAACTTGTTTCGAAGTCATTTTTCTTCTTTCAGTCTGAAAAATGGAGTAACATGTCCTTTTGTCAGCATCTGCCAGAAGAAGCTTGTTCTGACAGTTTCAACTTGTTTTGAGGTCATTTTTCTTCTTTCAGTCTGAAATCTGCAGTAACATGTTTTTTTGTCAGGCTCTGCCAGAAGAAGCTTGTTCTGACAGTTTCAACTTGTTTTCAGGTCATTTTACTGATTTGTCTGAAAACTGCAGTAACATGTCCTTTTGTAAGGCTCTGCCAGAAGAAGCTTGTTCTGACAGTTTCAACTTGTTTTCAGGTCATTTAACTAATTTCAGTCTGAACACTGCAGTAACATGTCCTTTTGTCAGCATCTGCCGGAAGAAGCTTGTTCTGACAGTTTCAACTTGTTTCGAGGTCATTTTTCTTCTTTCAGTCTGAAAAATGGAGTAACATGTCCTTTTGTCAGCATCTGCCGGAAGAAGCTTGTTCTGACAGTTTCAACTTGATTTGAGTTCATTTTTCTTCTTTCAGTCTGAAATCTGCAGTAACATGTCCTTTTGTCAGCATCTGCCGGAAGAAGCTTGTTCTGACAGTTTCAACTTGATTTGAGGTCATTTTTCTTCTTTCAGTCTGAAATCTGCAGTAACATGTTTTTTTGTCAGGCTCTGCTAGAAGAAGCTTGTTCTGACAGTTTCAACTTGTTTTCAGGTCATTTTACTGATTTGTCTGAAAACTGCAGTAACATGTCCTTTTGTCAGTCTCTGCCAGAAGAAGCTTGTTCTGACAGTTTCAACTTGTTTTGAGGTCATTTTTCTTCTTTCAGTCTGAAATCTGCAGTAACATGTTTTTTTGTCAGGCTCTGCCAGAAGAAGCTTGTTCTGACAGTTTCAACTTGTTTCGAGGTCATTTTTCTTCTTTCAGTCTGAAAAATGGAGTAACATGTCCTTTTGTCAGCATCTGCCGGAAGAAGCTTGTTCTGACAGTTTCAACTTGTTTTGAGGTCATTTTTCTTCTTTCAGTCTGAAATCTGCAGTAACATGTTTTTTTGTCAGGCTCTGCCAGAAGAAGCTTGTTCTGACAGTTTCAACTTGTTTTCAGGTCATTTTACTGATTTGTCTGAAAACTGCAGTAACATGTCCTTTTGTAAGGCTCTGCCAGAAGAAGCTTGTTCTGACAGTTTCAACTTGTTTTGCGGTCATTTGGATGATTTCTGTATGAAAAATGCAGTAACAAGTCCTTTTGTCAGGCTCTGCCGGAAGAAGCTTGTTCTGACAGTTTCAACTTGTTTTGAGGTCATTTTTCTTCTTTCAGTCTGAAATCTGCAGTAACATGTTTTTTTGTCAGGCTCTGCTAAAAGAAGCTTGTTCTGACAGTTTCAACTTGTTTACAGGTCATTTCACTAATTCCAGTCTGAAATCTGCAGGAACATGTTTTTTGTAAGGCTCTGCCAGCAGAAGCTTGTTCTGACTAGTTTTCAGCTCATTTTGATGATTTCAGTCAGAACACTGCAGTAACATGTCCTTTTGTCAGCATCTGCCAGAAGAAGCTTGTTCTGACAGTTTCAACTTGTTTCGAGGTCATTTTTCTTCTTTCAGTCTGAAAAATGGAGTAACATGTCCTTTTGTCAGCATCTGCCGGAAGAAGCTTGTTCTGACAGTTTCAACTTGTTTTGAGGTCATTTTTCTTCTTTCAGTCTGAAATCTGCAGTAACATGTTTTTTTGTCAGGCTCTGCCAGAAGAAGCTTGTTCTGACAGTTTCAACTTGTTTTGCGGTCATTTGGATGATTTCTGTATGAAAAATGCAGTAACAAGTCCTTTTGTCAGGCTCTGCCAGAAGAAGCTTGTTCTGACAGTTTCAACTTGTTTTCAGGTCATTTAACTAATTTCAGTCTGAACACTGCAGTAACATGTCCTTTTGTCAGGCTCTGCTAAAAGAAGCTTGTTCTGACAGTTTCAACTTGTTTACAGGTCATTTCACTAATTCCAGTCTGAAATCTGCAGGAACATGTTTTTTGTAAGGCTCTGCCAGCAGAAGCTTGTTCTGACTAGTTTTCAGCTCATTTTGATGATTTCAGTCAGAACACTGCAGTAACATGTCCTTTTGTCAGCATCTGCCAGAAGAAGCTTGTTCTGACAGTTTCAACTTGTTTCGAGGTCAATTTTCTTCTTTCAGTCTGAAAAATGGAGTAACATGTCCTTTTGTCAGCATCTGCCAGAAGAAGCTTGTTCTGACAGTTTCAACTTGATTTGAGGTCATTTTTCTTCTTTCAGTCTGAAAAATGGAGTAACATGTCCTTTTGTCAGCATCTGCCAGAAGAAGCTTGTTCTGACAGTTTCAACTTGTTTTGAGGTCATTTTTCTTCTTTCAGTCTGAAATCTGCAGTAACATGTTTTTTTGTCAGGCTCTGCCAGAAGAAGCTTGTTCTGACAGTTTCAACTTGTTTACAGGTCATTTCACTAATTCCAGTCTGAAATCTGCAGGAACATGTTTTTTGTAAGGCTCTGCCAGCAGAAGCTTGTTCTGACTAGTTTTCAGGTCATTTTGATGATTTCAGTCTGAACACTGCAGTAACATGTCCTTTTGTCAGCATCTGCCAGAAGAAGCTTGTTCTGACAGTTTCAACTTGTTTTCAGGTCATTTAACTAATTTCAGTCTGAACACTGCAGTGACATGTTTTTTTGTCAGGCTCTGCTAGAAGAAGCTTGTTCTGACAGTTTCAACTTGTTTTCAGGTCATTTTACTGATTTGTCTGAAAACTGCAGTAACATGTCCTTTTGTCAGCATCTGCCGGAAGAAGCTTGTTCTGACAGTTTCAACTTGTTTTCAGGTCATTTAACTAATTTCAGTCTGAACACTGCAGTAACATGTCCTTTTGTCAGCATCTGCCGGAAGAAGCTTGTTCTGACAGTTTCAACTTGTCTTGAGGTCATTTTTCTTCTTTCAGTCTGAAATCTGCAGTAACATGTTTTTTTGTCAGGCTCTGCTAAAAGAAGCTTGTTCTGACAGTTTCAACTTGTTTACAGGTCATTTCACTAATTCCAGTCTGAAATCTGCAGGAACATGTTTTTTGTAAGGCTCTGCCAGCAGAAGCTTGTTCTGACTAGTTTTCAGGTCATTTTGATGATTTCAGTCTGAACACTGCAGTAACATGTCCTTTTGTCAGCATCTGCCAGAAGAAGCTTGTTCTGACAGTTTCAACTTGTTTTCAGGTCATTTAACTAATTTCAGTCTGAACACTGCAGTGACATGTTTTTTTGTCAGGCTCTGCTAGAAGAAGCTTGTTCTGACAGTTTCAACTTGTTTTCAGGTCATTTTACTGATTTGTCTGAAAACTGCAGTAACATGTCCTTTTGTCAGCATCTGCCGGAAGAAGCTTGTTCTGACAGTTTCAACTTGTTTTGAGGTTATTTTACTGATTTCAGTCTGAAATCTGCAGTAACATGTTTTTTTGTCAGGCTCTGCCAGAAGAAGCTTGTTCTGACAGTTTCAACTTGTTTTGAGGTCATTTTTCTTCTTTCAGTCTGAAATCTGCAGTAACATGTTTTTTTGTCAGGCTCTGCCAGAAGAAGCTTGTTCTGACAGTTTCAACTTGTTTTCAGGTCATTTGGCTGATTTCAGTCTGAACACTGCAGTGACATGTTTTTTTGTCAGGCTCTGCTAGAAGAAGCTTGTTCTGACAGTTTCAACTTGTTTTCAGGTCATTTTACTGATTTGTCTGAAAACTGCAGTAACATGTCCTTTTGTCAGCATCTGCCGGAAGAAGCTTGTTCTGACAGTTTCAACGTGTTCTGAGGTCATTTTTCTTCTTTCAGTCTGAAAAATGCAGCAGCATGTTCTTTAAGTCAGCATCTGCCGGAAGAAGCTTGTTCTGACAGTTTCAACTTGTTTTGAGGTTATTTTACTGATTTCAGTCTGAACACTGCAGTAACATCTTCTGACAGAGGAAGACTCTGCCGGAAGATTTTGATTTTAACGGACAGACAGTCCGCCTCCGTGGTGCGGGCGGGCAGCAAAACAACAACAAACGGAATGGATCAAGTTTACGCCACCGACCTTAAAAACAGACGAGGACGAATCGTTTCCGTATCAGGCCGGAGTGAAAAAATTAATATATTACTTTTGAAATAAAAGTAAATGTGACAAAGTAAAAATGAAAAAGTAATTCGTTACACTACTCGTTACTGGTAAAAAGTAATATTATTTAAGTTACTAGTTAGTTTCCCAACACTGTGTATAATTTCCAAAAATCACACGGAAGGTCTCTCGCCCTCGCTCTCGCACATCCGGCCAGACAGCGTCTCCTGTCCGTCTGGAAAACTCTTCAGTCATAAAAATAATAAAAATAATAATAATAATAAAAAATAAATAAATTTAAAAATAAATAAATAAATAAATTTAAAAATAACTAAATAACTAAATTTTAAAATAAATAAATAAATAAATAAACAAATAAATAAATAAATAAATAAATAAATAAATAAATAAATAATTTAATTAATTTTAAGTTATATTGCACCAAATCAGAACAGACAGCTGTCTCACTTTACAGGTATAGGCAGCCCTTCTGCAAGAGGAGAAGGTTGTTCTGCCAGTTTCAACTTGTTTTCAGGTCATTTTACTGATTTAAGCCTGAAAACTGCAGTAACATGTCCTTTTGTCAGTCTCTGCCAGAAGAAGCTTGTTCTGACAGTTTCAACTTGTTTTGAGGTCATTTTTCTTCTTTCAGTCTGAAATCTGCAGTAACATGTTTTTTTGTCAGGCTCTGCTAGAAGAAGCTTGTTCTGACAGTTTCAACTTGTTTACAGGTCATTTTACTAATTCCAGTCTGAAATCTGCAGGAACATGTCCTTTTGTCAGTCTCTGCCAGAAGAAGCTTGTTCTGACAGTTTCAACTTGTTTTGAGGTCATTTTTCTTCTTTCAGTCTGAAATCTGCAGTAACATGTTTTTTTGTCAGGCTCTGCCAGAAGAAGCTTGTTCTGACAGTTTCAACTTGTTTTCAGGTCATTTTACTGATTTGTCTGAAAACTGCAGTAACATGTCCTTTTGTAAGGCTCTGCCAGAAGAAGCTTGTTCTGACAGTTTCAACTTGTTTTGAGGTCATTTGGATGATTTCTGTATGAAAAATGCAGTAACAAGTCCTTTTGTCAGGCTCTGCCAGAAGAAGCTTGTTCTGACAGTTTCAACTTGTTTTCAGGTCATTTAACTAATTTCAGTCTGAACACTGCAGTAACATGTCCTTTTGTCAGCATCTGCCGGAAGAAGCTTGTTCTGACAGTTTCAACTTGTCTTGAGGTCATTTTTCTTCTTTCAGTCTGAAATCTGCAGTAACATGTTTTTTTGTCAGGCTCTGCTAAAAGAAGCTTGTTCTGACAGTTTCAACTTGTTTACAGGTCATTTCACTAATTCCAGTCTGAAATCTGCAGGAACATGTTTTTTGTAAGGCTCTGCCAGCAGAAGCTTGTTCTGACTAGTTTTCAGGTCATTTTGATGATTTCAGTCTGAACACTGCAGTAACATGTCCTTTTGTCAGCATCTGCCAGAAGAAGCTTGTTCTGACAGTTTCAACTTGTTTTCAGGTCATTTAACTAATTTCAGTCTGAACACTGCAGTGACATGTTTTTTTGTCAGGCTCTGCTAGAAGAAGCTTGTTCTGACAGTTTCAACTTGTTTTCAGGTCATTTTACTGATTTGTCTGAAAACTGCAGTAACATGTCCTTTTGTCAGCATCTGCCGGAAGAAGCTTGTTCTGACAGTTTCAACTTGTTTTCAGGTCATTTAACTAATTTCAGTCTGAACACTGCAGTAACATGTCCTTTTGTCAGCATCTGCCGGAAGAAGCTTGTTCTGACAGTTTCAACTTGTCTTGAGGTCATTTTTCTTCTTTCAGTCTGAAATCTGCAGTAACATGTTTTTTTGTCAGGCTCTGCTAAAAGAAGCTTGTTCTGACAGTTTCAACTTGTTTACAGGTCATTTCACTAATTCCAGTCTGAAATCTGCAGGAACATGTTTTTTGTAAGGCTCTGCCAGCAGAAGCTTGTTCTGACTAGTTTTCAGGTCATTTTGATGATTTCAGTCTGAACACTGCAGTAACATGTCCTTTTGTCAGCATCTGCCAGAAGAAGCTTGTTCTGACAGTTTCAACTTGTTTTCAGGTCATTTAACTAATTTCAGTCTGAACACTGCAGTGACATGTTTTTTTGTCAGGCTCTGCTAGAAGAAGCTTGTTCTGACAGTTTCAACTTGTTTTCAGGTCATTTTACTGATTTGTCTGAAAACTGCAGTAACATGTCCTTTTGTCAGCATCTGCCGGAAGAAGCTTGTTCTGACAGTTTCAACTTGTTTTGAGGTTATTTTACTGATTTCAGTCTGAAATCTGCAGTAACATGTTTTTTTGTCAGGCTCTGCCAGAAGAAGCTTGTTCGGACAGTTTCAACTTGTTTTGAGGTCATTTTTCTTCTTTCAGTCTGAAATCTGCAGTAACATGTTTTTTTGTCAGGCTCTGCCAGAAGAAGCTTGTTCTGACAGTTTCAACTTGTTTTCAGGTCATTTGGCTGATTTCAGTCTGAAAACTGCAGTAACATGTTTTTTTGTCAGGCTCTGCTAGAAGAAGCTTGTTCTGACAGTTTCAACTTGTTTTCAGGTCATTTAACTAATTTCAGTCTGAACACTGCAGTAACATGTCCTTTTGTCAGCATCTGCCGGAAGAAGCTTGTTCTGACAGTTTCAACTTGTCTTGAGGTCATTTTTCTTCTTTCAGTCTGAAATCTGCAGTAACATGTTTTTTTGTCAGGCTCTGCTAAAAGAAGCTTGTTCTGACAGTTTCAACTTGTTTACAGGTCATTTCACTAATTCCAGTCTGAAATCTGCAGGAACATGTTTTTTGTAAGGCTCTGCCAGCAGAAGCTTGTTCTGACTAGTTTTCAGGTCATTTTGATGATTTCAGTCTGAACACTGCAGTAACATGTCCTTTTGTCAGCATCTGCCAGAAGAAGCTTGTTCTGACAGTTTCAACTTGTTTTCAGGTCATTTAACTAATTTCAGTCTGAACACTGCAGTGACATGTTTTTTTGTCAGGCTCTGCTAGAAGAAGCTTGTTCTGACAGTTTCAACTTGTTTTCAGGTCATTTTACTGATTTGTCTGAAAACTGCAGTAACATGTCCTTTTGTCAGCATCTGCCGGAAGAAGCTTGTTCTGACAGTTTCAACTTGTTTTCAGGTCATTTAACTAATTTCAGTCTGAACACTGCAGTAACATGTTTTTTTGTCAGGCTCTGCTAGAAGAAGCTTGTTCTGACAGTTTCAACTTGTTTTCAGGTCATTTTACTGATTTGTCTGAAAACTGCAGTAACATGTCCTTTTGTCAGTCTCTGCCAGAAGAAGCTTGTTCTGACAGTTTCAACTTGTTTTGAGGTCATTTTTCTTCTTTCAGTCTGAAATCTGCAGTAACATGTTTTTTTGTCAGGCTCTGCCAGAAGAAGCTTGTTCTGACAGTTTCAACTTGTTTCGAGGTCATTTTTCTTCTTTCAGTCTGAAAAATGGAGTAACATGTCCTTTTGTCAGCATCTGCCGGAAGAAGCTTGTTCTGACAGTTTCAACTTGTTTTGAGGTCATTTTTCTTCTTTCAGTCTGAAATCTGCAGTAACATGTTTTTTTGTCAGGCTCTGCCAGAAGAAGCTTGTTCTGACAGTTTCAACTTGTTTTCAGGTCATTTTACTGATTTGTCTGAAAACTGCAGTAACATGTCCTTTTGTAAGGCTCTGCCAGAAGAAGCTTGTTCTGACAGTTTCAACTTGTTTTGCGGTCATTTGGATGATTTCTGTATGAAAAATGCAGTAACAAGTCCTTTTGTCAGGCTCTGCCGGAAGAAGCTTGTTCTGACAGTTTCAACTTGTTTTGAGGTCATTTTTCTTCTTTCAGTCTGAAATCTGCAGTAACATGTTTTTTTGTCAGGCTCTGCTAAAAGAAGCTTGTTCTGACAGTTTCAACTTGTTTACAGGTCATTTCACTAATTCCAGTCTGAAATCTGCAGGAACATGTTTTTTGTAAGGCTCTGCCAGCAGAAGCTTGTTCTGACTAGTTTTCAGGTCATTTTGATGATTTCAGTCTGAACACTGCAGTAACATGTCCTTTTGTCAGCATCTGCCAGAAGAAGCTTGTTCTGACAGTTTCAACTTGTTTTCAGGTCATTTTACTGATTTGTCTGAAAACTGCAGTAACATGTCCTTTTGTCAGCATCTGCCGGAAGAAGCTTGTTCTGACAGTTTCAACTTGTTTTCAGGTCATTTAACTAATTTCAGTCTGAACACTGCAGTAACATGTTTTTTTGTCAGGCTCTGCTAGAAGAAGCTTGTTCTGACAGTTTCAACTTGTTTTCAGGTCATTTTACTGATTTGTCTGAAAACTGCAGTAACATGTCCTTTTGTCAGTCTCTGCCAGAAGAAGCTTGTTCTGACAGTTTCAACTTGTTTTGAGGTCATTTTTCTTCTTTCAGTCTGAAATCTGCAGTAACATGTTTTTTTGTCAGGCTCTGCCAGAAGAAGCTTGTTCTGACAGTTTCAACTTGTTTCGAGGTCATTTTTCTTCTTTCAGTCTGAAAAATGGAGTAACATGTCCTTTTGTCAGCATCTGCCGGAAGAAGCTTGTTCTGACAGTTTCAACTTGTTTTGAGGTCATTTTTCTTCTTTCAGTCTGAAATCTGCAGTAACATGTTTTTTTGTCAGGCTCTGCCAGAAGAAGCTTGTTCTGACAGTTTCAACTTGTTTTCAGGTCATTTTACTGATTTGTCTGAAAACTGCAGTAACATGTCCTTTTGTAAGGCTCTGCCAGAAGAAGCTTGTTCTGACAGTTTCAACTTGTTTTGCGGTCATTTGGATGATTTCTGTATGAAAAATGCAGTAACAAGTCCTTTTGTCAGGCTCTGCCGGAAGAAGCTTGTTCTGACAGTTTCAACTTGTTTTGAGGTCATTTTTCTTCTTTCAGTCTGAAATCTGCAGTAACATGTTTTTTTGTCAGGCTCTGCTAAAAGAAGCTTGTTCTGACAGTTTCAACTTGTTTACAGGTCATTTCACTAATTCCAGTCTGAAATCTGCAGGAACATGTTTTTTGTAAGGCTCTGCCAGCAGAAGCTTGTTCTGACTAGTTTTCAGGTCATTTTGATGATTTCAGTCAGAACACTGCAGTAACATGTCCTTTTGTCAGCATCTGCCAGAAGAAGCTTGTTCTGACAGTTTCAACTTGTTTCGAGGTCATTTTTCTTCTTTCAGTCTGAAAAATGGAGTAACATGTCCTTTTGTCAGCATCTGCCGGAAGAAGCTTGTTCTGACAGTTTCAACTTGATTTGAGGTCATTTTTCTTCTTTCAGTCTGAAATCTGCAGTAACATGTTTTTTTGTCAGGCTCTGCCAGAAGAAGCTTGTTCTGACAGTTTCAACTTGTTTTGCGGTCATTTGGATGATTTCTGTATGAAAAATGCAGTAACAAGTCCTTTTGTCAGGCTCTGCCAGAAGAAGCTTGTTCTGACAGTTTCAACTTGTTTTCAGGTCATTTAACTAATTTCAGTCTGAACACTGCAGTAACATGTCCTTTTGTCAGACTCTGCTAAAAGAAGCTTGTTCTGACAGTTTCAACTTGTTTACAGGTCATTTCACTAATTCCAGTCTGAAATCTGCAGGAACATGTTTTTTGTAAGGCTCTGCCAGCAGAAGCTTGTTCTGACTAGTTTTCAGCTCATTTTGATGATTTCAGTCAGAACACTGCAGTAACATGTCCTTTTGTCAGCATCTGCCAGAAGAAGCTTGTTCTGACAGTTTCAACTTGTTTCGAGGTCAATTTTCTTCTTTCAGTCTGAAAAATGGAGTAACATGTCCTTTTGTCAGCATCTGCCAGAAGAAGCTTGTTCTGACAGTTTCAACTTGTTTCGAGGTCAATTTTCTTCTTTCAGTCTGAAAAATGGAGTAACATGTCCTTTTGTCAGCATCTGCCAGAAGAAGCTTGTTCTGACAGTTTCAACTTGTTTTGAGGTCATTTTTCTTCTTTCAGTCTGAAATCTGCAGTAACATGTTTTTTTGTCAGGCTCTGCCAGAAGAAGCTTGTTCTGACAGTTTCAACTTGTTTTCAGGTCATTTTACTGATTTGTCTGAAAACTGCAGTAACATGTCCTTTTGTAAGGCTCTGCCAGAAGAAGCTTGTTCTGACAGTTTCAACTTGTTTTGCGGTCATTTGGATGATTTCTGTATGAAAAATGCAGTAACAAGTCCTTTTGTCAGGCTCTGCCAGAAGAAGCTTGTTCTGACAGTTTCAACTTGTTTTCAGGTCATTTAACTAATTTCAGTCTGAACACTGTCCTTTTGTCAGGCTCTGCTAAAAGAAGCTTGTTCTGACAGTTTCAACTTGTTTACAGGTCATTTCACTAATTCCAGTCTGAAATCTGCAGGAACATGTTTTTTGTAAGGCTCTGCCAGCAGAAGCTTGTTCTGACTAGTTTTCAGCTCATTTTGATGATTTCAGTCAGAACACTGCAGTAACATGTCCTTTTGTCAGCATCTGCCAGAAGAAGCTTGTTCTGACAGTTTCAACTTGTTTCGAAGTCATTTTTCTTCTTTCAGTCTGAAAAATGGAGTAACATGTCCTTTTGTCAGCATCTGCCAGAAGAAGCTTGTTCTGACAGTTTCAACTTGTTTTGAGGTCATTTTTCTTCTTTCAGTCTGAAATCTGCAGTAACATGTTTTTTTGTCAGGCTCTGCCAGAAGAAGCTTGTTCTGACAGTTTCAACTTGTTTTCAGGTCATTTTACTGATTTGTCTGAAAACTGCAGTAACATGTCCTTTTGTAAGGCTCTGCCAGAAGAAGCTTGTTCTGACAGTTTCAACTTGTTTTCAGGTCATTTAACTAATTTCAGTCTGAACACTGCAGTAACATGTCCTTTTGTCAGCATCTGCCGGAAGAAGCTTGTTCTGACAGTTTCAACTTGTTTCGAGGTCATTTTTCTTCTTTCAGTCTGAAAAATGGAGTAACATGTCCTTTTGTCAGCATCTGCCGGAAGAAGCTTGTTCTGACAGTTTCAACTTGATTTGAGGTCATTTTTCTTCTTTCAGTCTGAAATCTGCAGTAACATGTCCTTTTGTCAGCATCTGCCGGAAGAAGCTTGTTCTGACAGTTTCAACTTGATTTGAGGTCATTTTTCTTCTTTCAGTCTGAAATCTGCAGTAACATGTTTTTTTGTCAGGCTCTGCTAGAAGAAGCTTGTTCTGACAGTTTCAACTTGTTTTCAGGTCATTTTACTGATTTGTCTGAAAACTGCAGTAACATGTCCTTTTGTCAGTCTCTGCCAGAAGAAGCTTGTTCTGACAGTTTCAACTTGTTTTGAGGTCATTTTTCTTCTTTCAGTCTGAAATCTGCAGTAACATGTTTTTTTGTCAGGCTCTGCCAGAAGAAGCTTGTTCTGACAGTTTCAACTTGTTTCGAGGTCATTTTTCTTCTTTCAGTCTGAAAAATGGAGTAACATGTCCTTTTGTCAGCATCTGCCGGAAGAAGCTTGTTCTGACAGTTTCAACTTGTTTTGAGGTCATTTTTCTTCTTTCAGTCTGAAATCTGCAGTAACATGTTTTTTTGTCAGGCTCTGCCAGAAGAAGCTTGTTCTGACAGTTTCAACTTGTTTTCAGGTCATTTTACTGATTTGTCTGAAAACTGCAGTAACATGTCCTTTTGTAAGGCTCTGCCAGAAGAAGCTTGTTCTGACAGTTTCAACTTGTTTTGCGGTCATTTGGATGATTTCTGTATGAAAAATGCAGTAACAAGTCCTTTTGTCAGGCTCTGCCGGAAGAAGCTTGTTCTGACAGTTTCAACTTGTTTTGAGGTCATTTTTCTTCTTTCAGTCTGAAATCTGCAGTAACATGTTTTTTTGTCAGGCTCTGCTAAAAGAAGCTTGTTCTGACAGTTTCAACTTGTTTACAGGTCATTTCACTAATTCCAGTCTGAAATCTGCAGGAACATGTTTTTTGTAAGGCTCTGCCAGCAGAAGCTTGTTCTGACTAGTTTTCAGCTCATTTTGATGATTTCAGTCAGAACACTGCAGTAACATGTCCTTTTGTCAGCATCTGCCAGAAGAAGCTTGTTCTGACAGTTTCAACTTGTTTCGAGGTCATTTTTCTTCTTTCAGTCTGAAAAATGGAGTAACATGTCCTTTTGTCAGCATCTGCCGGAAGAAGCTTGTTCTGACAGTTTCAACTTGTTTTGAGGTCATTTTTCTTCTTTCAGTCTGAAATCTGCAGTAACATGTTTTTTTGTCAGGCTCTGCCAGAAGAAGCTTGTTCTGACAGTTTCAACTTGTTTTGCGGTCATTTGGATGATTTCTGTATGAAAAATGCAGTAACAAGTCCTTTTGTCAGGCTCTGCCAGAAGAAGCTTGTTCTGACAGTTTCAACTTGTTTTCAGGTCATTTAACTAATTTCAGTCTGAACACTGCAGTAACATGTCCTTTTGTCAGGCTCTGCTAAAAGAAGCTTGTTCTGACAGTTTCAACTTGTTTACAGGTCATTTCACTAATTCCAGTCTGAAATCTGCAGGAACATGTTTTTTGTAAGGCTCTGCCAGCAGAAGCTTGTTCTGACTAGTTTTCAGCTCATTTTGATGATTTCAGTCAGAACACTGCAGTAACATGTCCTTTTGTCAGCATCTGCCAGAAGAAGCTTGTTCTGACAGTTTCAACTTGTTTCGAGGTCAATTTTCTTCTTTCAGTCTGAAAAATGGAGTAACATGTCCTTTTGTCAGCATCTGCCAGAAGAAGCTTGTTCTGACAGTTTCAACTTGATTTGAGGTCATTTTTCTTCTTTCAGTCTGAAAAATGGAGTAACATGTCCTTTTGTCAGCATCTGCCAGAAGAAGCTTGTTCTGACAGTTTCAACTTGTTTTGAGGTCATTTTTCTTCTTTCAGTCTGAAATCTGCAGTAACATGTTTTTTTGTCAGGCTCTGCCAGAAGAAGCTTGTTCTGACAGTTTCAACTTGTTTTCAGGTCATTTTACTGATTTGTCTGAAAACTGCAGTAACATGTCCTTTTGTAAGGCTCTGCCAGAAGAAGCTTGTTCTGACAGTTTCAACTTGTTTTCAGGTCATTTAACTAATTTCAGTCTGAACACTGCAGTAACATGTCCTTTTGTCAGCATCTGCCGGAAGAAGCTTGTTCTGACAGTTTCAACTTGTTTCGAGGTCATTTTTCTTCTTTCAGTCTGAAAAATGGAGTAACATGTCCTTTTGTCAGCATCTGCCGGAAGAAGCTTGTTCTGACAGTTTCAACTTGATTTGAGGTCATTTTTCTTCTTTCAGTCTGAAATCTGCAGTAACATGTCCTTTTGTCAGCATCTGCCGGAAGAAGCTTGTTCTGACAGTTTCAACTTGTTTTGCAGTCATTTGGATGATTTCTGTATGAAAAATGCAGTAACAAGTCCTTTTGTCAGGCTCTGCCAGAAGAAGCTTGTTCTGACAGTTTCAACTTGTTTTCAGGTCATTTAACTAATTTCAGTCTGAACACTGCAGTAACATGTCCTTTTGTCAGGCTCTGCTAAAAGAAGCTTGTTCTGACAGTTTCAACTTGTTTACAGGTCATTTCACTAATTCCAGTCTGAAATCTGCAGGAACATGTTTTTTGTAAGGCTCTGCCAGCAGAAGCTTGTTCTGACTAGTTTTCAGGTCATTTTGATGATTTCAGTCAGAACACTGCAGTAACATGTCCTTTTGTCAGCATCTGCCAGAAGAAGCTTGTTCTGACAGTTTCAACTTGTTTCGAGGTCATTTTTCTTCTTTCAGTCTGAAAAATGGAGTAACATGTCCTTTTGTCAGCATCTGCCGGAAGAAGCTTGTTCTGACAGTTTCAACTTGATTTGAGGTCATTTTTCTTCTTTCAGTCTGAAATCTGCAGTAACATGTTTTTTTGTCAGGCTCTGCCAGAAGAAGCTTGTTCTGACAGTTTCAACTTGTTTTGCGGTCATTTGGATGATTTCTGTATGAAAAATGCAGTAACAAGTCCTTTTGTCAGGCTCTGCCAGAAGAAGCTTGTTCTGACAGTTTCAACTTGTTTTCAGGTCATTTAACTAATTTCAGTCTGAACACTGCAGTAACATGTCCTTTTGTCAGGCTCTGCTAAAAGAAGCTTGTTCTGACTAGTTTTCAGGTCATTTTGATGATTTCAGTCAGAACACTGCAGTAACATGTCCTTTTGTCAACATCTGCCAGAAGAAGCTTGTTCTGACAGTTTCAACTTGTTTTGCGGTCATTTGGATGATTTCTGTATGAAAAATGCAGTAACAAGTCCTTTTGTCAGGCTCTGCCAGAAGAAGCTTGTTCTGACAGTTTCAACTTGTTTTCAGGTCATTTAACTAATTTCAGTCTGAACACTGCAGTAACATGTCCTTTTGTCAGGCTCTGCTAAAAGAAGCTTGTTCTGACAGTTTCAACTTGTTTACAGGTCATTTCACTAATTCCAGTCTGAAATCTGCAGGAACATGTTTTTTGTAAGGCTCTGCCAGCAGAAGCTTGTTCTGACTAGTTTTCAGGTCATTTTGATGATTTCAGTCAGAACACTGCAGTAACATGTCCTTTTGTCAACATCTGCCAGAAGAAGCTTGTTCTGACAGTTTCAACTTGTTTCGAGGTCATTTTTCTTCTTTCAGTCTGAAAAATGGAGTAACATGTCCTTTTGTCAGCATCTGCCGGAAGAAGCTTGTTCTGACAGTTTCAACTTGATTTGAGGTCATTTTCCTTCTTTCAGTCTGAAATCTGCAGTAACATGTTTTTTTGTCAGGCTCTGCCAGAAGAAGCTTGTTCTGACAGTTTCAACTTGTTTTGCGGTCATTTGGATGATTTCTGTATGAAAAATGCAGTAACAAGTCCTTTTGTCAGGCTCTGCCAGAAGAAGCTTGTTCTGACAGTTTCAACTTGTTTTCAGGTCATTTAACTAATTTCAGTCTGAACACTGCAGTAACATGTTTTTTTGTCAGGCTCTGCTAGAAGAAGCTTGTTCTGACAGTTTCAACTTGTTTTCAGGTCATTTTACTGATTTGTCTGAAAACTGCAGTAACATGTCCTTTTGTCAGTCTCTGCCAGAAGAAGCTTGTTCTGACAGTTTCAACTTGTTTTGAGGTCATTTTTCTTCTTTCAGTCTGAAATCTGCAGTAACATGTTTTTTTGTCAGGCTCTGCCAGAAGAAGCTTGTTCTGACAGTTTCAACTTGTCTCGAGGTCATTTTTCTTCTTTCAGTCTGAAAAATGGAGTAACATGTCCTTTTGTCAGCATCTGCCGGAAGAAGCTTGTTCTGACAGTTTCAACTTGTTTTGAGGTCATTTTTCTTCTTTCAGTCTGAAATCTGCAGTAACATGTTTTTTTGTCAGGCTCTGCCAGAAGAAGCTTGTTCTGACAGTTTCAACTTGTTTTCAGGTCATTTTACTGATTTGTCTGAAAACTGCAGTAACATGTCCTTTTGTAAGGCTCTGCCAGAAGAAGCTTGTTCTGACAGTTTCAACTTGTTTTGCGGTCATTTGGATGATTTCTGTATGAAAAATGCAGTAACAAGTCCTTTTGTCAGGCTCTGCCGGAAGAAGCTTGTTCTGACAGTTTCAACTTGTTTTGAGGTCATTTTTCTTCTTTCAGTCTGAAATCTGCAGTAACATGTTTTTTTGTCAGGCTCTGCTAAAAGAAGCTTGTTCTGACAGTTTCAACTTGTTTACAGGTCATTTCACTAATTCCAGTCTGAAATCTGCAGGAACATGTTTTTTGTAAGGCTCTGCCAGCAGAAGCTTGTTCTGACTAGTTTTCAGGTCATTTTGATGATTTCAGTCAGAACACTGCAGTAACATGTCCTTTTGTCAGTCTCTGCCAGAAGAAGCTTGTTCTGACAGTTTCAACTTGTTTTGAGGTCATTTTTCTTCTTTCAGTCTGAAATCTGCAGTAACATGTTTTTTTGTCAGGCTCTGCCAGAAGAAGCTTGTTCTGACAGTTTCAACTTGTTTCGAGGTCATTTTTCTTCTTTCAGTCTGAAAAATGGAGTAACATGTCCTTTTGTCAGCATCTGCCGGAAGAAGCTTGTTCTGACAGTTTCAACTTGATTTGAGGTCATTTTTCTTCTTTCAGTCTGAAATCTGCAGTAACATGTCCTTTTGTCAGCATCTGCCGGAAGAAGCTTGTTCTGACAGTTTCAACTTGATTTGAGGTCATTTTTCTTCTTTCAGTCTGAAATCTGCAGTAACATGTTTTTTTGTCAGGCTCTGCTAGAAGAAGCTTGTTCTGACAGTTTCAACTTGTTTTCAGGTCATTTTACTGATTTGTCTGAAAACTGCAGTAACATGTCCTTTTGTCAGTCTCTGCCAGAAGAAGCTTGTTCTGACAGTTTCAACTTGTTTTGAGGTCATTTTTCTTCTTTCAGTCTGAAATCTGCAGTAACATGTTTTTTTGTCAGGCTCTGCCAGAAGAAGCTTGTTCTGACAGTTTCAACTTGTTTCGAGGTCATTTTTCTTCTTTCAGTCTGAAAAATGGAGTAACATGTCCTTTTGTCAGCATCTGCCGGAAGAAGCTTGTTCTGACAGTTTCAACTTGTTTTGAGGTCATTTCTCTTCTTTCAGTCTGAAATCTGCAGTAACATGTTTTTTTGTCAGGCTCTGCCAGAAGAAGCTTGTTCTGACAGTTTCAACTTGTTTTCAGGTCATTTTACTGATTTGTCTGAAAACTGCAGTAACATGTCCTTTTGTAAGG
The DNA here is from genome assembly GCF_040956055.1 of Brachionichthys hirsutus. Taxonomy (NCBI): domain Eukaryota; kingdom Metazoa; phylum Chordata; class Actinopteri; order Lophiiformes; family Brachionichthyidae; genus Brachionichthys; species Brachionichthys hirsutus. Next base: position 301,457 of record NW_027180357.1, on the reverse strand, counting down.
CTCTGCCAGAAGAAGCTTGTTCTGACAGTTTCAACTTGTTTTGCGGTCATTTGGATGATTTCTGTATGAAAAATGCAGTAACAAGTCCTTTTGTCAGGCTCTGCCGGAAGAAGCTTGTTCTGACAGTTTCAACTTGTTTTGAGGTCATTTTTCTTCTTTCAGTCTGAAATCTGCAGTAACATGTTTTTTTGTCAGGCTCTGCCAGAAGAAGCTTGTTCTGACAGTTTCAACTTGTTTTGCGGTCATTTGGATGATTTCTGTATGAAAAATGCAGTAACAAGTCCTTTTGTCAGGCTCTGCCAGAAGAAGCTTGTTCTGACAGTTTCAACTTGTTTTCAGGTCATTTAACTAATTTCAGTCTGAACACTGCAGTAACATGTCCTTTTGTCAGGCTCTGCTAAAAGAAGCTTGTTCTGACAGTTTCAACTTGTTTACAGGTCATTTCACTAATTCCAGTCTGAAATCTGCAGGAACATGTTTTTTGTAAGGCTCTGCCAGCAGAAGCTTGTTCTGACTAGTTTTCAGCTCATTTTGATGATTTCAGTCAGAACACTGCAGTAACATGTCCTTTTGTCAGCATCTGCCAGAAGAAGCTTGTTCTGACAGTTTCAACTTGTTTCGAGGTCAATTTTCTTCTTTCAGTCTGAAAAATGGAGTAACATGTCCTTTTGTCAGCATCTGCCAGAAGAAGCTTGTTCTGACAGTTTCAACTTGATTTGAGGTCATTTTTCTTCTTTCAGTCTGAAAAATGGAGTAACATGTCCTTTTGTCAGCATCTGCCAGAAGAAGCTTGTTCTGACAGTTTCAACTTGTTTTGAGGTCATTTTTCTTCTTTCAGTCTGAAATCTGCAGTAACATGTTTTTTTGTCAGGCTCTGCCAGAAGAAGCTTGTTCTGACAGTTTCAACTTGTTTTCAGGTCATTTTACTGATTTGTCTGAAAACTGCAGTAACATGTCCTTTTGTAAGGCTCTGCCAGAAGAAGCTTGTTCTGACAGTTTCAACTTGTTTTGCGGTCATTTGGATGATTTCTGTATGAAAAATGCAGTAACAAGTCCTTTTGTCAGGCTCTGCCGGAAGAAGCTTGTTCTGACAGTTTCAACTTGTTTTGAGGTCATTTTTCTTCTTTCAGTCTGAAATCTGCAGTAACATGTTTTTTTGTCAGGCTCTGCTAAAAGAAGCTTGTTCTGACAGTTTCAACTTGTTTACAGGTCATTTCACTAATTCCAGTCTGAAATCTGCAGGAACATGTTTTTTGTAAGGCTCTGCCAGCAGAAGCTTGTTCTGACTAGTTTTCAGCTCATTTTGATGATTTCAGTCAGAACACTGCAGTAACATGTCCTTTTGTCAGCATCTGCCAGAAGAAGCTTGTTCTGACAGTTTCAACTTGTTTCGAGGTCATTTTTCTTCTTTCAGTCTGAAAAATGGAGTAACATGTCCTTTTGTCAGCATCTGCCGGAAGAAGCTTGTTCTGACAGTTTCAACTTGATTTGAGGTCATTTTTCTTCTTTCAGTCTGAAAAATGGAGTAACATGTCCTTTTGTCAGCATCTGCCAGAAGAAGCTTGTTCTGACAGTTTCAACTTGTTTTCAGGTCATTTAACTAATTTCAGTCTGAACACTGCAGTAACATGTTTTTTTGTCAGGCTCTGCTAGAAGAAGCTTGTTCTGACAGTTTCAACTTGTTTTCAGGTCATTTTACTGATTTGTCTGAAAACTGCAGTAACATGTCCTTTTGTCAGTCTCTGCCAGAAGAAGCTTGTTCTGACAGTTTCAACTTGTTTTGAGGTCATTTTTCTTCTTTCAGTCTGAAATCTGCAGTAACATGTTTTTTTGTCAGGCTCTGCCAGAAGAAGCTTGTTCTGACAGTTTCAACTTGTTTCGAGGTCATTTTTCTTCTTTCAGTCTGAAAAATGGAGTAACATGTCCTTTTGTCAGCATCTGCCGGAAGAAGCTTGTTCTGACAGTTTCAACTTGTTTTGAGGTCATTTTTCTTCTTTCAGTCTGAAATCTGCAGTAACATGTTTTTTTGTCAGGCTCTGCCAGAAGAAGCTTGTTCTGACAGTTTCAACTTGTTTTCAGGTCATTTTACTGATTTGTCTGAAAACTGCAGTAACATGTCCTTTTGTAAGGCTCTGCCAGAAGAAGCTTGTTCTGACAGTTTCAACTTGTTTTGCGGTCATTTGGATGATTTCTGTATGAAAAATGCAGTAACAAGTCCTTTTGTCAGGCTCTGCCGGAAGAAGCTTGTTCTGACAGTTTCAACTTGTTTTGAGGTCATTTTTCTTCTTTCAGTCTGAAATCTGCAGTAACATGTTTTTTTGTCAGGCTCTGCTAAAAGAAGCTTGTTCTGACAGTTTCAACTTGTTTACAGGTCATTTCACTAATTCCAGTCTGAAATCTGCAGGAACATGTTTTTTGTAAGGCTCTGCCAGCAGAAGCTTGTTCTGACTAGTTTTCAGGTCATTTTGATGATTTCAGTCAGAACACTGCAGTAACATGTCCTTTTGTCAGCATCTGCCAGAAGAAGCTTGTTCTGACAGTTTCAACTTGTTTCGAGGTCATTTTTCTTCTTTCAGTCTGAAAATGGAGTAACATGTCCTTTTGTCAGCATCTGCCGGAAGAAGCTTGTTCTGACAGTTTCAACTTGATTTGAGGTCATTTTTCTTCTTTCAGTCTGAAATCTGCAGTAACATGTTTTTTTGTCAGGCTCTGCCAGAAGAAGCTTGTTCTGACAGTTTCAACTTGTTTTGCGGTCATTTGGATGATTTCTGTATGAAAAATGCAGTAACAAGTCCTTTTGTCAGGCTCTGCCAGAAGAAGCTTGTTCTGACAGTTTCAACTTGTTTTCAGGTCATTTAACTAATTTCAGTCTGAACACTGCAGTAACATGTTTTTTTGTCAGGCTCTGCTAGAAGAAGCTTGTTCTGACAGTTTCAACTTGTTTTCAGGTCATTTTACTGATTTGTCTGAAAACTGCAGTAACATGTCCTTTTGTCAGTCTCTGCCAGAAGAAGCTTGTTCTGACAGTTTCAACTTGTTTTGAGGTCATTTTTCTTCTTTCAGTCTGAAATCTGCAGTAACATGTTTTTTTGTCAGGCTCTGCCAGAAGAAGCTTGTTCTGACAGTTTCAACTTGTTTCGAGGTCATTTTTCTTCTTTCAGTCTGAAAAATGGAGTAACATGTCCTTTTGTCAGCATCTGCCGGAAGAAGCTTGTTCTGACAGTTTCAACTTGTTTTGAGGTCATTTTTCTTCTTTCAGTCTGAAATCTGCAGTAACATGTTTTTTTGTCAGGCTCTGCCAGAAGAAGCTTGTTCTGACAGTTTCAACTTGTTTTCAGGTCATTTTACTGATTTGTCTGAAAACTGCAGTAACATGTCCTTTTGTAAGGCTCTGCCAGAAGAAGCTTGTTCTGACAGTTTCAACTTGTTTTGCGGTCATTTGGATGATTTCTGTATGAAAAATGCAGTAACAAGTCCTTTTGTCAGGCTCTGCCGGAAGAAGCTTGTTCTGACAGTTTCAACTTGTTTTGAGGTCATTTTTCTTCTTTCAGTCTGAAATCTGCAGTAACATGTTTTTTTGTCAGGCTCTGCTAAAAGAAGCTTGTTCTGACAGTTTCAACTTGTTTACAGGTCATTTCACTAATTCCAGTCTGAAATCTGCAGGAACATGTTTTTTGTAAGGCTCTGCCAGCAGAAGCTTGTTCTGACTAGTTTTCAGGTCATTTTGATGATTTCAGTCAGAACACTGCAGTAACATGTCCTTTTGTCAGTCTCTGCCAGAAGAAGCTTGTTCTGACAGTTTCAACTTGTTTTGAGGTCATTTTTCTTCTTTCAGTCTGAAATCTGCAGTAACATGTTTTTTTGTCAGGCTCTGCCAGAAGAAGCTTGTTCTGACAGTTTCAACTTGTTTCGAGGTCATTTTTCTTCTTTCAGTCTGAAAAATGGAGTAACATGTCCTTTTGTCAGCATCTGCCGGAAGAAGCTTGTTCTGACAGTTTCAACTTGTTTTGAGGTCATTTTTCTTCTTTCAGTCTGAAATCTGCAGTAACATGTTTTTTTGTCAGGCTCTGCCAGAAGAAGCTTGTTCTGACAGTTTCAACTTGTTTTCAGGTCATTTTACTGATTTGTCTGAAAACTGCAGTAACATGTCCTTTTGTAAGGCTCTGCCAGAAGAAGCTTGTTCTGACAGTTTCAACTTGTTTTGCGGTCATTTGGATGATTTCTGTATGAAAAATGCAGTAACAAGTCCTTTTGTCAGGCTCTGCCGGAAGAAGCTTGTTCTGACAGTTTCAACTTGTTTTGCGGTCATTTGGATGATTTCTGTATGAAAAATGCAGTAACAAGTCCTTTTGTCAGGCTCTGCCGGAAGAAGCTTGTTCTGACAGTTTCAACTTGTTTTGAGGTCATTTTTCTTCTTTCAGTCTGAAATCTGCAGTAACATGTTTTTTTGTCAGGCTCTGCCAGAAGAAGCTTGTTCTGACAGTTTCAACTTGTTTTCAGGTCATTTTACTGATTTGTCTGAAAACTGCAGTAACATGTCCTTTTGTAAGGCTCTGCCAGAAGAAGCTTGTTCTGACAGTTTCAACTTGTTTTGCGGTCATTTGGATGATTTCTGTATGAAAAATGCAGTAACAAGTCCTTTTGTCAGGCTCTGCCGGAAGAAGCTTGTTCTGACAGTTTCAACTTGTTTTGAGGTCATTTTTCTTCTTTCAGTCTGAAATCTGCAGTAACATGTTTTTTTGTCAGGCTCTGCTAAAAGAAGCTTGTTCTGACAGTTTCAACTTGTTTACAGGTCATTTCACTAATTCCAGTCTGAAATCTGCAGGAACATGTTTTTTGTAAGGCTCTGCCAGCAGAAGCTTGTTCTGACTAGTTTTCAGGTCATTTTGATGATTTCAGTCAGAACACTGCAGTAACATGTCCTTTTGTCAGCATCTGCCAGAAGAAGCTTGTTCTGACAGTTTCAACTTGTTTCGAGGTCATTTTTCTTCTTTCAGTCTGAAAATGGAGTAACATGTCCTTTTGTCAGCATCTGCCGGAAGAAGCTTGTTCTGACAGTTTCAACTTGATTTGAGGTCATTTTTCTTCTTTCAGTCTGAAATCTGCAGTAACATGTTTTTTTGTCAGGCTCTGCCAGAAGAAGCTTGTTCTGACAGTTTCAACTTGTTTTGCGGTCATTTGGATGATTTCTGTATGAAAAATGCAGTAACAAGTCCTTTTGTCAGGCTCTGCCAGAAGAAGCTTGTTCTGACAGTTTCAACTTGTTTTCAGGTCATTTAACTAATTTCAGTCTGAACACTGCAGTAACATGTCCTTTTGTCAGGCTCTGCTAAAAGAAGCTTGTTCTGACAGTTTCAACTTGTTTACAGGTCATTTCACTAATTCCAGTCTGAAATCTGCAGGAACATGTTTTTTGTAAGGCTCTGCCAGCAGAAGCTTGTTCTGACTAGTTTTCAGCTCATTTTGATGATTTCAGTCAGAACACTGCAGTAACATGTCCTTTTGTCAGCATCTGCCAGAAGAAGCTTGTTCTGACAGTTTCAACTTGTTTCGAGGTCATTTTTCTTCTTTCAGTCTGAAAAATGGAGTAACATGTCCTTTTGTCAGCATCTGCCAGAAGAAGCTTGTTCTGACAGTTTCAACTTGTTTTGAGGTCATTTTTCTTCTTTCAGTCTGAAATCTGCAGTAACATGTTTTTTTGTCAGGCTCTGCCAGAAGAAGCTTGTTCTGACAGTTTCAACTTGTTTTCAGGTCATTTTACTGATTTGTCTGAAAACTGCAGTAACATGTCCTTTTGTAAGGCTCTGCCAGAAGAAGCTTGTTCTGACAGTTTCAACTTGTTTTGCGGTCATTTGGATGATTTCTGTATGAAAAATGCAGTAACAAGTCCTTTTGTCAGGCTCTGCCAGAAGAAGCTTGTTCTGACAGTTTCAACTTGTTTACAGGTCATTTTACTAATTCCAGTCTGAAATCTGCAGGAACATGTCCTTTTGTCAGTCTCTGCCAGAGGAAGCTTGTTCTGACAGTTTCAACTTGTTTTGAGGTCATTTTTCTTCTTTCAGTCTGAAATCTGCAGTAACATGTTTTTTTGTCAGGCTCTGCCAGAAGAAGCTTGTTCTGACAGTTTCAACTTGTTTTCAGGTCATTTTACTGATTTGTCTGAAAACTACAGTAACATGTCCTTTTGTAAGGCTCTGCCAGAAGAAGCTTGTTCTGACAGTTTCAACTTGTTTTGAGGTCATTTTTCTTCTTTCAGTCTGAAATCTGCAGTAACATGTTTTTTTGTCAGGCTCTGCTAAAAGAAGCTTGTTCTGACAGTTTCAACTTGTTTACAGGTCATTTCACTAATTCCAGTCTGAAATCTGCAGGAACATGTTTTTTGTAAGGCTCTGCCAGCAGAAGCTTGTTCTGACTAGTTTTCAGGTCATTTTGATGATTTCAGTCAGAACACTGCAGTAACATGTCCTTTTGTCAGCATCTGCCAGAAGAAGCTTGTTCTGACAGTTTCAACTTGTTTCGAGGTCATTTTTCTTCTTTCAGTCTGAAAAATGGAGTAACATGTCCTTTTGTCAGCATCTGCCGGAAGAAGCTTGTTCTGACAGTTTCAACTTGATTTGAGGTCATTTTTCTTCTTTCAGTCTGAAATCTGCAGTAACATGTTTTTTTGTCAGGCTCTGCCAGAAGAAGCTTGTTCTGACAGTTTCAACTTGTTTTCAGGTCATTTTACTGATTTGTCTGAAAACTGCAGTAACATGTCCTTTTGTAAGGCTCTGCCAGAAGAAGCTTGTTCTGACAGTTTCAACTTGTTTTGCGGTCATTTGGATGATTTCTGTATGAAAAATGCAGTAACAAATCCTTTTGTCAGGCTCTGCCAGAAGAAGCTTGTTCTGACAGTTTCAACTTGTTTTCAGGTCATTTAACTAATTTCAGTCTGAACACTGCAGTAACATGTCCTTTTGTCAGCATCTGCCGGAAGAAGCTTGTTCTGACAGTTTCAACTTGTTTTGAGGTCATTTTTCTTCTTTCAGTCTGAAATCTGCAGTAACATGTTTTTTTGTCAGGCTCTGCTAAAAGAAGCTTGTTCTGACAGTTTCAACTTGTTTACAGGTCATTTCACTAATTCCAGTCTGAAATCTGCAGGAACATGTTTTTTGTAAGGCTCTGCCAGCAGAAGCTTGTTCTGACTAGTTTTCAGGTCATTTTGATGATTTCAGTCAGAACACTGCAGTAACATGTCCTTTTGTCAGCATCTGCCAGAAGAAGCTTGTTCTGACAGTTTCAACTTGTTTCGAGGTCATTTTTCTTCTTTCAGTCTGAAAAATGGAGTAACATGTCCTTTTGTCAGCATCTGCCGGAAGAAGCTTGTTCTGACAGTTTCAACTTGTTTTCAGGTCATTTTACTGATTTGTCTGAAAACTGCAGTAACATGTCCTTTTGTAAGGCTCTGCCAGAAGAAGCTTGTTCTGACAGTTTCAACTTGTTTTGCGGTCATTTGGATGATTTCTGTATGAAAAATGCAGTAACAAGTCCTTTTGTCAGGCTCTGCCAGAAGAAGCTTGTTCTGACAGTTTCAACTTGTTTTGAGGTCATTTTTCTTCTTTCAGTCTGAAATCTGCAGTAACATGTTTTTTTGTCAGGCTCTGCCAGAAGAAGCTTGTTCTGACAGTTTCAACTTGTTTTCAGGTCATTTTACTGATTTGTCTGAAAACTGCAGTAACATGTCCTTTTGTAAGGCTCTGCCAGAAGAAGCTTGTTCTGACAGTTTCAACTTGTTTTGCGGTCATTTGGATGATTTCTGTATGAAAAATGCAGTAACAAGTCCTTTTGTCAGGCTCTGCCAGAAGAAGCTTGTTCTGACAGTTTCAACTTGTTTTCAGGTCATTTAACTAATTTCAGTCTGAACACTGCAGTAACATGTCCTTTTGTCAGGCTCTGCTAAAAGAAGCTTGTTCTGACAGTTTCAACTTGTTTACAGGTCATTTCACTAATTCCAGTCTGAAATCTGCAGGAACATGTTTTTTGTAAGGCTCTGCCAGCAGAAGCTTGTTCTGACTAGTTTTCAGGTCATTTTGATGATTTCAGTCAGAACACTGCAGTAACATGTCCTTTTGTCAGCATCTGCCAGAAGAAGCTTGTTCTGACAGTTTCAACTTGTTTCGAGGTCATTTTTCTTCTTTCAGTCTGAAAAATGGAGTAACATGTTTTTTTGTCAGGCTCTGCTAAAAGAAGCTTGTTCTGACAGTTTCAACTTGTTTACAGGTCATTTCACTAATTCCAGTCTGAAATCTGCAGGAACATGTTTTTTGTAAGGCTCTGCCAGCAGAAGCTTGTTCTGACAGTTTCAACTTGTTTTGCGGTCATTTGGATGATTTCTGTATGAAAAATGCAGTAACAAGTCCTTTTGTCAGGCTCTGCCAGAAGAAGCTTGTTCTGACAGTTTCAACTTGTTTTGAGGTCATTTTTCTTCTTTCAGTCTGAAATCTGCAGTAACATGTTTTTTTGTCAGGCTCTGCCAGAAGAAGCTTGTTCTGACAGTTTCAACTTGTTTTCAGGTCATTTTACTGATTTGTCTGAAAACTGCAGTAACATGTCCTTTTGTAAGGCTCTGCCAGAAGAAGCTTGTTCTGACAGTTTCAACTTGTTTTGCGGTCATTTGGATGATTTCTGTATGAAAAATGCAGTAACAAGTCCTTTTGTCAGGCTCTGCCAGAAGAAGCTTGTTCTGACAGTTTCAACTTGTTTTCAGGTCATTTAACTAATTTCAGTCTGAACACTGCAGTAACATGTCCTTTTGTCAGGCTCTGCTAAAAGAAGCTTGTTCTGACAGTTTCAACTTGTTTACAGGTCATTTCACTAATTCCAGTCTGAAATCTGCAGGAACATGTTTTTTGTAAGGCTCTGCCAGCAGAAGCTTGTTCTGACTAGTTTTCAGGTCATTTTGATGATTTCAGTCAGAACACTGCAGTAACATGTCCTTTTGTCAGCATCTGCCAGAAGAAGCTTGTTCTGACAGTTTCAACTTGTTTCGAGGTCATTTTACTAATTTCAGTCTGAACACTGCAGTAACATGTCCTTTTGTCAGGCTCTGCCAGAAAATGCTTGTTCTGACAGTTTCAACTTGTTTTCAGGTCATTTAACTAATTTCAGTCTGAACACTGCAGTGACATGTTTTTTTGTCAGGCTCTGCTAGAAGAAGCTTGTTCTGACAGTTTCAACGTGTTCTGAGGTCATTTTTCTTCTTTCAGTCTGAAAAATGCAGCAGCATGTTCTTTAGTCAGCATCTGCCGGAAGAAGCTTGTTCTGACAGTTTCAACTTGTTTTGAGGTTATTTTACTGATTTCAGTCTGAACACTGCAGTAACATCTTCTGACAGAGGAAGACTCTGCCAGAAGATTTTGATTTTAACGGACAGACAGTCCGCCTCCGTGGTGCGAGCGGGCAGCAAAACAACAAACGGAATGGATCGAGTTTACGCCACCGACCTTAAAAACAGACGAGGACGAATCGTTTCCGTATCAGGCCGGAGTGAAAAAATTAATATATTACTTTTGAAATAAAAGTAAATGTGACAAAGTAAAAATGAAAAAGTAATTCGTTACACTACTCGTTACTGGTAAAAAGTAATATTATTTAAGTTACTAGTTAGTTTCCCAACACTGTGTATAATTTCCAAAAATCACACGGAAGGTCTCTTGCCAATCACATCCGGTCAGACAGCGTCTCCTGTCCGTCTGGAAAACTCTTCAGTCATAAAAATAATAAAAAATAATAATAATAATAAAAAATAAATAAATTTAAAAATAAATAAATAAATAAATTTAAAAATAACTAAATAAATAAATTTTAAAATAAATAAATAAATAAATAAATAAATAAATAATTTAATTAATTTTAAGTTATATTGCACCAGATCAGAACAGACAGCTGTCTCACTTTACAGGTATAGGCAGCCCTTCTGCAAGAGGAGAAGGTTGTTCTGCCAGTTTCAACTTGTTTTCAGGTCATTTTACTGATTTCAGCCTGAAAACTGCAGTAACATGTCCTTTTGTCAGTCTCTGCCAGAAGAAGCTTGTTCTGACAGTTTCAACTTGTTTTGAGGTCATTTTTCTTCTTTCAGTCTGAAATCTGCAGTAACATGTTTTTTTGTCAGGCTCTGCCAGAAGAAGCTTGTTCTGACAGTTTCAACTTGTTTTCAGGTCATTTTACTGATTTGTCTGAAAACTGCAGTAACATGTCCTTTTGTCAGCATCTGCCGGAAGAAGCTTGTTCTGACAGTTTCAACTTGTTTACAGGTCATTTTACTAATTCCAGTCTGAAATTCTGCAGGAACATGTCCTTTTGTCAGTCTCTGCCAGAAGAAGCTTGTTCTGACAGTTTCAACTTGTTTTGAGGTCATTTTTCTTCTTTCAGTCTGAAATCTGCAGTAACATGTTTTTTTGTCAGGCTCTGCCAGAAGAAGCTTGTTCTGACAGTTTCAACTTGTTTTCAGGTCATTTTACTGATTTGTCTGAAAACTGCAGTAACATGTCCTTTTGTAAGGCTCTGCCAGAAGAAGCTTGTTCTGACAGTTTCAACTTGTTTTGCGGTCATTTGGATGATTTCTGTATGAAAAATGCAGTAACAAGTCCTTTTGTCAGGCTCTGCCAGAAGAAGCTTGTTCTGACAGTTTCAACTTGTTTTCAGGTCATTTAACTAATTTCAGTCTGAACACTGCAGTAACATGTCCTTTTGTCAGCATCTGCCGGAAGAAGCTTGTTCTGACAGTTTCAACTTGTTTCGAGGTCATTTTTCTTCTTTCAGTCTGAAAAATGGAGTAACATGTCCTTTTGTCAGCATCTGCCGGAAGAAGCTTGTTCTGACAGTTTCAACTTGATTTGAGGTCATTTTTCTTCTTTCAGTCTGAAATCTGCAGTAACATGTCCTTTTGTCAGCATCTGCCGGAAGAAGCTTGTTCTGACAGTTTCAACTTGATTTGAGGTCATTTTTCTTCTTTCAGTCTGAAATCTGCAGTAACATGTTTTTTTGTCAGGCTCTGCCAGAAGAAGCTTGTTCTGACAGTTTCAACTTGTTTTCAGGTCATTTTACTAATTTCAGTCTGAACACTGCAGTAACATGTCCTTTTGTCAGGCTCTGCCAGAAAATGCTTGTTCTGACAGTTTCAACTTGTTTTCAGGTCATTTAACTAATTTCAGTCTGAACACTGCAGTGACATGTTTTTTTGTCAGGCTCTGCTAGAAGAAGCTTGTTCTGACAGTTTCAACGTGTTCTGAGGTCATTTTTCTTCTTTCAGTCTGAAAAATGCAGCAGCATGTTCTTTAGTCAGCATCTGCCGGAAGAAGCTTGTTCTGACAGTTTCAACTTGTTTTGAGGTTATTTTACTGATTTCAGTCTGAACACTGCAGTAACATCTTCTGACAGAGGAAGACTCTGCCAGAAGATTTTGATTTTAACGGACAGACAGTCCGCCTCCGTGGTGCGAGCGGGCAGCAAAACAACAAACGGAATGGATCGAGTTTACGCCACCGACCTTAAAAACAGACGAGGACGAATCGTTTCCGTATCAGGCCGGAGTGAAAAAATTAATATATTACTTTTGAAATAAAAGTAAATGTGACAAAGTAAAAATGAAAAAGTAATTCGTTACACTACTCGTTACTGGTAAAAAGTAATATTATTTAAGTTACTAGTTAGTTTCCCAACACTGTGTATAATTTCCAAAAATCACACGGAAGGTCTCTTGCCAATCACATCCGGTCAGACAGCGTCTCCTGTCCGTCTGGAAAACTCTTCAGTCATAAAAATAATAAAAAATAATAATAATAATAATAAATAAATAAATTTAAAAATAAATAAATAAATAAATTTAAAAATAACTAAATAAATAAATTTTAAAATAAATAAATAAATAAATAAATAAATAAATAAATAAATAAATAAATAAATAAATAATTTAATTAATTTTAAGTTATATTGCACCAGATCAGAACAGACAGCTGTCTCACTTTACAGGTATAGGCAGCTCTTCTGCAAGAGGAGAAGGTTGTTCTGCCAGTTTCAACTTGTTTTCAGGTCATTTTACTGATTTCAGCCTGAAAACTGCAGTAACATGTCCTTTTGTCAGTCTCTGCCAGAAGAAGCTTGTTCTGACAGTTTCAACTTGTTTTCAGGTCATTTTACTAATTTCAGTCTGAACACTGCAGTAACATGTCCTTTTGTCAGGCTCTGCCAGAAAATGCTTGTTCTGACAGTTTCAACTTGTTTTCAGGTCATTTAACTAATTTCAGTCTGAACACTGCAGTGACATGTTTTTTTGTCAGGCTCTGCTAGAAGAAGCTTGTTCTGACAGTTTCAACGTGTTCTGAGGTCATTTTTCTTCTTTCAGTCTGAAAAATGCAGCAGCATGTTCTTTAGTCAGCATCTGCCGGAAGAAGCTTGTTCTGACAGTTTCAACTTGTTTTGAGGTTATTTTACTGATTTCAGTCTGAACACTGCAGTAACATCTTCTGACAGAGGAAGACTCTGCCAGAAGATTTTGATTTTAACGGACAGACAGTCCGCCTCCGTGGTGCGAGCGGGCAGCAAAACAACAAACGGAATGGATCGAGTTTACGCCACCGACCTTAAAAACAGACGAGGACGAATCGTTTCCGTATCAGGCCGGAGTGAAAAAATTAATATATTACTTTTGAAATAAAAGTAAATGTGACAAAGTAAAAATGAAAAAGTAATTCGTTACACTACTCGTTACTGGTAAAAAGTAATATTATTTAAGTTACTAGTTAGTTTCCCAACACTGTGTATAATTTCCAAAAATCACACGGAAGGTCTCTTGCCAATCACATCCGGTCAGACAGCGTCTCCTGTCCGTCTGGAAAACTCTTCAGTCATAAAAATAATAAAAAATAATAATAATAATAATAAATAAATAAATTTAAAAATAAATAAATAAATAAATTTAAAAATAACTAAATAAATAAATTTTAAAATAAATAAATAAATAAATAAATAAATAAATAATTTAATTAATTTTAAGTTATATTGCACCAGATCAGAACAGACAGCTGTCTCACTTTACAGGTATAGGCAGCCCTTCTGCAAGAGGAGAAGGTTGTTCTGCCAGTTTCAACTTGTTTTCAGGTCATTTTACTGATTTCAGCCTGAAAACTGCAGTAACATGTCCTTTTGTCAGTCTCTGCCAGAAGAAGCTTGTTCTGACAGTTTCAACTTGTTTTGAGGTCATTTTTCTTCTTTCAGTCTGAAATCTGCAGTAACATGTTTTTTTGTCAGGCTCTGCCAGAAGAAGCTTGTTCTGACAGTTTCAACTTGTTTTCAGGTCATTTTACTGATTTGTCTGAAAACTGCAGTAACATGTCCTTTTGTCAGCATCTGCCGGAAGAAGCTTGTTCTGACAGTTTCAACTTGTTTACAGGTCATTTTACTAATTCCAGTCTGAAATTCTGCAGGAACATGTCCTTTTGTCAGTCTCTGCCAGAAGAAGCTTGTTCTGACAGTTTCAACTTGTTTTGAGGTCATTTTTCTTCTTTCAGTCTGAAATCTGCAGTAACATGTTTTTTTGTCAGGCTCTGCCAGAAGAAGCTTGTTCTGACAGTTTCAACTTGTTTTCAGGTCATTTTACTGATTTGTCTGAAAACTGCAGTAACATGTCCTTTTGTCAGCATCTGCCGGAAGAAGCTTGTTCTGACAGTTTCAACTTGTTTACAGGTCATTTTACTAATTCCAGTCTGAAATTCTGCAGGAACATGTCCTTTTGTCAGTCTCTGCCAGAAGAAGCTTGTTCTGACAGTTTCAACTTGTTTTGAGGTCATTTTTCTTCTTTCAGTCTGAAATCTGCAGTAACATGTTTTTTTGTCAGGCTCTGCCAGAAGAAGCTTGTTCTGACAGTTTCAACTTGTTTTCAGGTCATTTTACTGATTTGTCTGAAAACTGCAGTAACATGTCCTTTTGTAAGGCTCTGCCAGAAGAAGCTTGTTCTGACAGTTTCAACTTGTTTTGCGGTCATTTGGATGATTTCTGTATGAAAAATGCAGTAACAAGTCCTTTTGTCAGGCTCTGCCAGAAGAAGCTTGTTCTGACAGTTTCAACTTGTTTTCAGGTCATTTAACTAATTTCAGTCTGAACACTGCAGTAACATGTCCTTTTGTCAGGCTCTGCTAAAAGAAGCTTGTTCTGACAGTTTCAACTTGTTTACAGGTCATTTCACTAATTCCAGTCTGAAATCTGCAGGAACATGTTTTTTGTAAGGCTCTGCCAGCAGAAGCTTGTTCTGACTAGTTTTCAGGTCATTTTGATGATTTCAGTCAGAACACTGCAGTAACATGTCCTTTTGTCAGCATCTGCCAGAAGAAGCTTGTTCTGACAGTTTCAACTTGTTTCGAGGTCATTTTTCTTCTTTCAGTCTGAAAAATGGAGTAACATGTTTTTTTGTCAGGCTCTGCTAAAAGAAGCTTGTTCTGACAGTTTCAACTTGTTTACAGGTCATTTCACTAATTCCAGTCTGAAATCTGCAGGAACATGTTTTTTGTAAGGCTCTGCCAGCAGAAGCTTGTTCTGACTAGTTTTCAGGTCATTTTGATGATTTCAGTCTGAACACTGCAGTAACATGTCCTTTTGTCAGCATCTGCCAGAAGAAGCTTGTTCTGACAGTTTCAACTTGTTTCGAGGTCATTTTTCTTCTTTCAGTCTGAAAAATGGAGTAACATGTCCTTTTGTCAGCATCTGCCGGAAGAAGCTTGTTCTGACAGTTTCAACTTGATTTGAGGTCATTTTTCTTCTTTCAGTCTGAAATCTGCAGTAACATGTTTTTTTGTCAGGCTCTGCCAGAAGAAGCTTGTTCTGACAGTTTCAACTTGTTTTCAGGTCATTTTACTGATTTGTCTGAAAACTGCAGTAACATGTCCTTTTGTAAGGCTCTGCCAGAAGAAGCTTGTTCTGACAGTTTCGACTTGTTTTGAGGTCATTTTTCTTCTTTCAGTCTGAAATCTGCAGTAACATGTTTTTTTGTCAGGCTCTGCTCGAAGAAGCTTGTTCTGACAGTTTCAACTTGTTTACAGGTCATTTCACTAATTCCAGTCTGAAATCTGCAGGAACATGTTTTTTGTAAGGCTCTGCCAGCAGAAGCTTGTTCTGACTAGTTTTCAGGTCATTTTGATGATTTCAGTCAGAACACTGCAGTAACATGTCCTTTTGTCAGCATCTGCCAGAAGAAGCTTGTTCTGACAGTTTCAACTTGTTTCGAGGTCATTTTTCTTCTTTCAGTCTGAAAAATGGAGTAACATGTCCTTTTGTCAGCATCTGCCGGAAGAAGCTTGTTCTGACAGTTTCAACTTGATTTGAGGTCATTTTTCTTCTTTCAGTCTGAAATCTGCAGTAACATGTTTTTTTGTCAGGCTCTGCCAGAAGAAGCTTGTTCTGACAGTTTCAACTTGTTTTCAGGTCATTTTACTGATTTGTCTGAAAACTGCAGTAACATGTCCTTTTGTAAGGCTCTGCCAGAAGAAGCTTGTTCTGACAGTTTCAACTTGTTTTGCGGTCATTTGGATGATTTCTGTATGAAAAATGCAGTAACAAGTCCTTTTGTCAGGCTCTGCCAGAAGAAGCTTGTTCTGACAGTTTCAACTTGTTTTCAGGTCATTTAACTAATTTCAGTCTGAACACTGCAGTAACATGTCCTTTTGTCAGGCTCTGCTAAAAGAAGCTTGTTCTGACAGTTTCAACTTGTTTACAGGTCATTTCACTAATTCCAGTCTGAAATCTGCAGGAACATGTTTTTTGTAAGGCTCTGCCAGCAGAAGCTTGTTCTGACTAGTTTTCAGGTCATTTTGATGATTTCAGTCAGAACACTGCAGTAACATGTCCTTTTGTCAGCATCTGCCAGAAGAAGCTTGTTCTGACAGTTTCAACTTGTTTCGAGGTCAATTTTCTTCTTTCAGTCTGAAAAATGGAGTAACATGTCCTTTTGTCAGCATCTGCCAGAAGAAGCTTGTTCTGACAGTTTCAACTTGATTTGAGGTCATTTTTCTTCTTTCAGTCTGAAAAATGGAGTAACATGTCCTTTTGTCAGCATCTGCCAGAAGAAGCTTGTTCTGACAGTTTCAACTTGTTTTGAGGTCATTTTTCTTCTTTCAGTCTGAAATCTGCAGTAACATGTTTTTTTGTCAGGCTCTGCCAGAAGAAGCTTGTTCTGACAGTTTCAACTTGTTTTCAGGTCATTTTACTGATTTGTCTGAAAACTGCAGTAACATGTCCTTTTGTAAGGCTCTGCCAGAAGAAGCTTGTTCTGACAGTTTCAACTTGTTTTGCGGTCATTTGGATGATTTCTGTATGAAAAATGCAGTAACAAGTCCTTTTGTCAGGCTCTGCCAGAAGAAGCTTGTTCTGACAGTTTCAACTTGTTTTCAGGTCATTTAACTAATTTCAGTCTGAACACTGCAGTAACATGTCCTTTTGTCAGGCTCTGCTAAAAGAAGCTTGTTCTGACAGTTTCAACTTGTTTACAGGTCATTTCACTAATTCCAGTCTGAAATCTGCAGGAACATGTTTTTTGTAAGGCTCTGCCAGCAGAAGCTTGTTCTGACTAGTTTTCAGGTCATTTTGATGATTTCAGTCAGAACACTGCAGTAACATGTCCTTTTGTCAGCATCTGCCAGAAGAAGCTTGTTCTGACAGTTTCAACTTGTTTCGAGGTCAATTTTCTTCTTTCAGTCTGAAAAATGGAGTAACATGTCCTTTTGTCAGCATCTGCCAGAAGAAGCTTGTTCTGACAGTTTCAACTTGATTTGAGGTCATTTTTCTTCTTTCAGTCTGAAAAATGGAGTAACATGTCCTTTTGTCAGCATCTGCCAGAAGAAGCTTGTTCTGACAGTTTCAACTTGTTTTGAGGTCATTTTTCTTCTTTCAGTCTGAAATCTGCAGTAACATGTTTTTTTGTCAGGCTCTGCCAGAAGAAGCTTGTTCTGACAGTTTCAACTTGTTTTCAGGTCATTTTACTGATTTGTCTGAAAACGGCAGTAACATGTCCTTTTGTAAGGCTCTGCCAGAAGAAGCTTGTTCTGACAGTTTCAACTTGTTTTCAGGTCATTTAACTAATTTCAGTCTGAACACTGCAGTAACATGTCCTTTTGTCAGCATCTGCCGGAAGAAGCTTGTTCTGACAGTTTCAACTTGTTTCGAGGTCATTTTTCTTCTTTCAGTCTGAAAAATGGAGTAACATGTCCTTTTGTCAGCATCTGCCGGAAGAAGCTTGTTCTGACAGTTTCAACTTGATTTGAGGTCATTTTTCTTCTTTCAGTCTGAAATCTGCAGTAACATGTCCTTTTGTCAGCATCTGCCGGAAGAAGCTTGTTCTGACAGTTTCAACTTGTTTTGCGGTCATTTGGATGATTTCTGTATGAAAAATGCAGTAACAAGTCCTTTTGTCAGGCTCTGCCAGAAGAAGCTTGTTCTGACAGTTTCAACTTGTTTTCAGGTCATTTAACTAATTTCAGTCTGAACACTGCAGTAACATGTCCTTTTGTCAGGCTCTGCTAAAAGAAGCTTGTTCTGACAGTTTCAACTTGTTTACAGGTCATTTCACTAATTCCAGTCTGAAATCTGCAGGAACATGTTTTTTGTAAGGCTCTGCCAGCAGAAGCTTGTTCTGACTAGTTTTCAGGTCATTTTGATGATTTCAGTCAGAACACTGCAGTAACATGTCCTTTTGTCAGCATCTGCCAGAAGAAGCTTGTTCTGACAGTTTCAACTTGTTTCGAGGTCATTTTTCTTCTTTCAGTCTGAAAAATGGAGTAACATGTCCTTTTGTCAGCATCTGCCGGAAGAAGCTTGTTCTGACAGTTTCAACTTGATTTGAGGTCATTTTTCTTCTTTCAGTCTGAAATCTGCAGTAACATGTTTTTTTGTCAGGCTCTGCCAGAAGAAGCTTGTTCTGACAGTTTCAACTTGTTTTGCGGTCATTTGGATGATTTCTGTATGAAAAATGCAGTAACAAGTCCTTTTGTCAGGCTCTGCCAGAAGAAGCTTGTTCTGACAGTTTCAACTTGTTTTCAGGTCATTTAACTAATTTCAGTCTGAACACTGCAGTAACATGTCCTTTTGTCAGGCTCTGCTAAAAGAAGCTTGTTCTGACAGTTTCAACTTGTTTACAGGTCATTTCACTAATTCCAGTCTGAAATCTGCAGGAACATGTTTTTTGTAAGGCTCTGCCAGCAGAAGCTTGTTCTGACTAGTTTTCAGGTCATTTTGATGATTTCAGTCAGAACACTGCAGTAACATGTCCTTTTGTCAGCATCTGCCAGAAGAAGCTTGTTCTGACAGTTTCAACTTGTTTCGAGGTCATTTTTCTTCTTTCAGTCTGAAAAATGGAGTAACATGTCCTTTTGTCAGCATCTGCCGGAAGAAGCTTGTTCTGACAGTTTCAACTTGATTTGAGGTCATTTTTCTTCTTTCAGTCTGAAATCTGCAGTAACATGTCCTTTTGTCAGCATCTGCCGGAAGAAGCTTGTTCTGACAGTTTCAACTTGTTTTGCGGTCATTTGGATGATTTCTGTATGAAAAATGCAGTAACAAGTCCTTTTGTCAGGCTCTGCCAGAAGAAGCTTGTTCTGACAGTTTCAACTTGTTTTCAGGTCATTTAACTAATTTCAGTCTGAACACTGCAGTAACATGTCCTTTTGTCAGGCTCTGCTAAAAGAAGCTTGTTCTGACAGTTTCAACTTGTTTACAGGTCATTTCACTAATTCCAGTCTGAAATCTGCAGGAACATGTTTTTTGTAAGGCTCTGCCAGCAGAAGCTTGTTCTGACTAGTTTTCAGGTCATTTTGATGATTTCAGTCAGAACACTGCAGTAACATGTCCTTTTGTCAGCATCTGCCAGAAGAAGCTTGTTCTGACAGTTTCAACTTGTTTCGAGGTCATTTTTCTTCTTTCAGTCTGAAAAATGGAGTAACATGTCCTTTTGTCAGCATCTGCCGGAAGAAGCTTGTTCTGACAGTTTCAACTTGATTTGAGGTCATTTTTCTTCTTTCAGTCTGAAATCTGCAGTGACATGTCCTTTTGTCAGCATCTGCCGGAAGAAGCTTGTTCTGACAGTTTCAACTTGTTTTGCGGTCATTTGGATGATTTCTGTATGAAAAATGCAGTAACAAGTCCTTTTGTCAGGCTCTGCCAGAAGAAGCTTGTTCTGACAGTTTCAACTTGTTTTCAGGTCATTTAACTAATTTCAGTCTGAACACTGCAGTAACATGTCCTTTTGTCAGGCTCTGCTAAAAGAAG
Source organism: Brachionichthys hirsutus (assembly GCF_040956055.1). Taxonomy (NCBI): domain Eukaryota; kingdom Metazoa; phylum Chordata; class Actinopteri; order Lophiiformes; family Brachionichthyidae; genus Brachionichthys; species Brachionichthys hirsutus. Next base: position 282,170 of record NW_027180357.1, on the reverse strand, counting down.
CTTGTTCTGACAGTTTCAACTTGTTTTCAGGTCATTTAACTAATTTCAGTCTGAACACTGCAGTAACATGTCCTTTTGTCAGGCTCTGCTAAAAGAAGCTTGTTCTGACAGTTTCAACTTGTTTACAGGTCATTTCACTAATTCCAGTCTGAAATCTGCAGGAACATGTTTTTTGTAAGGCTCTGCCAGCAGAAGCTTGTTCTGACTAGTTTTCAGGTCATTTTGATGATTTCAGTCAGAACACTGCAGTAACATGTCCTTTTGTCAGCATCTGCCAGAAGAAGCTTGTTCTGACAGTTTCAACTTGTTTCGAGGTCATTTTTCTTCTTTCAGTCTGAAAAATGGAGTAACATGTCCTTTTGTCAGCATCTGCCGGAAGAAGCTTGTTCTGACAGTTTCAACTTGATTTGAGGTCATTTTTCTTCTTTCAGTCTGAAATCTGCAGTAACATGTCCTTTTGTCAGCATCTGCCGGAAGAAGCTTGTTCTGACAGTTTCAACTTGTTTTGCGGTCATTTGGATGATTTCTGTATGAAAAATGCAGTAACAAGTCCTTTTGTCAGGCTCTGCCAGAAGAAGCTTGTTCTGACAGTTTCAACTTGTTTTCAGGTCATTTAACTAATTTCAGTCTGAACACTGCAGTAACATGTCCTTTTGTCAGGCTCTGCTAAAAGAAGCTTGTTCTGACAGTTTCAACTTGTTTTCAGGTCATTTAACTAATTTCAGTCTGAACACTGCAGTAACATGTCCTTTTGTCAGGCTCTGCTAAAAGAAGCTTGTTCTGACAGTTTCAACTTGTTTACAGGTCATTTCACTAATTCCAGTCTGAAATCTGCAGGAACATGTTTTTTGTAAGGCTCTGCCAGCAGAAGCTTGTTCTGACTAGTTTTCAGGTCATTTTGATGATTTCAGTCAGAACACTGCAGTAACATGTCCTTTTGTCAGCATCTGCCAGAAGAAGCTTGTTCTGACAGTTTCAACTTGTTTCGAGGTCATTTTTCTTCTTTCAGTCTGAAAAATGGAGTAACATGTCCTTTTGTCAGCATCTGCCGGAAGAAGCTTGTTCTGACAGTTTCAACTTGATTTGAGGTCATTTTTCTTCTTTCAGTCTGAAATCTGCAGTAACATGTCCTTTTGTCAGCATCTGCCGGAAGAAGCTTGTTCTGACAGTTTCAACTTGATTTGAGGTCATTTTTCTTCTTTCAGTCTGAAATCTGCAGTAACATGTTTTTTTGTCAGGCTCTGCCAGAAGAAGCTGGTTCTGACAGTTTCAACTTGTTTTCAGGTCATTTTACTGATTTGTCTGAAAACTGCAGTAACATGTCCTTTTGTAAGGCTCTGCCAGAAGAAGCTTGTTCTGACAGTTTCAACTTGTTTTGCGGTCATTTGGATGATTTCTGTATGAAAAATGCAGTAACAAGTCCTTTTGTCAGGCTCTGCCGGAAGAAGCTTGTTCTGACAGTTTCAACTTGTTTTGAGGTCATTTTTCTTCTTTCAGTCTGAAATCTGCAGTAACATGTTTTTTTGTCAGGCTCTGCTAAAAGAAGCTTGTTCTGACAGTTTCAACTTGTTTACAGGTCATTTCACTAATTCCAGTCTGAAATCTGCAGGAACATGTTTTTTGTAAGGCTCTGCCAGCAGAAGCTTGTTCTGACTAGTTTTCAGGTCATTTTGATGATTTCAGTCAGAACACTGCAGTAACATGTCCTTTTGTCAGCATCTGCCAGAAGAAGCTTGTTCTGACAGTTTCAACTTGTTTCGAGGTCATTTTTCTTCTTTCAGTCTGAAAAATGGAGTAACATGTCCTTTTGTCAGCATCTGCCGGAAGAAGCTTGTTCTGACAGTTTCAACTTGATTTGAGGTCATTTTTCTTCTTTCAGTCTGAAATCTGCAGTAACATGTTTTTTTGTCAGGCTCTGCCAGAAGAAGCTTGTTCTGACAGTTTCAACTTGTTTTGCGGTCATTTGGATGATTTCTGTATGAAAAATGCAGTAACAAGTCCTTTTGTCAGGCTCTGCCAGAAGAAGCTTGTTCTGACAGTTTCAACTTGTTTTCAGGTCATTTAACTAATTTCAGTCTGAACACTGCAGTAACATGTCCTTTTGTCAGGCTCTGCTAAAAGAAGCTTGTTCTGACAGTTTCAACTTGTTTACAGGTCATTTCACTAATTCCAGTCTGAAATCTGCAGGAACATGTTTTTTGTAAGGCTCTGCCAGCAGAAGCTTGTTCTGACTAGTTTTCAGCTCATTTTGATGATTTCAGTCAGAACACTGCAGTAACATGTCCTTTTGTCAGCATCTGCCAGAAGAAGCTTGTTCTGACAGTTTCAACTTGATTTGAGGTCATTTTTCTTCTTTCAGTCTGAAATCTGCAGTAACATGTTTTTTTGTCAGGCTCTGCTAGAAGAAGCTTGTTCTGACAGTTTCAACTTGTTTTCAGGTCATTTTACTGATTTGTCTGAAAACTGCAGTAACATGTCCTTTTGTCAGTCTCTGCCAGAAGAAGCTTGTTCTGACAGTTTCAACTTGTTTTGAGGTCATTTTTCTTCTTTCAGTCTGAAATCTGCAGTAACATGTTTTTTTGTCAGGCTCTGCCAGAAGAAGCTTGTTCTGACAGTTTCAACTTGTTTCGAGGTCATTTTTCTTCTTTCAGTCTGAAAAATGGAGTAACATGTCCTTTTGTCAGCATCTGCCGGAAGAAGCTTGTTCTGACAGTTTCAACTTGTTTTGAGGTCATTTTTCTTCTTTCAGTCTGAAATCTGCAGTAACATGTTTTTTTGTCAGGCTCTGCCAGAAGAAGCTTGTTCTGACAGTTTCAACTTGTTTTCAGGTCATTTTACTGATTTGTCTGAAAACTGCAGTAACATGTCCTTTTGTAAGGCTCTGCCAGAAGAAGCTTGTTCTGACAGTTTCAACTTGTTTTGCGGTCATTTGGATGATTTCTGTATGAAAAATGCAGTAACAAGTCCTTTTGTCAGGCTCTGCCGGAAGAAGCTTGTTCTGACAGTTTCAACTTGTTTTGAGGTCATTTTTCTTCTTTCAGTCTGAAATCTGCAGTAACATGTTTTTTTGTCAGGCTCTGCTAAAAGAAGCTTGTTCTGACAGTTTCAACTTGTTTACAGGTCATTTCACTAATTCCAGTCTGAAATCTGCAGGAACATGTTTTTTGTAAGGCTCTGCCAGCAGAAGCTTGTTCTGACTAGTTTTCAGGTCATTTTGATGATTTCAGTCAGAACACTGCAGTAACATGTCCTTTTGTCAGCATCTGCCAGAAGAAGCTTGTTCTGACAGTTTCAACTTGTTTCGAGGTCATTTTTCTTCTTTCAGTCTGAAAAATGGAGTAACATGTCCTTTTGTCAGCATCTGCCGGAAGAAGCTTGTTCTGACAGTTTCAACTTGATTTGAGGTCATTTTTCTTCTTTCAGTCTGAAATCTGCAGTAACATGTTTTTTTGTCAGGCTCTGCCAGAAGAAGCTTGTTCTGACAGTTTCAACTTGTTTTGCGGTCATTTGGATGATTTCTGTATGAAAAATGCAGTAACAAGTCCTTTTGTCAGGCTCTGCCAGAAGAAGCTTGTTCTGACAGTTTCAACTTGTTTTCAGGTCATTTAACTAATTTCAGTCTGAACACTGCAGTAACATGTCCTTTTGTCAGGCTCTGCTAAAAGAAGCTTGTTCTGACAGTTTCAACTTGTTTACAGGTCATTTCACTAATTCCAGTCTGAAATCTGCAGGAACATGTTTTTTGTAAGGCTCTGCCAGCAGAAGCTTGTTCTGACTAGTTTTCAGCTCATTTTGATGATTTCAGTCAGAACACTGCAGTAACATGTCCTTTTGTCAGCATCTGCCAGAAGAAGCTTGTTCTGACAGTTTCAACTTGTTTTCAGGTCATTTTACTGATTTGTCTGAAAACTGCAGTAACATGTCCTTTTGTAAGGCTCTGCCAGAAGAAGCTTGTTCTGACAGTTTCAACTTGTTTTCAGGTCATTTAACTAATTTCAGTCTGAACACTGCAGTAACATGTCCTTTTGTCAGCATCTGCCGGAAGAAGCTTGTTCTGACAGTTTCAACTTGTTTCGAGGTCATTTTTCTTCTTTCAGTCTGAAAAATGGAGTAACATGTCCTTTTGTCAGCATCTGCCGGAAGAAGCTTGTTCTGACAGTTTCAACTTGATTTGAGGTCATTTTTCTTCTTTCAGTCTGAAATCTGCAGTAACATGTCCTTTTGTCAGCATCTGCCGGAAGAAGCTTGTTCTGACAGTTTCAACTTGATTTGAGGTCATTTTTCTTCTTTCAGTCTGAAATCTGCAGTAACATGTTTTTTTGTCAGGCTCTGCTAGAAGAAGCTTGTTCTGACAGTTTCAACTTGTTTTCAGGTCATTTTACTGATTTGTCTGAAAACTGCAGTAACATGTCCTTTTGTCAGTCTCTGCCAGAAGAAGCTTGTTCTGACAGTTTCAACTTGTTTTGAGGTCATTTTTCTTCTTTCAGTCTGAAATCTGCAGTAACATGTTTTTTTGTCAGGCTCTGCCAGAAGAAGCTTGTTCTGACAGTTTCAACTTGTTTCGAGGTCATTTTTCTTCTTTCAGTCTGAAAAATGGAGTAACATGTCCTTTTGTCAGCATCTGCCGGAAGAAGCTTGTTCTGACAGTTTCAACTTGTTTTGAGGTCATTTTTCTTCTTTCAGTCTGAAATCTGCAGTAACATGTTTTTTTGTCAGGCTCTGCCAGAAGAAGCTGGTTCTGACAGTTTCAACTTGTTTTCAGGTCATTTTACTGATTTGTCTGAAAACTGCAGTAACATGTCCTTTTGTAAGGCTCTGCCAGAAGAAGCTTGTTCTGACAGTTTCAACTTGTTTTGCGGTCATTTGGATGATTTCTGTATGAAAAATGCAGTAACAAGTCCTTTTGTCAGGCTCTGCCGGAAGAAGCTTGTTCTGACAGTTTCAACTTGTTTTGAGGTCATTTTTCTTCTTTCAGTCTGAAATCTGCAGTAACATGTTTTTTTGTCAGGCTCTGCTAAAAGAAGCTTGTTCTGACAGTTTCAACTTGTTTACAGGTCATTTCACTAATTCCAGTCTGAAATCTGCAGGAACATGTTTTTTGTAAGGCTCTGCCAGCAGAAGCTTGTTCTGACTAGTTTTCAGGTCATTTTGATGATTTCAGTCAGAACACTGCAGTAACATGTCCTTTTGTCAGCATCTGCCAGAAGAAGCTTGTTCTGACAGTTTCAACTTGTTTCGAGGTCATTTTTCTTCTTTCAGTCTGAAAAATGGAGTAACATGTCCTTTTGTCAGCATCTGCCGGAAGAAGCTTGTTCTGACAGTTTCAACTTGATTTGAGGTCATTTTTCTTCTTTCAGTCTGAAATCTGCAGTAACATGTTTTTTTGTCAGGCTCTGCCAGAAGAAGCTTGTTCTGACAGTTTCAACTTGTTTTGCGGTCATTTGGATGATTTCTGTATGAAAAATGCAGTAACAAGTCCTTTTGTCAGGCTCTGCCAGAAGAAGCTTGTTCTGACAGTTTCAACTTGTTTTCAGGTCATTTAACTAATTTCAGTCTGAACACTGCAGTAACATGTCCTTTTGTCAGGCTCTGCTAAAAGAAGCTTGTTCTGACAGTTTCAACTTGTTTACAGGTCATTTCACTAATTCCAGTCTGAAATCTGCAGGAACATGTTTTTTGTAAGGCTCTGCCAGCAGAAGCTTGTTCTGACTAGTTTTCAGCTCATTTTGATGATTTCAGTCAGAACACTGCAGTAACATGTCCTTTTGTCAGCATCTGCCAGAAGAAGCTTGTTCTGACAGTTTCAACTTGATTTGAGGTCATTTTTCTTCTTTCAGTCTGAAATCTGCAGTAACATGTTTTTTTGTCAGGCTCTGCTAGAAGAAGCTTGTTCTGACAGTTTCAACTTGTTTTCAGGTCATTTTACTGATTTGTCTGAAAACTGCAGTAACATGTCCTTTTGTCAGTCTCTGCCAGAAGAAGCTTGTTCTGACAGTTTCAACTTGTTTTGAGGTCATTTTTCTTCTTTCAGTCTGAAATCTGCAGTAACATGTTTTTTTGTCAGGCTCTGCCAGAAGAAGCTTGTTCTGACAGTTTCAACTTGTTTCGAGGTCATTTTTCTTCTTTCAGTCTGAAAAATTGAGTAACATGTCCTTTTGTCAGCATCTGCCGGAAGAAGCTTGTTCTGACAGTTTCAACTTGTTTTGAGGTCATTTTTCTTCTTTCAGTCTGAAATCTGCAGTAACATGTTTTTTTGTCAGGCTCTGCCAGAAGAAGCTTGTTCTGACAGTTTCAACTTGTTTTCAGGTCATTTTACTGATTTGTCTGAAAACTGCAGTAACATGTCCTTTTGTAAGGCTCTGCCAGAAGAAGCTTGTTCTGACAGTTTCAACTTGTTTTGCGGTCATTTGGATGATTTCTGTATGAAAAATGCAGTAACAAGTCCTTTTGTCAGGCTCTGCCGGAAGAAGCTTGTTCTGACAGTTTCAACTTGTTTTGAGGTCATTTTTCTTCTTTCAGTCTGAAATCTGCAGTAACATGTTTTTTTGTCAGGCTCTGCTAAAAGAAGCTTGTTCTGACAGTTTCAACTTGTTTACAGGTCATTTCACTAATTCCAGTCTGAAATCTGCAGGAACATGTTTTTTGTAAGGCTCTGCCAGCAGAAGCTTGTTCTGACTAGTTTTCAGGTCATTTTGATGATTTCAGTCAGAACACTGCAGTAACATGTCCTTTTGTCAGCATCTGCCAGAAGAAGCTTGTTCTGACAGTTTCAACTTGTTTCGAGGTCATTTTTCTTCTTTCAGTCTGAAAAATGGAGTAACATGTCCTTTTGTCAGCATCTGCCGGAAGAAGCTTGTTCTGACAGTTTCAACTTGATTTGAGGTCATTTTTCTTCTTTCAGTCTGAAATCTGCAGTAACATGTTTTTTTGTCAGGCTCTGCCAGAAGAAGCTTGTTCTGACAGTTTCAACTTGTTTTGCGGTCATTTGGATGATTTCTGTATGAAAAATGCAGTAACAAGTCCTTTTGTCAGGCTCTGCCAGAAGAAGCTTGTTCTGACAGTTTCAACTTGTTTTCAGGTCATTTAACTAATTTCAGTCTGAACACTGCAGTAACATGTCCTTTTGTCAGGCTCTGCTAAAAGAAGCTTGTTCTGACAGTTTCAACTTGTTTACAGGTCATTTCACTAATTCCAGTCTGAAATCTGCAGGAACATGTTTTTTGTAAGGCTCTGCCAGCAGAAGCTTGTTCTGACTAGTTTTCAGCTCATTTTGATGATTTCAGTCAGAACACTGCAGTAACATGTCCTTTTGTCAGCATCTGCCAGAAGAAGCTTGTTCTGACAGTTTCAACTTGTTTTCAGGTCATTTAACTAATTTCAGTCTGAACACTGCAGTAACATGTCCTTTTGTCAGCATCTGCCGGAAGAAGCTTGTTCTGACAGTTTCAACTTGTTTCGAGGTCATTTTTCTTCTTTCAGTCTGAAAAATGGAGTAACATGTCCTTTTGTCAGCATCTGCCGGAAGAAGCTTGTTCTGACAGTTTCAACTTGATTTGAGGTCATTTTTCTTCTTTCAGTCTGAAATCTGCAGTAACATGTCCTTTTGTCAGCATCTGCCGGAAGAAGCTTGTTCTGACAGTTTCAACTTGATTTGAGGTCATTTTTCTTCTTTCAGTCTGAAATCTGCAGTAACATGTTTTTTTGTCAGGCTCTGCTAGAAGAAGCTTGTTCTGACAGTTTCAACTTGTTTTCAGGTCATTTTACTGATTTGTCTGAAAACTGCAGTAACATGTCCTTTTGTCAGTCTCTGCCAGAAGAAGCTTGTTCTGACAGTTTCAACTTGTTTTGAGGTCATTTTTCTTCTTTCAGTCTGAAATCTGCAGTAACATGTTTTTTTGTCAGGCTCTGCCAGAAGAAGCTTGTTCTGACAGTTTCAACTTGTTTCGAGGTCATTTTTCTTCTTTCAGTCTGAAAAATGGAGTAACATGTCCTTTTGTCAGCATCTGCCGGAAGAAGCTTGTTCTGACAGTTTCAACTTGTTTTGAGGTCATTTTTCTTCTTTCAGTCTGAAATCTGCAGTAACATGTTTTTTTGTCAGGCTCTGCCAGAAGAAGCTGGTTCTGACAGTTTCAACTTGTTTTCAGGTCATTTTACTGATTTGTCTGAAAACTGCAGTAACATGTCCTTTTGTAAGGCTCTGCCAGAAGAAGCTTGTTCTGACAGTTTCAACTTGTTTTGCGGTCATTTGGATGATTTCTGTATGAAAAATGCAGTAACAAGTCCTTTTGTCAGGCTCTGCCGGAAGAAGCTTGTTCTGACAGTTTCAACTTGTTTTGAGGTCATTTTTCTTCTTTCAGTCTGAAATCTGCAGTAACATGTTTTTTTGTCAGGCTCTGCTAAAAGAAGCTTGTTCTGACAGTTTCAACTTGTTTACAGGTCATTTCACTAATTCCAGTCTGAAATCTGCAGGAACATGTTTTTTGTAAGGCTCTGCCAGCAGAAGCTTGTTCTGACTAGTTTTCAGGTCATTTTGATGATTTCAGTCAGAACACTGCAGTAACATGTCCTTTTGTCAGCATCTGCCAGAAGAAGCTTGTTCTGACAGTTTCAACTTGTTTCGAGGTCATTTTTCTTCTTTCAGTCTGAAAAATGGAGTAACATGTCCTTTTGTCAGCATCTGCCGGAAGAAGCTTGTTCTGACAGTTTCAACTTGATTTGAGGTCATTTTTCTTCTTTCAGTCTGAAATCTGCAGTAACATGTTTTTTTGTCAGGCTCTGCCAGAAGAAGCTTGTTCTGACAGTTTCAACTTGTTTTGCGGTCATTTGGATGATTTCTGTATGAAAAATGCAGTAACAAGTCCTTTTGTCAGGCTCTGCCAGAAGAAGCTTGTTCTGACAGTTTCAACTTGTTTTCAGGTCATTTAACTAATTTCAGTCTGAACACTGCAGTAACATGTCCTTTTGTCAGGCTCTGCTAAAAGAAGCTTGTTCTGACAGTTTCAACTTGTTTACAGGTCATTTCACTAATTCCAGTCTGAAATCTGCAGGAACATGTTTTTTGTAAGGCTCTGCCAGCAGAAGCTTGTTCTGACTAGTTTTCAGCTCATTTTGATGATTTCAGTCAGAACACTGCAGTAACATGTCCTTTTGTCAGCATCTGCCAGAAGAAGCTTGTTCTGACAGTTTCAACTTGTTTCGAGGTCAATTTTCTTCTTTCAGTCTGAAAAATGGAGTAACATGTCCTTTTGTCAGCATCTGCCAGAAGAAGCTTGTTCTGACAGTTTCAACTTGTTTTGAGGTCATTTTTCTTCTTTCAGTCTGAAATCTGCAGTAACATGTTTTTTTGTCAGGCTCTGCCAGAAGAAGCTTGTTCTGACAGTTTCAACTTGTTTTCAGGTCATTTTACTGATTTGTCTGAAAACTGCAGTAACATGTCCTTTTGTAAGGCTCTGCCAGAAGAAGCTTGTTCTGACAGTTTCAACTTGTTTTGCGGTCATTTGGATGATTTCTGTATGAAAAATGCAGTAACAAGTCCTTTTGTCAGGCTCTGCCAGAAGAAGCTTGTTCTGACAGTTTCAACTTGTTTTCAGGTCATTTAACTAATTTCAGTCTGAACACTGCAGTAACATGTCCTTTTGTCAGGCTCTGCTAAAAGAAGCTTGTTCTGACAGTTTCAACTTGTTTACAGGTCATTTCACTAATTCCAGTCTGAAATCTGCAGGAACATGTTTTTTGTAAGGCTCTGCCAGCAGAAGCTTGTTCTGACTAGTTTTCAGCTCATTTTGATGATTTCAGTCAGAACACTGCAGTAACATGTCCTTTTGTCAGCATCTGCCAGAAGAAGCTTGTTCTGACAGTTTCAACTTGTTTCGAAGTCATTTTTCTTCTTTCAGTCTGAAAAATGGAGTAACATGTCCTTTTGTCAGCATCTGCCAGAAGAAGCTTGTTCTGACAGTTTCAACTTGTTTTGAGGTCATTTTTCTTCTTTCAGTCTGAAATCTGCAGTAACATGTTTTTTTGTCAGGCTCTGCCAGAAGAAGCTTGTTCTGACAGTTTCAACTTGTTTTCAGGTCATTTTACTGATTTGTCTGAAAACTGCAGTAACATGTCCTTTTGTAAGGCTCTGCCAGAAGAAGCTTGTTCTGACAGTTTCAACTTGTTTTCAGGTCATTTAACTAATTTCAGTCTGAACACTGCAGTAACATGTCCTTTTGTCAGCATCTGCCGGAAGAAGCTTGTTCTGACAGTTTCAACTTGTTTTGAGGTCATTTTTCTTCTTTCAGTCTGAAATCTGCAGTAACATGTTTTTTTGTCAGGCTCTGCCAGAAGAAGCTGGTTCTGACAGTTTCAACTTGTTTTCAGGTCATTTTACTGATTTGTCTGAAAACTGCAGTAACATGTCCTTTTGTAAGGCTCTGCCAGAAGAAGCTTGTTCTGACAGTTTCAACTTGTTTTGCGGTCATTTGGATGATTTCTGTATGAAAAATGCAGTAACAAGTCCTTTTGTCAGGCTCTGCCGGAAGAAGCTTGTTCTGACAGTTTCAACTTGTTTTGAGGTCATTTTTCTTCTTTCAGTCTGAAATCTGCAGTAACATGTTTTTTTGTCAGGCTCTGCCAGAAGAAGCTTGTTCTGACAGTTTCAACTTGTTTTCAGGTCATTTTACTGATTTGTCTGAAAACTGCAGTAACATGTCCTTTTGTAAGGCTCTGCCAGAAGAAGCTTGTTCTGACAGTTTCAACTTGTTTTGCGGTCATTTGGATGATTTCTGTATGAAAAATGCAGTAACAAGTCCTTTTGTCAGGCTCTGCCAGAAGAAGCTTGTTCTGACAGTTTCAACTTGTTTTCAGGTCATTTAACTAATTTCAGTCTGAACACTGCAGTAACATGTCCTTTTGTCAGGCTCTGCTAAAAGAAGCTTGTTCTGACAGTTTCAACTTGTTTACAGGTCATTTCACTAATTCCAGTCTGAAATCTGCAGGAACATGTTTTTTGTAAGGCTCTGCCAGCAGAAGCTTGTTCTGACTAGTTTTCAGCTCATTTTGATGATTTCAGTCAGAACACTGCAGTAACATGTCCTTTTGTCAGCATCTGCCAGAAGAAGCTTGTTCTGACAGTTTCAACTTGTTTCGAAGTCATTTTTCTTCTTTCAGTCTGAAAAATGGAGTAACATGTCCTTTTGTCAGCATCTGCCAGAAGAAGCTTGTTCTGACAGTTTCAACTTGTTTTGAGGTCATTTTTCTTCTTTCAGTCTGAAATCTGCAGTAACATGTTTTTTTGTCAGGCTCTGCCAGAAGAAGCTTGTTCTGACAGTTTCAACTTGTTTTCAGGTCATTTTACTGATTTGTCTGAAAACTGCAGTAACATGTCCTTTTGTAAGGCTCTGCCAGAAGAAGCTTGTTCTGACAGTTTCAACTTGTTTTCAGGTCATTTAACTAATTTCAGTCTGAACACTGCAGTAACATGTCCTTTTGTCAGCATCTGCCGGAAGAAGCTTGTTCTGACAGTTTCAACTTGTTTCGAGGTCATTTTTCTTCTTTCAGTCTGAAAAATGGAGTAACATGTCCTTTTGTCAGCATCTGCCGGAAGAAGCTTGTTCTGACAGTTTCAACTTGATTTGAGGTCATTTTTCTTCTTTCAGTCTGAAATCTGCAGTAACATGTCCTTTTGTCAGCATCTGCCGGAAGAAGCTTGTTCTGACAGTTTCAACTTGTTTTGCGGTCATTTGGATGATTTCTGTATGAAAAATGCAGTAACAAGTCCTTTTGTCAGGCTCTGCCAGAAGAAGCTTGTTCTGACAGTTTCAACTTGTTTTCAGGTCATTTAACTAATTTCAGTCTGAACACTGCAGTAACATGTCCTTTTGTCAGCATCTGCCGGAAGAAGCTTGTTCTGACAGTTTCAACTTGTTTTGAGGTCATTTTTCTTCTTTCAGTCTGAAATCTGCAGTAACATGTTTTTTTGTCAGGCTCTGCCAGAAGAAGCTGGTTCTGACAGTTTCAACTTGTTTTCAGGTCATTTTACTGATTTGTCTGAAAACTGCAGTAACATGTCCTTTTGTAAGGCTCTGCCAGAAGAAGCTTGTTCTGACAGTTTCAACTTGTTTTGCGGTCATTTGGATGATTTCTGTATGAAAAATGCAGTAACAAGTCCTTTTGTCAGGCTCTGCCGGAAGAAGCTTGTTCTGACAGTTTCAACTTGTTTTGAGGTCATTTTTCTTCTTTCAGTCTGAAATCTGCAGTAACATGTTTTTTTGTCAGGCTCTGCCAGAAGAAGCTTGTTCTGACAGTTTCAACTTGTTTTCAGGTCATTTTACTGATTTGTCTGAAAACTGCAGTAACATGTCCTTTTGTAAGGCTCTGCCAGAAGAAGCTTGTTCTGACAGTTTCAACTTGTTTTGCGGTCATTTGGATGATTTCTGTATGAAAAATGCAGTAACAAGTCCTTTTGTCAGGCTCTGCCAGAAGAAGCTTGTTCTGACAGTTTCAACTTGTTTTCAGGTCATTTAACTAATTTCAGTCTGAACACTGCAGTAACATGTCCTTTTGTCAGGCTCTGCTAAAAGAAGCTTGTTCTGACAGTTTCAACTTGTTTACAGGTCATTTCACTAATTCCAGTCTGAAATCTGCAGGAACATGTTTTTTGTAAGGCTCTGCCAGCAGAAGCTTGTTCTGACTAGTTTTCAGCTCATTTTGATGATTTCAGTCAGAACACTGCAGTAACATGTCCTTTTGTCAGCATCTGCCAGAAGAAGCTTGTTCTGACAGTTTCAACTTGTTTCGAAGTCATTTTTCTTCTTTCAGTCTGAAAAATGGAGTAACATGTCCTTTTGTCAGCATCTGCCAGAAGAAGCTTGTTCTGACAGTTTCAACTTGTTTTGAGGTCATTTTTCTTCTTTCAGTCTGAAATCTGCAGTAACATGTTTTTTTGTCAGGCTCTGCCAGAAGAAGCTTGTTCTGACAGTTTCAACTTGTTTTCAGGTCATTTTACTGATTTGTCTGAAAACTGCAGTAACATGTCCTTTTGTAAGGCTCTGCCAGAAGAAGCTTGTTCTGACAGTTTCAACTTGTTTTCAGGTCATTTAACTAATTTCAGTCTGAACACTGCAGTAACATGTCCTTTTGTCAGCATCTGCCGGAAGAAGCTTGTTCTGACAGTTTCAACTTGTTTCGAGGTCATTTTTCTTCTTTCAGTCTGAAAAATGGAGTAACATGTCCTTTTGTCAGCATCTGCCGGAAGAAGCTTGTTCTGACAGTTTCAACTTGATTTGAGGTCATTTTTCTTCTTTCAGTCTGAAATCTGCAGTAACATGTCCTTTTGTCAGCATCTGCCGGAAGAAGCTTGTTCTGACAGTTTCAACTTGTTTTGCGGTCATTTGGATGATTTCTGTATGAAAAATGCAGTAACAAGTCCTTTTGTCAGGCTCTGCCAGAAGAAGCTTGTTCTGACAGTTTCAACTTGTTTTCAGGTCATTTAACTAATTTCAGTCTGAACACTGCAGTAACATGTCCTTTTGTCAGGCTCTGCTAAAAGAAGCTTGTTCTGACAGTTTCAACTTGTTTACAGGTCATTTCACTAATTCCAGTCTGAAATCTGCAGGAACATGTTTTTTGTAAGGCTCTGCCAGCAGAAGCTTGTTCTGACTAGTTTTCAGGTCATTTTGATTATTTCAGTCAGAACACTGCAGTAACATGTCCTTTTGTCAGCATCTGCCAGAAGAAGCTTGTTCTGACAGTTTCAACTTGTTTCGAGGTCATTTTTCTTCTTTCAGTCTGAAAAATGGAGTAACATGTCCTTTTGTCAGCATCTGCCGGAAGAAGCTTGTTCTGACAGTTTCAACTTGATTTGAGGTCATTTTTCTTCTTTCAGTCTGAAATCTGCAGTAACATGTTTTTTTGTCAGGCTCTGCCAGAAGAAGCTTGTTCTGACAGTTTCAACTTGTTTTGCGGTCATTTGGATGATTTCTGTATGAAAAATGCAGTAACAAGTCCTTTTGTAAGGCTCTGCCAGAAGAAGCTTGTTCTGACAGTTTCAACTTGTTTTCAGGTCATTTTACTGATTTGTCTGAAAACTGCAGTAACATGTCCTTTTGTAAGGCTCTGCCAGAAGAAGCTTGTTCTGACAGTTTCAACTTGTTTTGCGGTCATTTGGATGATTTCTGTATGAAAAATGCAGTAACAAGTCCTTTTGTCAGGCTCTGCCGGAAGAAGCTTGTTCTGACAGTTTCAACTTGTTTTGAGGTCATTTTTCTTCTTTCAGTCTGAAATCTGCAGTAACATGTTTTTTTGTCAGGCTCTGCTAAAAGAAGCTTGTTCTGACAGTTTCAACTTGTTTACAGGTCATTTCACTAATTCCAGTCTGAAATCTGCAGGAACATGTTTTTTGTAAGGCTCTGCCAGCAGAAGCTTGTTCTGACTAGTTTTCAGGTCATTTTGATGATTTCAGTCAGAACACTGCAGTAACATGTCCTTTTGTCAGTCTCTGCCAGAAGAAGCTTGTTCTGACAGTTTCAACTTGTTTTGAGGTCATTTTTCTTCTTTCAGTCTGAAATCTGCAGTAACATGTTTTTTTGTCAGGCTCTGCCAGAAGAAGCTTGTTCTGACAGTTTCAACTTGTTTCGAGGTCATTTTTCTTCTTTCAGTCTGAAAAATGGAGTAACATGTCCTTTTGTCAGCATCTGCCGGAAGAAGCTTGTTCTGACAGTTTCAACTTGTTTTGAGGTCATTTTTCTTCTGTCAGTCTGAAATCTGCAGTAACATGTTTTTTTGTCAGGCTCTGCCAGAAGAAGCTTGTTCTGACAGTTTCAACTTGTTTCGAGGTCATTTTTCTTCTTTCAGTCTGAAAAATGGAGTAACATGTCCTTTTGTCAGCATCTGCCGGAAGAAGCTTGTTCTGACAGTTTCAACTTGATTTGAGGTCATTTTTCTTCTTTCAGTCTGAAATCTGCAGTAACATGTCCTTTTGTCAGCATCTGCCGGAAGAAGCTTGTTCTGACAGTTTCAACTTGTTTTGCGGTCATTTGGATGATTTCTGTATGAAAAATGCAGTAACAAGTCCTTTTGTCAGGCTCTGCCAGAAGAAGCTTGTTCTGACAGTTTCAACTTGTTTTCAGGTCATTTAACTAATTTCAGTCTGAACACTGCAGTAACATGTCCTTTTGTCAGGCTCTGCTAAAAGAAGCTTGTTCTGACAGTTTCAACTTGTTTACAGGTCATTTCACTAATTCCAGTCTGAAATCTGCAGGAACATGTTTTTTGTAAGGCTCTGCCAGCAGAAGCTTGTTCTGACTAGTTTTCAGGTCATTTTGATTATTTCAGTCAGAACACTGCAGTAACATGTCCTTTTGTCAGCATCTGCCAGAAGAAGCTTGTTCTGACAGTTTCAACTTGTTTCGAGGTCATTTTTCTTCTTTCAGTCTGAAAAATGGAGTAACATGTCCTTTTGTCAGCATCTGCCGGAAGAAGCTTGTTCTGACAGTTTCAACTTGATTTGAGGTCATTTTTCTTCTTTCAGTCTGAAATCTGCAGTAACATGTTTTTTTGTCAGGCTCTGCCAGAAGAAGCTTGTTCTGACAGTTTCAACTTGTTTTGCGGTCATTTGGATGATTTCTGTATGAAAAATGCAGTAACAAGTCCTTTTGTAAGGCTCTGCCAGAAGAAGCTTGTTCTGACAGTTTCAACTTGTTTTCAGGTCATTTTACTGATTTGTCTGAAAACTGCAGTAACATGTCCTTTTGTAAGGCTCTGCCAGAAGAAGCTTGTTCTGACAGTTTCAACTTGTTTTGCGGTCATTTGGATGATTTCTGTATGAAAAATGCAGTAACAAGTCCTTTTGTCAGGCTCTGCCGGAAGAAGCTTGTTCTGACAGTTTCAACTTGTTTTGAGGTCATTTTTCTTCTTTCAGTCTGAAATCTGCAGTAACATGTTTTTTTGTCAGGCTCTGCTAAAAGAAGCTTGTTCTGACAGTTTCAACTTGTTTACAGGTCATTTCACTAATTCCAGTCTGAAATCTGCAGGAACATGTTTTTTGTAAGGCTCTGCCAGCAGAAGCTTGTTCTGACTAGTTTTCAGGTCATTTTGATGATTTCAGTCAGAACACTGCAGTAACATGTCCTTTTGTCAGTCTCTGCCAGAAGAAGCTTGTTCTGACAGTTTCAACTTGTTTTGAGGTCATTTTTCTTCTTTCAGTCTGAAATCTGCAGTAACATGTTTTTTTGTCAGGCTCTGCCAGAAGAAGCTTGTTCTGACAGTTTCAACTTGTTTCGAGGTCATTTTTCTTCTTTCAGTCTGAAAAATGGAGTAACATGTCCTTTTGTCAGCATCTGCCGGAAGAAGCTTGTTCTGACAGTTTCAACTTGTTTTGAGGTCATTTTTCTTCTGTCAGTCTGAAATCTGCAGTAACATGTTTTTTTGTCAGGCTCTGCCAGAAGAAGCTTGTTCTGACAGTTTCAACTTGTTTCGAGGTCATTTTTCTTCTTTCAGTCTGAAAAATGGAGTAACATGTCCTTTTGTCAGCATCTGCCGGAAGAAGCTTGTTCTGACAGTTTCAACTTGATTTGAGGTCATTTTTCTTCTTTCAGTCTGAAATCTGCAGTAACATGTCCTTTTGTCAGCATCTGCCGGAAGAAGCTTGTTCTGACAGTTTCAACTTGATTTGAGGTCATTTTTCTTCTTTCAGTCTGAAATCTGCAGTAACATGTTTTTTTGTCAGGCTCTGCTAGAAGAAGCTTGTTCTGACAGTTTCAACTTGTTTTCAGGTCATTTTACTGATTTGTCTGAAAACTGCAGTAACATGTCCTTTTGTCAGTCTCTGCCAGAAGAAGCTTGTTCTGACAGTTTCAACTTGTTTTGAGGTCATTTTTCTTCTTTCAGTCTGAAATCTGCAGTAACATGTTTTTTTGTCAGGCTCTGCCAGAAGAAGCTTGTTCTGACAGTTTCAACTTGTTTCGAGGTCATTTTTCTTCTTTCAGTCTGAAAAATGGAGTAACATGTCCTTTTGTCAGCATCTGCCGGAAGAAGCTTGTTCTGACAGTTTCAACTTGTTTTGAGGTCATTTTTCTTCTTTCAGTCTGAAATCTGCAGTAACATGTTTTTTTGTCAGGCTCTGCCAGAAGAAGCTGGTTCTGACAGTTTCAACTTGTTTTCAGGTCATTTTACTGATTTGTCTGAAAACTGCAGTAACATGTCCTTTTGTAAGGCTCTGCCAGAAGAAGCTTGTTCTGACAGTTTCAACTTGTTTTGCGGTCATTTGGATGATTTCTGTATGAAAAATGCAGTAACAAGTCCTTTTGTCAGGCTCTGCCGGAAGAAGCTTGTTCTGACAGTTTCAACTTGTTTTGAGGTCATTTTTCTTCTTTCAGTCTGAAATCTGCAGTAACATGTTTTTTTGTCAGGCTCTGCTAAAAGAAGCTTGTTCTGACAGTTTCAACTTGTTTACAGGTCATTTCACTAATTCCAGTCTGAAATCTGCAGGAACATGTTTTTTGTAAGGCTCTGCCAGCAGAAGCTTGTTCTGACTAGTTTTCAGGTCATTTTGATGATTTCAGTCAGAACACTGCAGTAACATGTCCTTTTGTCAGCATCTGCCAGAAGACGCTTGTTCTGACAGTTTCAACTTGTTTCGAGGTCATTTTTCTTCTTTCAGTCTGAAAAATGGAGTAACATGTCCTTTTGTCAGCATCTGCCGGAAGAAGCTTGTTCTGACAGTTTCAACTTGATTTGAGGTCATTTTTCTTCTTTCAGTCTGAAATCTGCAGTAACATGTTTTTTTGTCAGGCTCTGCCAGAAGAAGCTTGTTCTGACAGTTTCAACTTGTTTTGCGGTCATTTGGATGATTTCTGTATGAAAAATGCAGTAACAAGTCCTTTTGTCAGGCTCTGCCAGAAGAAGCTTGTTCTGACAGTTTCAACTTGTTTTCAGGTCATTTAACTAATTTCAGTCTGAACACTGCAGTAACATGTCCTTTTGTCAGGCTCTGCTAAAAGAAGCTTGTTCTGACAGTTTCAACTTGTTTACAGGTCATTTCACTAATTCCAGTCTGAAATCTGCAGGAACATGTTTTTTGTAAGGCTCTGCCAGCAGAAGCTTGTTCTGACTAGTTTTCAGCTCATTTTGATGATTTCAGTCAGAACACTGCAGTAACATGTCCTTTTGTCAGCATCTGCCAGAAGAAGCTTGTTCTGACAGTTTCAACTTGTTTCGAGGTCAATTTTCTTCTTTCAGTCTGAAAAATGGAGTAACATGTCCTTTTGTCAGCATCTGCCAGAAGAAGCTTGTTCTGACAGTTTCAACTTGTTTTGAGGTCATTTTTCTTCTTTCAGTCTGAAATCTGCAGTAACATGTTTTTTTGTCAGGCTCTGCCAGAAGAAGCTTGTTCTGACAGTTTCAACTTGTTTTCAGGTCATTTTACTGATTTGTCTGAAAACTGCAGTAACATGTCCTTTTGTAAGGCTCTGCCAGAAGAAGCTTGTTCTGACAGTTTCAACTTGTTTTGCGGTCATTTGGATGATTTCTGTATGAAAAATGCAGTAACAAGTCCTTTTGTCAGGCTCTGCCAGAAGAAGCTTGTTCTGACAGTTTCAACTTGTTTTCAGGTCATTTAACTAATTTCAGTCTGAACACTGCAGTAACATGTCCTTTTGTCAGGCTCTGCTAAAAGAAGCTTGTTCTGACAGTTTCAACTTGTTTACAGGTCATTTCACTAATTCCAGTCTGAAATCTGCAGGAACATGTTTTTTGTAAGGCTCTGCCAGCAGAAGCTTGTTCTGACTAGTTTTCAGCTCATTTTGATGATTTCAGTCAGAACACTGCAGTAACATGTCCTTTTGTCAGCATCTGCCAGAAGAAGCTTGTTCTGACAGTTTCAACTTGTTTCGAAGTCATTTTTCTTCTTTCAGTCTGAAAAATGGAGTAACATGTCCTTTTGTCAGCATCTGCCAGAAGAAGCTTGTTCTGACAGTTTCAACTTGTTTTGAGGTCATTTTTCTTCTTTCAGTCTGAAATCTGCAGTAACATGTTTTTTTGTCAGGCTCTGCCAGAAGAAGCTTGTTCTGACAGTTTCAACTTGTTTTCAGGTCATTTTACTGATTTGTCTGAAAACTGCAGTAACATGTCCTTTTGTAAGGCTCTGCCAGAAGAAGCTTGTTCTGACAGTTTCAACTTGTTTTCAGGTCATTTAACTAATTTCAGTCTGAACACTGCAGTAACATGTCCTTTTGTCAGCATCTGCCGGAAGAAGCTTGTTCTGACAGTTTCAACTTGTTTTGAGGTCATTTTTCTTCTTTCAGTCTGAAATCTGCAGTAACATGTTTTTTTGTCAGGCTCTGCCAGAAGAAGCTGGTTCTGACAGTTTCAACTTGTTTTCAGGTCATTTTACTGATTTGTCTGAAAACTGCAGTAACATGTCCTTTTGTAAGGCTCTGCCAGAAGAAGCTTGTTCTGACAGTTTCAACTTGTTTTGCGGTCATTTGGATGATTTCTGTATGAAAAATGCAGTAACAAGTCCTTTTGTCAGGCTCTGCCGGAAGAAGCTTGTTCTGACAGTTTCAACTTGTTTTGAGGTCATTTTTCTTCTTTCAGTCTGAAATCTGCAGTAACATGTTTTTTTGTCAGGCTCTGCCAGAAGAAGCTTGTTCTGACAGTTTCAACTTGTTTTCAGGTCATTTTACTGATTTGTCTGAAAACTGCAGTAACATGTCCTTTTGTAAGGCTCTGCCAGAAGAAGCTTGTTCTGACAGTTTCAACTTGTTTTGCGGTCATTTGGATGATTTCTGTATGAAAAATGCAGTAACAAGTCCTTTTGTCAGGCTCTGCCAGAAGAAGCTTGTTCTGACAGTTTCAACTTGTTTTCAGGTCATTTAACTAATTTCAGTCTGAACACTGCAGTAACATGTCCTTTTGTCAGGCTCTGCTAAAAGAAGCTTGTTCTGACAGTTTCAACTTGTTTACAGGTCATTTCACTAATTCCAGTCTGAAATCTGCAGGAACATGTTTTTTGTAAGGCTCTGCCAGCAGAAGCTTGTTCTGACTAGTTTTCAGCTCATTTTGATGATTTCAGTCAGAACACTGCAGTAACATGTCCTTTTGTCAGCATCTGCCAGAAGAAGCTTGTTCTGACAGTTTCAACTTGTTTCGAAGTCATTTTTCTTCTTTCAGTCTGAAAAATGGAGTAACATGTCCTTTTGTCAGCATCTGCCAGAAGAAGCTTGTTCTGACAGTTTCAACTTGTTTTGAGGTCATTTTTCTTCTTTCAGTCTGAAATCTGCAGTAACATGTTTTTTTGTCAGGCTCTGCCAGAAGAAGCTTGTTCTGACAGTTTCAACTTGTTTTCAGGTCATTTTACTGATTTGTCTGAAAACTGCAGTAACATGTCCTTTTGTAAGGCTCTGCCAGAAGAAGCTTGTTCTGACAGTTTCAACTTGTTTTCAGGTCATTTAACTAATTTCAGTCTGAACACTGCAGTAACATGTCCTTTTGTCAGCATCTGCCGGAAGAAGCTTGTTCTGACAGTTTCAACTTGTTTCGAGGTCATTTTTCTTCTTTCAGTCTGAAAAATGGAGTAACATGTCCTTTTGTCAGCATCTGCCGGAAGAAGCTTGTTCTGACAGTTTCAACTTGATTTGAGGTCATTTTTCTTCTTTCAGTCTGAAATCTGCAGTAACATGTCCTTTTGTCAGCATCTGCCGGAAGAAGCTTGTTCTGACAGTTTCAACTTGTTTTGCGGTCATTTGGATGATTTCTGTATGAAAAATGCAGTAACAAGTCCTTTTGTCAGGCTCTGCCAGAAGAAGCTTGTTCTGACAGTTTCAACTTGTTTTCAGGTCATTTAACTAATTTCAGTCTGAACACTGCAGTAACATGTCCTTTTGTCAGCATCTGCCGGAAGAAGCTTGTTCTGACAGTTTCAACTTGTTTTGAGGTCATTTTTCTTCTTTCAGTCTGAAATCTGCAGTAACATGTTTTTTTGTCAGGCTCTGCCAGAAGAAGCTGGTTCTGACAGTTTCAACTTGTTTTCAGGTCATTTTACTGATTTGTCTGAAAACTGCAGTAACATGTCCTTTTGTAAGGCTCTGCCAGAAGAAGCTTGTTCTGACAGTTTCAACTTGTTTTGCGGTCATTTGGATGATTTCTGTATGAAAAATGCAGTAACAAGTCCTTTTGTCAGGCTCTGCCGGAAGAAGCTTGTTCTGACAGTTTCAACTTGTTTTGAGGTCATTTTTCTTCTTTCAGTCTGAAATCTGCAGTAACATGTTTTTTTGTCAGGCTCTGCCAGAAGAAGCTTGTTCTGACAGTTTCAACTTGTTTTCAGGTCATTTTACTGATTTGTCTGAAAACTGCAGTAACATGTCCTTTTGTAAGGCTCTGCCAGAAGAAGCTTGTTCTGACAGTTTCAACTTGTTTTGCGGTCATTTGGATGATTTCTGTATGAAAAATGCAGTAACAAGTCCTTTTGTCAGGCTCTGCCAGAAGAAGCTTGTTCTGACAGTTTCAACTTGTTTTCAGGTCATTTAACTAATTTCAGTCTGAACACTGCAGTAACATGTCCTTTTGTCAGGCTCTGCTAAAAGAAGCTTGTTCTGACAGTTTCAACTTGTTTACAGGTCATTTCACTAATTCCAGTCTGAAATCTGCAGGAACATGTTTTTTGTAAGGCTCTGCCAGCAGAAGCTTGTTCTGACTAGTTTTCAGCTCATTTTGATGATTTCAGTCAGAACACTGCAGTAACATGTCCTTTTGTCAGCATCTGCCAGAAGAAGCTTGTTCTGACAGTTTCAACTTGTTTCGAAGTCATTTTTCTTCTTTCAGTCTGAAAAATGGAGTAACATGTCCTTTTGTCAGCATCTGCCAGAAGAAGCTTGTTCTGACAGTTTCAACTTGTTTTGAGGTCATTTTTCTTCTTTCAGTCTGAAATCTGCAGTAACATGTTTTTTTGTCAGGCTCTGCCAGAAGAAGCTTGTTCTGACAGTTTCAACTTGTTTTCAGGTCATTTTACTGATTTGTCTGAAAACTGCAGTAACATGTCCTTTTGTAAGGCTCTGCCAGAAGAAGCTTGTTCTGACAGTTTCAACTTGTTTTCAGGTCATTTAACTAATTTCAGTCTGAACACTGCAGTAACATGTCCTTTTGTCAGCATCTGCCGGAAGAAGCTTGTTCTGACAGTTTCAACTTGTTTCGAGGTCATTTTTCTTCTTTCAGTCTGAAAAATGGAGTAACATGTCCTTTTGTCAGCATCTGCCGGAAGAAGCTTGTTCTGACAGTTTCAACTTGATTTGAGGTCATTTTTCTTCTTTCAGTCTGAAATCTGCAGTAACATGTCCTTTTGTCAGCATCTGCCGGAAGAAGCTTGTTCTGACAGTTTCAACTTGTTTTGCGGTCATTTGGATGATTTCTGTATGAAAAATGCAGTAACAAGTCCTTTTGTCAGGCTCTGCCAGAAGAAGCTTGTTCTGACAGTTTCAACTTGTTTTCAGGTCATTTAACTAATTTCAGTCTGAACACTGCAGTAACATGTCCTTTTGTCAGGCTCTGCTAAAAGAAGCTTGTTCTGACAGTTTCAACTTGTTTACAGGTCATTTCACTAATTCCAGTCTGAAATCTGCAGGAACATGTTTTTTGTAAGGCTCTGCCAGCAGAAGCTTGTTCTGACTAGTTTTCAGGTCATTTTGATTATTTCAGTCAGAACACTGCAGTAACATGTCCTTTTGTCAGCATCTGCCAGAAGAAGCTTGTTCTGACAGTTTCAACTTGTTTCGAGGTCATTTTTCTTCTTTCAGTCTGAAAAATGGAGTAACATGTCCTTTTGTCAGCATCTGCCGGAAGAAGCTTGTTCTGACAGTTTCAACTTGATTTGAGGTCATTTTTCTTCTTTCAGTCTGAAATCTGCAGTAACATGTTTTTTTGTCAGGCTCTGCCAGAAGAAGCTTGTTCTGACAGTTTCAACTTGTTTTGCGGTCATTTGGATGATTTCTGTATGAAAAATGCAGTAACAAGTCCTTTTGTAAGGCTCTGCCAGAAGAAGCTTGTTCTGACAGTTTCAACTTGTTTTCAGGTCATTTAACTAATTTCAGTCTGAACACTGCAGTAACATGTCCTTTTGTCAGGCTCTGCTAAAAGAAGCTTGTTCTGACGGTTTCAACTTGTTTACAGGTCATTTCACTAATTCCAGTCTGAAATCTGCAGGAACATGTTTTTTGTAAGGCTCTGCCAGCAGAAGCTTGTTCTGACTAGTTTTCAGGTCATTTTGATGATTTCAGTCAGAACACTGCAGTAACATGTCCTTTTGTCAGCATCTGCCAGAAGAAGCTTGTTCTGACAGTTTCAACTTGTTTCGAGGTCATTTTTCTTCTTTCAGTCTGAAAAATGGAGTAACATGTCCTTTTGTCAGCATCTGCCAGAAGAAGCTTGTTCTGACAGTTTCAACTTGTTTTGAGGTCATTTTTCTTCTTTCAGTCTGAAATCTGCAGTAACATGTTTTTTTGTCAGGCTCTGCCAGAAGAAGCTTGTTCTGACAGTTTCAACTTGTTTTCAGGTCATTTTACTGATTTGTCTGAAAACTGCAGTAACATGTCCTTTTGTAAGGCTCTGCCAGAAGAAGCTTGTTCTGACAGTTTCAACTTGTTTTCAGGTCATTTAACTAATTTCAGTCTGAACACTGCAGTAACATGTCCTTTTGTCAGCATCTGCCGGAAGAAGCTTGTTCTGACAGTTTCAACTTGTTTTGAGGTCATTTTTCTTCTTTCAGTCTGAAATCTGCAGTAACATGTTTTTTTGTCAGGCTCTGCCAGAAGAAGCTGGTTCTGACAGTTTCAACTTGTTTTCAGGTCATTTTACTGATTTGTCTGAAAACTGCAGTAACATGTCCTTTTGTAAGGCTCTGCCAGAAGAAGCTTGTTCTGACAGTTTCAACTTGTTTTGCGGTCATTTGGATGATTTCTGTATGAAAAATGCAGTAACAAGTCCTTTTGTCAGGCTCTGCCGGAAGAAGCTTGTTCTGACAGTTTCAACTTGTTTTGAGGTCATTTTTCTTCTTTCAGTCTGAAATCTGCAGTAACATGTTTTTTTGTCAGGCTCTGCCAGAAGAAGCTTGTTCTGACAGTTTCAACTTGTTTTCAGGTCATTTTACTGATTTGTCTGAAAACTGCAGTAACATGTCCTTTTGTAAGGCTCTGCCAGAAGAAGCTTGTTCTGACAGTTTCAACTTGTTTTGCGGTCATTTGGATGATTTCTGTATGAAAAATGCAGTAACAAGTCCTTTTGTCAGGCTCTGCCAGAAGAAGCTTGTTCTGACAGTTTCAACTTGTTTTCAGGTCATTTAACTAATTTCAGTCTGAACACTGCAGTAACATGTCCTTTTGTCAGGCTCTGCTAAAAGAAGCTTGTTCTGACAGTTTCAACTTGTTTACAGGTCATTTCACTAATTCCAGTCTGAAATCTGCAGGAACATGTTTTTTGTAAGGCTCTGCCAGCAGAAGCTTGTTCTGACTAGTTTTCAGCTCATTTTGATGATTTCAGTCAGAACACTGCAGTAACATGTCCTTTTGTCAGCATCTGCCAGAAGAAGCTTGTTCTGACAGTTTCAACTTGTTTCGAAGTCATTTTTCTTCTTTCAGTCTGAAAAATGGAGTAACATGTCCTTTTGTCAGCATCTGCCAGAAGAAGCTTGTTCTGACAGTTTCAACTTGTTTTGAGGTCATTTTTCTTCTTTCAGTCTGAAATCTGCAGTAACATGTTTTTTTGTCAGGCTCTGCCAGAAGAAGCTTGTTCTGACAGTTTCAACTTGTTTTCAGGTCATTTTACTGATTTGTCTGAAAACTGCAGTAACATGTCCTTTTGTAAGGCTCTGCCAGAAGAAGCTTGTTCTGACAGTTTCAACTTGTTTTCAGGTCATTTAACTAATTTCAGTCTGAACACTGCAGTAACATGTCCTTTTGTCAGCATCTGCCGGAAGAAGCTTGTTCTGACAGTTTCAACTTGTTTCGAGGTCATTTTTCTTCTTTCAGTCTGAAAAATGGAGTAACATGTCCTTTTGTCAGCATCTGCCGGAAGAAGCTTGTTCTGACAGTTTCAACTTGATTTGAGGTCATTTTTCTTCTTTCAGTCTGAAATCTGCAGTAACATGTCCTTTTGTCAGCATCTGCCGGAAGAAGCTTGTTCTGACAGTTTCAACTTGTTTTGCGGTCATTTGGATGATTTCTGTATGAAAAATGCAGTAACAAGTCCTTTTGTCAGGCTCTGCCAGAAGAAGCTTGTTCTGACAGTTTCAACTTGTTTTCAGGTCATTTAACTAATTTCAGTCTGAACACTGCAGTAACATGTCCTTTTGTCAGGCTCTGCTAAAAGAAGCTTGTTCTGACAGTTTCAACTTGTTTACAGGTCATTTCACTAATTCCAGTCTGAAATCTGCAGGAACATGTTTTTTGTAAGGCTCTGCCAGCAGAAGCTTGTTCTGACTAGTTTTCAGGTCATTTTGATTATTTCAGTCAGAACACTGCAGTAACATGTCCTTTTGTCAGCATCTGCCAGAAGAAGCTTGTTCTGACAGTTTCAACTTGTTTCGAGGTCATTTTTCTTCTTTCAGTCTGAAAAATGGAGTAACATGTCCTTTTGTCAGCATCTGCCGGAAGAAGCTTGTTCTGACAGTTTCAACTTGATTTGAGGTCATTTTTCTTCTTTCAGTCTGAAATCTGCAGTAACATGTTTTTTTGTCAGGCTCTGCCAGAAGAAGCTTGTTCTGACAGTTTCAACTTGTTTTGCGGTCATTTGGATGATTTCTGTATGAAAAATGCAGTAACAAGTCCTTTTGTAAGGCTCTGCCAGAAGAAGCTTGTTCTGACAGTTTCAACTTGTTTTCAGGTCATTTAACTAATTTCAGTCTGAACACTGCAGTAACATGTCCTTTTGTCAGGCTCTGCTAAAAGAAGCTTGTTCTGACGGTTTCAACTTGTTTACAGGTCATTTCACTAATTCCAGTCTGAAATCTGCAGGAACATGTTTTTTGTAAGGCTCTGCCAGCAGAAGCTTGTTCTGACTAGTTTTCAGGTCATTTTGATGATTTCAGTCAGAACACTGCAGTAACATGTCCTTTTGTCAGCATCTGCCAGAAGAAGCTTGTTCTGACAGTTTCAACTTGTTTCGAGGTCATTTTTCTTCTTTCAGTCTGAAAAATGGAGTAACATGTCCTTTTGTCAGCATCTGCCGGAAGAAGCTTGTTCTGACAGTTTCAACTTGATTTGAGGTCATTTTTCTTCTTTCAGTCTGAAATCTGCAGTAACATGTTTTTTTGTCAGGCTCTGCCAGAAGAAGCTTGTTCTGACAGTTTCAACTTGTTTTGCGGTCATTTGGATGATTTCTGTATGAAAAATGCAGTAACAAGTCCTTTTGTCAGGCTCTGCCAGAAGAAGCTTGTTCTGACAGTTTCAACTTGTTTTCAGGTCATTTAACTAATTTCAGTCTGAACACTGCAGTAACATGTTTTTTTGTCAGGCTCTGCTAGAAGAAGCTTGTTCTGACAGTTTCAACTTGTTTTCAGGTCATTTAACTAATTTCAGTCTGAACACTGCAGTAACATGTTTTTTTGTCAGTCTCTGCCAGAAGAAGCTTGTTCTGACAGTTTCAACTTGTTTTGAGGTCATTTTTCTTCTTTCAGTCTGAAATCTGCAGTAACATGTTTTTTTGTCAGGCTCTGCCAGAAGAAGCTTGTTCTGACAGTTTCAACTTGTTTCGAGGTCATTTTTCTT
The DNA here is from genome assembly GCF_040956055.1 of Brachionichthys hirsutus. Taxonomy (NCBI): domain Eukaryota; kingdom Metazoa; phylum Chordata; class Actinopteri; order Lophiiformes; family Brachionichthyidae; genus Brachionichthys; species Brachionichthys hirsutus. The sequence goes on along the minus strand of NW_027180357.1, from coordinate 255,438 downwards.
CTTTCAGTCTGAAAAATGGAGTAACATGTCCTTTTGTCAGCATCTGCCGGAAGAAGCTTGTTCTGACAGTTTCAACTTGTTTTGAGGTCATTTTACTGATTTGTCTGAAAACTGCAGTAACATGTCCTTTTGTCAGTCTCTGCCAGAAGAAGCTTGTTCTGACAGTTTCAACTTGTTTTGAGGTCATTTTTCTTCTTTCAGTCTGAAATCTGCAGTAACATGTTTTTTTGTCAGGCTCTGCCAGAAGAAGCTTGTTCTGACAGTTTCAACTTGTTTCGAGGTCATTTTTCTTCTTTCAGTCTGAAAAATGGAGTAACATGTCCTTTTGTCAGCATCTGCCGGAAGAAGCTTGTTCTGACAGTTTCAACTTGTTTTGAGGTCATTTTTCTTCTTTCAGTCTGAAATCTGCAGTAACATGTTTTTTTGTCAGGCTCTGCCAGAAGAAGCTGGTTCTGACAGTTTCAACTTGTTTTCAGGTCATTTTACTGATTTGTCTGAAAACTGCAGTAACATGTCCTTTTGTAAGGCTCTGCCAGAAGAAGCTTGTTCTGACAGTTTCAACTTGTTTTGCGGTCATTTGGATGATTTCTGTATGAAAAATGCAGTAACAAGTCCTTTTGTAAGGCTCTGCCAGAAGAAGCTTGTTCTGACAGTTTCAACTTGTTTTCAGGTCATTTAACTAATTTCAGTCTGAACACTGCAGTAACATGTCCTTTTGTCAGGCTCTGCTAAAAGAAGCTTGTTCTGACAGTTTCAACTTGTTTACAGGTCATTTCACTAATTCCAGTCTGAAATCTGCAGGAACATGTTTTTTGTAAGGCTCTGCCAGCAGAAGCTTGTTCTGACTAGTTTTCAGGTCATTTTGATGATTTCAGTCAGAACACTGCAGTAACATGTCCTTTTGTCAGCATCTGCCAGAAGAAGCTTGTTCTGACAGTTTCAACTTGTTTCGAGGTCATTTTTCTTCTTTCAGTCTGAAAAATGGAGTAACATGTCCTTTTGTCAGCATCTGCCGGAAGAAGCTTGTTCTGACAGTTTCAACTTGATTTGAGGTCATTTTTCTTCTTTCAGTCTGAAATCTGCAGTAACATGTTTTTTTGTCAGTCTCTGCCAGAAGAAGCTTGTTCTGACAGTTTCAACTTGTTTTGCGGTCATTTGGATGATTTCTGTATGAAAAATGCAGTAACAAGTCCTTTTGTCAGGCTCTGCCAGAAGAAGCTTGTTCTGACAGTTTCAACTTGTTTTCAGGTCATTTAACTAATTTCAGTCTGAACACTGCAGTAACATGTTTTTTTGTCAGGCTCTGCTAGAAGAAGCTTGTTCTGACAGTTTCAACTTGTTTTCAGGTCATTTTACTGATTTGTCTGAAAACTGCAGTAACATGTCCTTTTGTCAGTCTCTGCCAGAAGAAGCTTGTTCTGACAGTTTCAACTTGTTTTGAGGTCATTTTTCTTCTTTCAGTCTGAAATCTGCAGTAACATGTTTTTTTGTCAGGCTCTGCCAGAAGAAGCTTGTTCTGACAGTTTCAACTTGTTTCGAGGTCATTTTTCTTCTTTCAGTCTGAAAAATGGAGTAACATGTCCTTTTGTCAGCATCTGCCGGAAGAAGCTTGTTCTGACAGTTTCAACTTGTTTTGAGGTCATTTTTCTTCTTTCAGTCTGAAATCTGCAGTAACATGTTTTTTTGTCAGGCTCTGCCAGAAGAAGCTGGTTCTGACAGTTTCAACTTGTTTTCAGGTCATTTTACTGATTTGTCTGAAAACTGCAGTAACATGTCCTTTTGTAAGGCTCTGCCAGAAGAAGCTTGTTCTGACAGTTTCAACTTGTTTTGCGGTCATTTGGATGATTTCTGTATGAAAAATGCAGTAACAAGTCCTTTTGTCAGGCTCTGCCGGAAGAAGCTTGTTCTGACAGTTTCAACTTGTTTTGAGGTCATTTTTCTTCTTTCAGTCTGAAATCTGCAGTAACATGTTTTTTTGTCAGGCTCTGCCAGAAGAAGCTTGTTCTGACAGTTTCAACTTGTTTTCAGGTCATTTTACTGATTTGTCTGAAAACTGCAGTAACATGTCCTTTTGTAAGGCTCTGCCAGAAGAAGCTTGTTCTGACAGTTTCAACTTGTTTTGCGGTCATTTGGATGATTTCTGTATGAAAAATGCAGTAACAAGTCCTTTTGTCAGGCTCTGCCAGAAGAAGCTTGTTCTGACAGTTTCAACTTGTTTTCAGGTCATTTAACTAATTTCAGTCTGAACACTGCAGTAACATGTCCTTTTGTCAGGCTCTGCTAAAAGAAGCTTGTTCTGACAGTTTCAACTTGTTTACAGGTCATTTCACTAATTCCAGTCTGAAATCTGCAGGAACATGTTTTTTGTAAGGCTCTGCCAGCAGAAGCTTGTTCTGACTAGTTTTCAGCTCATTTTGATGATTTCAGTCAGAACACTGCAGTAACATGTCCTTTTGTCAGCATCTGCCAGAAGAAGCTTGTTCTGACAGTTTCAACTTGTTTCGAAGTCATTTTTCTTCTTTCAGTCTGAAAAATGGAGTAACATGTCCTTTTGTCAGCATCTGCCAGAAGAAGCTTGTTCTGACAGTTTCAACTTGTTTTGAGGTCATTTTTCTTCTTTCAGTCTGAAATCTGCAGTAACATGTTTTTTTGTCAGGCTCTGCCAGAAGAAGCTTGTTCTGACAGTTTCAACTTGTTTTCAGGTCATTTTACTGATTTGTCTGAAAACTGCAGTAACATGTCCTTTTGTAAGGCTCTGCCAGAAGAAGCTTGTTCTGACAGTTTCAACTTGTTTTCAGGTCATTTAACTAATTTCAGTCTGAACACTGCAGTAACATGTCCTTTTGTCAGCATCTGCCGGAAGAAGCTTGTTCTGACAGTTTCAACTTGTTTCGAGGTCATTTTTCTTCTTTCAGTCTGAAAAATGGAGTAACATGTCCTTTTGTCAGCATCTGCCGGAAGAAGCTTGTTCTGACAGTTTCAACTTGATTTGAGGTCATTTTTCTTCTTTCAGTCTGAAATCTGCAGTAACATGTTTTTTTGTCAGTCTCTGCCAGAAGAAGCTTGTTCTGACAGTTTCAACTTGTTTTGCGGTCATTTGGATGATTTCTGTATGAAAAATGCAGTAACAAGTCCTTTTGTCAGGCTCTGCCAGAAGAAGCTTGTTCTGACAGTTTCAACTTGTTTTCAGGTCATTTAACTAATTTCAGTCTGAACACTGCAGTAACATGTTTTTTTGTCAGGCTCTGCTAGAAGAAGCTTGTTCTGACAGTTTCAACTTGTTTTCAGGTCATTTTACTGATTTGTCTGAAAACTGCAGTAACATGTCCTTTTGTCAGTCTCTGCCAGAAGAAGCTTGTTCTGACAGTTTCAACTTGTTTTGAGGTCATTTTTCTTCTTTCAGTCTGAAATCTGCAGTAACATGTTTTTTTGTCAGGCTCTGCCAGAAGAAGCTTGTTCTGACAGTTTCAACTTGTTTCGAGGTCATTTTTCTTCTTTCAGTCTGAAAAATGGAGTAACATGTCCTTTTGTCAGCATCTGCCGGAAGAAGCTTGTTCTGACAGTTTCAACTTGTTTTGAGGTCATTTTTCTTCTTTCAGTCTGAAATCTGCAGTAACATGTTTTTTTGTCAGGCTCTGCCAGAAGAAGCTGGTTCTGACAGTTTCAACTTGTTTTCAGGTCATTTTACTGATTTGTCTGAAAACTGCAGTAACATGTCCTTTTGTAAGGCTCTGCCAGAAGAAGCTTGTTCTGACAGTTTCAACTTGTTTTGCGGTCATTTGGATGATTTCTGTATGAAAAATGCAGTAACAAGTCCTTTTGTCAGGCTCTGCCGGAAGAAGCTTGTTCTGACAGTTTCAACTTGTTTTGAGGTCATTTTTCTTCTTTCAGTCTGAAATCTGCAGTAACATGTTTTTTTGTCAGGCTCTGCCAGAAGAAGCTTGTTCTGACAGTTTCAACTTGTTTTCAGGTCATTTTACTGATTTGTCTGAAAACTGCAGTAACATGTCCTTTTGTAAGGCTCTGCCAGAAGAAGCTTGTTCTGACAGTTTCAACTTGTTTTGCGGTCATTTGGATGATTTCTGTATGAAAAATGCAGTAACAAGTCCTTTTGTCAGGCTCTGCCAGAAGAAGCTTGTTCTGACAGTTTCAACTTGTTTTCAGGTCATTTAACTAATTTCAGTCTGAACACTGCAGTAACATGTCCTTTTGTCAGGCTCTGCTAAAAGAAGCTTGTTCTGACAGTTTCAACTTGTTTACAGGTCATTTCACTAATTCCAGTCTGAAATCTGCAGGAACATGTTTTTTGTAAGGCTCTGCCAGCAGAAGCTTGTTCTGACTAGTTTTCAGCTCATTTTGATGATTTCAGTCAGAACACTGCAGTAACATGTCCTTTTGTCAGCATCTGCCAGAAGAAGCTTGTTCTGACAGTTTCAACTTGTTTCGAAGTCATTTTTCTTCTTTCAGTCTGAAAAATGGAGTAACATGTCCTTTTGTCAGCATCTGCCAGAAGAAGCTTGTTCTGACAGTTTCAACTTGTTTTGAGGTCATTTTTCTTCTTTCAGTCTGAAATCTGCAGTAACATGTTTTTTTGTCAGGCTCTGCCAGAAGAAGCTTGTTCTGACAGTTTCAACTTGTTTTCAGGTCATTTTACTGATTTGTCTGAAAACTGCAGTAACATGTCCTTTTGTAAGGCTCTGCCAGAAGAAGCTTGTTCTGACAGTTTCAACTTGTTTTCAGGTCATTTAACTAATTTCAGTCTGAACACTGCAGTAACATGTCCTTTTGTCAGCATCTGCCGGAAGAAGCTTGTTCTGACAGTTTCAACTTGTTTCGAGGTCATTTTTCTTCTTTCAGTCTGAAAAATGGAGTAACATGTCCTTTTGTCAGCATCTGCCGGAAGAAGCTTGTTCTGACAGTTTCAACTTGATTTGAGGTCATTTTTCTTCTTTCAGTCTGAAATCTGCAGTAACATGTTTTTTTGTCAGTCTCTGCCAGAAGAAGCTTGTTCTGACAGTTTCAACTTGTTTTGCGGTCATTTGGATGATTTCTGTATGAAAAATGCAGTAACAAGTCCTTTTGTCAGGCTCTGCCAGAAGAAGCTTGTTCTGACAGTTTCAACTTGTTTTCAGGTCATTTAACTAATTTCAGTCTGAACACTGCAGTAACATGTTTTTTTGTCAGGCTCTGCTAGAAGAAGCTTGTTCTGACAGTTTCAACTTGTTTTCAGGTCATTTTACTGATTTGTCTGAAAACTGCAGTAACATGTCCTTTTGTCAGTCTCTGCCAGAAGAAGCTTGTTCTGACAGTTTCAACTTGTTTTGAGGTCATTTTTCTTCTTTCAGTCTGAAATCTGCAGTAACATGTTTTTTTGTCAGGCTCTGCCAGAAGAAGCTTGTTCTGACAGTTTCAACTTGTTTCGAGGTCATTTTTCTTCTTTCAGTCTGAAAAATGGAGTAACATGTCCTTTTGTCAGCATCTGCCGGAAGAAGCTTGTTCTGACAGTTTCAACTTGTTTTGAGGTCATTTTTCTTCTTTCAGTCTGAAATCTGCAGTAACATGTTTTTTTGTCAGGCTCTGCCAGAAGAAGCTTGTTCTGACAGTTTCAACTTGTTTTGAGGTCATTTTACTGATTTGTCTGAAAACTGCAGTAACATGTCCTTTTGTAAGGCTCTGCCAGAAGAAGCTTGTTCTGACAGTTTCAACTTGTTTTGCGGTCATTTGGATGATTTCTGTATGAAAAATGCAGTAACAAGTCCTTTTGTCAGGCTCTGCCGGAAGAAGCTTGTTCTGACAGTTTCAACTTGTTTTGAGGTCATTTTTCTTCTTTCAGTCTGAAATCTGCAGTAACATGTTTTTTTGTCAGGCTCTGCTAAAAGAAGCTTGTTCTGACAGTTTCAACTTGTTTACAGGTCATTTCACTAATTCCAGTCTGAAATCTGCAGGAACATGTTTTTTGTAAGGCTCTGCCAGCAGAAGCTTGTTCTGACTAGTTTTCAGCTCATTTTGATGATTTCAGTCAGAACACTGCAGTAACATGTCCTTTTGTCAGCATCTGCCAGAAGAAGCTTGTTCTGACAGTTTCAACTTGTTTCGAGGTCAATTTTCTTCTTTCAGTCTGAAAAATGGAGTAACATGTCCTTTTGTCAGCATCTGCCAGAAGAAGCTTGTTCTGACAGTTTCAACTTGTTTTGAGGTCATTTTTCTTCTTTCAGTCTGAAATCTGCAGTAACATGTTTTTTTGTCAGGCTCTGCCAGAAGAAGCTTGTTCTGACAGTTTCAACTTGTTTTCAGGTCATTTTACTGATTTGTCTGAAAACTGCAGTAACATGTCCTTTTGTAAGGCTCTGCCAGAAGAAGCTTGTTCTGACAGTTTCAACTTGTTTTGCGGTCATTTGGATGATTTCTGTATGAAAAATGCAGTAACAAGTCCTTTTGTCAGGCTCTGCCAGAAGAAGCTTGTTCTGACAGTTTCAACTTGTTTTCAGGTCATTTAACTAATTTCAGTCTGAACTGCAGTAACATGTCCTTTTGTCAGGCTCTGCTAAAAGAAGCTTGTTCTGACAGTTTCAACTTGTTTACAGGTCATTTCACTAATTCCAGTCTGAAATCTGCAGGAACATGTTTTTTGTAAGGCTCTGCCAGCAGAAGCTTGTTCTGACTAGTTTTCAGCTCATTTTGATGATTTCAGTCAGAACACTGCAGTAACATGTCCTTTTGTCAGCATCTGCCAGAAGAAGCTTGTTCTGACAGTTTCAACTTGTTTCGAAGTCATTTTTCTTCTTTCAGTCTGAAAAATGGAGTAACATGTCCTTTTGTCAGCATCTGCCAGAAGAAGCTTGTTCTGACAGTTTCAACTTGTTTTGAGGTCATTTTTCTTCTTTCAGTCTGAAATCTGCAGTAACATGTTTTTTTGTCAGGCTCTGCCAGAAGAAGCTTGTTCTGACAGTTTCAACTTGTTTTCAGGTCATTTTACTGATTTGTCTGAAAACTGCAGTAACATGTCCTTTTGTAAGGCTCTGCCAGAAGAAGCTTGTTCTGACAGTTTCAACTTGTTTTCAGGTCATTTAACTAATTTCAGTCTGAACACTGCAGTAACATGTCCTTTTGTCAGCATCTGCCGGAAGAAGCTTGTTCTGACAGTTTCAACTTGTTTCGAGGTCATTTTTCTTCTTTCAGTCTGAAAAATGGAGTAACATGTCCTTTTGTCAGCATCTGCCGGAAGAAGCTTGTTCTGACAGTTTCAACTTGATTTGAGGTCATTTTTCTTCTTTCAGTCTGAAATCTGCAGTAACATGTCCTTTTGTCAGCATCTGCCGGAAGAAGCTTGTTCTGACAGTTTCAACTTGTTTTGCGGTCATTTGGATGATTTCTGTATGAAAAATGCAGTAACAAGTCCTTTTGTCAGGCTCTGCCAGAAGAAGCTTGTTCTGACAGTTTCAACTTGTTTTCAGGTCATTTAACTAATTTCAGTCTGAACACTGCAGTAACATGTCCTTTTGTCAGGCTCTGCTAAAAGAAGCTTGTTCTGACAGTTTCAACTTGTTTACAGGTCATTTCACTAATTCCAGTCTGAAATCTGCAGGAACATGTTTTTTGTAAGGCTCTGCCAGCAGAAGCTTGTTCTGACTAGTTTTCAGGTCATTTTGATTATTTCAGTCAGAACACTGCAGTAACATGTCCTTTTGTCAGCATCTGCCAGAAGAAGCTTGTTCTGACAGTTTCAACTTGTTTCGAGGTCATTTTTCTTCTTTCAGTCTGAAAAATGGAGTAACATGTCCTTTTGTCAGCATCTGCCGGAAGAAGCTTGTTCTGACAGTTTCAACTTGATTTGAGGTCATTTTTCTTCTTTCAGTCTGAAATCTGCAGTAACATGTTTTTTTGTCAGGCTCTGCCAGAAGAAGCTTGTTCTGACAGTTTCAACTTGTTTTGCGGTCATTTGGATGATTTCTGTATGAAAAATGCAGTAACAAGTCCTTTTGTAAGGCTCTGCCAGAAGAAGCTTGTTCTGACAGTTTCAACTTGTTTTCAGGTCATTTAACTAATTTCAGTCTGAACACTGCAGTAACATGTCCTTTTGTCAGGCTCTGCTAAAAGAAGCTTGTTCTGACAGTTTCAACTTGTTTACAGGTCATTTCACTAATTCCAGTCTGAAATCTGCAGGAACATGTTTTTTGTAAGGCTCTGCCAGCAGAAGCTTGTTCTGACTAGTTTTCAGGTCATTTTGATGATTTCAGTCAGAACACTGCAGTAACATGTCCTTTTGTCAGCATCTGCCAGAAGAAGCTTGTTCTGACAGTTTCAACTTGTTTCGAGGTCATTTTTCTTCTTTCAGTCTGAAAAATGGAGTAACATGTCCTTTTGTCAGCATCTGCCGGAAGAAGCTTGTTCTGACAGTTTCAACTTGATTTGAGGTCATTTTTCTTCTTTCAGTCTGAAATCTGCAGTAACATGTTTTTTTGTCAGGCTCTGCCAGAAGAAGCTTGTTCTGACAGTTTCAACTTGTTTTGCGGTCATTTGGATGATTTCTGTATGAAAAATGCAGTAACAAGTCCTTTTGTCAGGCTCTGCCAGAAGAAGCTTGTTCTGACAGTTTCAACTTGTTTTCAGGTCATTTAACTAATTTCAGTCTGAACACTGCAGTAACATGTTTTTTTGTCAGGCTCTGCTAGAAGAAGCTTGTTCTGACAGTTTCAACTTGTTTTCAGGTCATTTTACTGATTTGTCTGAAAACTGCAGTAACATGTCCTTTTGTAAGGCTCTGCCAGAAGAAGCTTGTTCTGACAGTTTCAACTTGTTTTGCGGTCATTTGGATGATTTCTGTATGAAAAATGCAGTAACAAGTCCTTTTGTCAGGCTCTGCCAGCAGAAGCTTGTTCTGACTAGTTTTCAGCTCATTTTGATGATTTCAGTCAGAACACTGCAGTAACATGTCCTTTTGTCAGCATCTGCCAGAAGAAGCTTGTTCTGACAGTTTCAACTTGTTTCGAAGTCATTTTTCTTCTTTCAGTCTGAAAAATGGAGTAACATGTCCTTTTGTCAGCATCTGCCAGAAGAAGCTTGTTCTGACAGTTTCAACTTGTTTTGAGGTCATTTTTCTTCTTTCAGTCTGAAATCTGCAGTAACATGTTTTTTTGTCAGGCTCTGCCAGAAGAAGCTTGTTCTGACAGTTTCAACTTGTTTTCAGGTCATTTTACTGATTTGTCTGAAAACTGCAGTAACATGTCCTTTTGTAAGGCTCTGCCAGAAGAAGCTTGTTCTGACAGTTTCAACTTGTTTTCAGGTCATTTAACTAATTTCAGTCTGAACACTGCAGTAACATGTCCTTTTGTCAGCATCTGCCGGAAGAAGCTTGTTCTGACAGTTTCAACTTGTTTCGAGGTCATTTTTCTTCTTTCAGTCTGAAAAATGGAGTAACATGTCCTTTTGTCAGCATCTGCCGGAAGAAGCTTGTTCTGACAGTTTCAACTTGATTTGAGGTCATTTTTCTTCTTTCAGTCTGAAATCTGCAGTAACATGTCCTTTTGTCAGCATCTGCCGGAAGAAGCTTGTTCTGACAGTTTCAACTTGATTTGAGGTCATTTTTCTTCTTTCAGTCTGAAATCTGCAGTAACATGTTTTTTTGTCAGGCTCTGCTAGAAGAAGCTTGTTCTGACAGTTTCAACTTGTTTTCAGGTCATTTTACTGATTTGTCTGAAAACTGCAGTAACATGTCCTTTTGTCAGTCTCTGCCAGAAGAAGCTTGTTCTGACAGTTTCAACTTGTTTTGAGGTCATTTTTCTTCTTTCAGTCTGAAATCTGCAGTAACATGTTTTTTTGTCAGGCTCTGCCAGAAGAAGCTTGTTCTGACAGTTTCAACTTGTTTCGAGGTCATTTTTCTTCTTTCAGTCTGAAAAATGGAGTAACATGTCCTTTTGTCAGCATCTGCCGGAAGAAGCTTGTTCTGACAGTTTCAACTTGTTTTGAGGTCATTTTTCTTCTTTCAGTCTGAAATCTGCAGTAACATGTTTTTTTGTCAGGCTCTGCCAGAAGAAGCTTGTTCTGACAGTTTCAACTTGTTTTCAGGTCATTTTACTGATTTGTCTGAAAACTGCAGTAACATGTCCTTTTGTAAGGCTCTGCCAGAAGAAGCTTGTTCTGACAGTTTCAACTTGTTTTGCGGTCATTTGGATGATTTCTGTATGAAAAATGCAGTAACAAGTCCTTTTGTCAGGCTCTGCCGGAAGAAGCTTGTTCTGACAGTTTCAACTTGTTTTGAGGTCATTTTTCTTCTTTCAGTCTGAAATCTGCAGTAACATGTTTTTTTGTCAGGCTCTGCTAAAAGAAGCTTGTTCTGACAGTTTCAACTTGTTTACAGGTCATTTCACTAATTCCAGTCTGAAATCTGCAGGAACATGTTTTTTGTAAGGCTCTGCCAGCAGAAGCTTGTTCTGACTAGTTTTCAGCTCATTTTGATGATTTCAGTCAGAACACTGCAGTAACATGTCCTTTTGTCAGCATCTGCCAGAAGAAGCTTGTTCTGACAGTTTCAACTTGTTTCGAGGTCATTTTTCTTCTTTCAGTCTGAAAAATGGAGTAACATGTCCTTTTGTCAGCATCTGCCGGAAGAAGCTTGTTCTGACAGTTTCAACTTGTTTTGAGGTCATTTTTCTTCTTTCAGTCTGAAATCTGCAGTAACATGTTTTTTTGTCAGGCTCTGCCAGAAGAAGCTTGTTCTGACAGTTTCAACTTGTTTTGCGGTCATTTGGATGATTTCTGTATGAAAAATGCAGTAACAAGTCCTTTTGTCAGGCTCTGCCAGAAGAAGCTTGTTCTGACAGTTTCAACTTGTTTTCAGGTCATTTAACTAATTTCAGTCTGAACACTGCAGTAACATGTCCTTTTGTCAGGCTCTGCTAAAAGAAGCTTGTTCTGACAGTTTCAACTTGTTTACAGGTCATTTCACTAATTCCAGTCTGAAATCTGCAGGAACATGTTTTTTGTAAGGCTCTGCCAGCAGAAGCTTGTTCTGACTAGTTTTCAGCTCATTTTGATGATTTCAGTCAGAACACTGCAGTAACATGTCCTTTTGTCAGCATCTGCCAGAAGAAGCTTGTTCTGACAGTTTCAACTTGTTTTGCGGTCATTTGGATGATTTCTGTATGAAAAATGCAGTAACAAGTCCTTTTGTCAGGCTCTGCCAGAAGAAGCTTGTTCTGACAGTTTCAACTTGTTTTCAGGTCATTTAACTAATTTCAGTCTGAACACTGCAGTAACATGTCTTTTTGTCAGGCTCTGCTAGAAGAAGCTTGTTCTGACAGTTTCAACTTGTTTTCAGGTCATTTTACTGATTTGTCTGAAAACTGCAGTAACATGTCCTTTTGTCAGTCTCTGCCAGAAGAAGCTTGTTCTGACAGTTTCAACTTGTTTTGAGGTCATTTTTCTTCTTTCAGTCTGAAATCTGCAGTAACATGTTTTTTTGTCAGGCTCTGCCAGAAGAAGCTTGTTCTGACAGTTTCAACTTGTTTCGAGGTCATTTTTCTTCTTTCAGTCTGAAAAATGGAGTAACATGTCCTTTTGTCAGCATCTGCCGGAAGAAGCTTGTTCTGACAGTTTCAACTTGTTTTGAGGTCATTTTTCTTCTTTCAGTCTGAAATCTGCAGTAACATGTTTTTTTGTCAGGCTCTGCCAGAAGAAGCTTGTTCTGACAGTTTCAACTTGTTTTGAGGTCATTTTACTGATTTGTCTGAAAACTGCAGTAACATGTCCTTTTGTAAGGCTCTGCCAGAAGAAGCTTGTTCTGACAGTTTCAACTTGTTTTGCGGTCATTTGGATGATTTCTGTATGAAAAATGCAGTAACAAGTCCTTTTGTCAGGCTCTGCCGGAAGAAGCTTGTTCTGACAGTTTCAACTTGTTTTGAGGTCATTTTTCTTCTTTCAGTCTGAAATCTGCAGTAACATGTTTTTTTGTCAGGCTCTGCTAAAAGAAGCTTGTTCTGACAGTTTCAACTTGTTTACAGGTCATTTCACTAATTCCAGTCTGAAATCTGCAGGAACATGTTTTTTGTAAGGCTCTGCCAGCAGAAGCTTGTTCTGACTAGTTTTCAGGTCATTTTGATGATTTCAGTCAGAACACTGCAGTAACATGTCCTTTTGTCAGTCTCTGCCAGAAGAAGCTTGTTCTGACAGTTTCAACTTGTTTTGAGGTCATTTTTCTTCTTTCAGTCTGAAATCTGCAGTAACATGTTTTTTTGTCAGGCTCTGCCAGAAGAAGCTTGTTCTGACAGTTTCAACTTGTTTCGAGGTCATTTTTCTTCTTTCAGTCTGAAAAATGGAGTAACATGTCCTTTTGTCAGCATCTGCCGGAAGAAGCTTGTTCTGACAGTTTCAACTTGATTTGAGGTCATTTTTCTTCTTTCAGTCTGAAATCTGCAGTAACATGTTTTTTTGTCAGGCTCTGCCAGAAGAAGCTTGTTCTGACAGTTTCAACTTGTTTTCAGGTCATTTTACAGATTTGTCTGAAAACTGCAGTAACATGTCCTTTTGTAAGGCTCTGCCAGAAGAAGCTTGTTCTGACAGTTTCAACTTGTTTTGCGGTCATTTGGATGATTTCTGTATGAAAAATGCAGTAACAAGTCCTTTTGTCAGGCTCTGCCAGAAGAAGCTTGTTCTGACAGTTTCAACTTGTTTTGAGGTCATTTTTCTTCTTTCAGTCTGAAATCTGCAGTAACATGTTTTTTTGTCAGGCTCTGCTAAAAGAAGCTTGTTCTGACAGTTTCAACTTGTTTACAGGTCATTTCACTAATTCCAGTCTGAAATCTGCAGGAACATGTTTTTTGTAAGGCTCTGCCAGCAGAAGCTTGTTCTGACTAGTTTTCAGGTCATTTTGATGATTTCAGTCAGAACACTGCAGTAACATGTCCTTTTGTCAGCATCTGCCAGAAGAAGCTTGTTCTGACAGTTTCAACTTGTTTCGAGGTCATTTTTCTTCTTTCAGTCTGAAAAATGGAGTAACATGTCCTTTTGTCAGCATCTGCCGGAAGAAGCTTGTTCTGACAGTTTCAACTTGATTTGAGGTCATTTTTCTTCTTTCAGTCTGAAATCTGCAGTAACATGTTTTTTTGTCAGGCTCTGCCAGAAGAAGCTTGTTCTGACAGTTTCAACTTGTTTTGCGGTCATTTGGATGATTTCTGTATGAAAAATGCAGTAACAAGTCCTTTTGTCAGGCTCTGCCAGAAGAAGCTTGTTCTGACAGTTTCAACTTGTTTTCAGGTCATTTAACTAATTTCAGTCTGAACACTGCAGTAACATGTCCTTTTGTCAGGCTCTGCTAAAAGAAGCTTGTTCTGACAGTTTCAACTTGTTTACAGGTCATTTCACTAATTCCAGTCTGAAATCTGCAGGAACATGTTTTTTGTAAGGCTCTGCCAGCAGAAGCTTGTTCTGACTAGTTTTCAGCTCATTTTGATGATTTCAGTCAGAACACTGCAGTAACATGTCCTTTTGTCAGCATCTGCCAGAAGAAGCTTGTTCTGACAGTTTCAACTTGTTTCGAGGTCAATTTTCTTCTTTCAGTCTGAAAAATGGAGTAACATGTCCTTTTGTCAGCATCTGCCAGAAGAAGCTTGTTCTGACAGTTTCAACTTGTTTTGAGGTCATTTTTCTTCTTTCAGTCTGAAATCTGCAGTAACATGTTTTTTTGTCAGGCTCTGCCAGAAGAAGCTTGTTCTGACAGTTTCAACTTGTTTTCAGGTCATTTTACTGATTTGTCTGAAAACTGCAGTAACATGTCCTTTTGTAAGGCTCTGCCAGAAGAAGCTTGTTCTGACAGTTTCAACTTGTTTTGCGGTCATTTGGATGATTTCTGTATGAAAAATGCAGTAACAAGTCCTTTTGTCAGGCTCTGCCAGAAGAAGCTTGTTCTGACAGTTTCAACTTGTTTACAGGTCATTTCACTAATTCCAGTCTGAAATCTGCAGGAACATGTTTTTTGTAAGGCTCTGCCAGCAGAAGCTTGTTCTGACTAGTTTTCAGCTCATTTTGATGATTTCAGTCAGAACACTGCAGTAACATGTCCTTTTGTCAGCATCTGCCAGAAGAAGCTTGTTCTGACAGTTTCAACTTGTTTCGAAGTCATTTTTCTTCTTTCAGTCTGAAAAATGGAGTAACATGTCCTTTTGTCAGCATCTGCCAGAAGAAGCTTGTTCTGACAGTTTCAACTTGTTTTGAGGTCATTTTTCTTCTTTCAGTCAGAACACTGCAGTAACATGTCCTTTTGTCAGTCTCTGCCAGAAGAAGCTTGTTCTGACAGTTTCAACTTGTTTTGAGGTCATTTTTCTTCTTTCAGTCTGAAATCTGCAGTAACATGTTTTTTTGTCAGGCTCTGCCAGAAGAAGCTTGTTCTGACAGTTTCAACTTGTTTCGAGGTCATTTTTCTTCTTTCAGTCTGAAAAATGGAGTAACATGTCCTTTTGTCAGCATCTGCCGGAAGAAGCTTGTTCTGACAGTTTCAACTTGATTTGAGGTCATTTTTCTTCTTTCAGTCTGAAATCTGCAGTAACATGTTTTTTTGTCAGGCTCTGCCAGAAGAAGCTTGTTCTGACAGTTTCAACTTGTTTTCAGGTCATTTTACAGATTTGTCTGAAAACTGCAGTAACATGTCCTTTTGTAAGGCTCTGCCAGAAGAAGCTTGTTCTGACAGTTTCAACTTGTTTTGCGGTCATTTGGATGATTTCTGTATGAAAAATGCAGTAACAAGTCCTTTTGTCAGGCTCTGCCAGAAGAAGCTTGTTCTGACAGTTTCAACTTGTTTTGAGGTCATTTTTCTTCTTTCAGTCTGAAATCTGCAGTAACATGTTTTTTTGTCAGGCTCTGCTAAAAGAAGCTTGTTCTGACAGTTTCAACTTGTTTACAGGTCATTTCACTAATTCCAGTCTGAAATCTGCAGGAACATGTTTTTTGTAAGGCTCTGCCAGCAGAAGCTTGTTCTGACTAGTTTTCAGGTCATTTTGATGATTTCAGTCAGAACACTGCAGTAACATGTCCTTTTGTCAGCATCTGCCAGAAGAAGCTTGTTCTGACAGTTTCAACTTGTTTCGAGGTCATTTTTCTTCTTTCAGTCTGAAAAATGGAGTAACATGTCCTTTTGTCAGCATCTGCCGGAAGAAGCTTGTTCTGACAGTTTCAACTTGATTTGAGGTCATTTTTCTTCTTTCAGTCTGAAATCTGCAGTAACATGTTTTTTTGTCAGGCTCTGCCAGAAGAAGCTTGTTCTGACAGTTTCAACTTGTTTTGCGGTCATTTGGATGATTTCTGTATGAAAAATGCAGTAACAAGTCCTTTTGTCAGGCTCTGCCAGAAGAAGCTTGTTCTGACAGTTTCAACTTGTTTTCAGGTCATTTAACTAATTTCAGTCTGAACACTGCAGTAACATGTCCTTTTGTCAGGCTCTGCTAAAAGAAGCTTGTTCTGACAGTTTCAACTTGTTTACAGGTCATTTCACTAATTCCAGTCTGAAATCTGCAGGAACATGTTTTTTGTAAGGCTCTGCCAGCAGAAGCTTGTTCTGACTAGTTTTCAGGTCATTTTGATGATTTCAGTCAGAACACTGCAGTAACATGTCCTTTTGTCAGCATCTGCCAGAAGAAGCTTGTTCTGACAGTTTCAACTTGTTTCGAGGTCATTTTTCTTCTTTCAGTCTGAAAAATGGAGTAACATGTCCTTTTGTCAGCATCTGCCGGAAGAAGCTTGTTCTGACAGTTTCAACTTGATTTGAGGTCATTTTTCTTCTTTCAGTCTGAAATCTGCAGTAACATGTTTTTTTGTCAGGCTCTGCCAGAAGAAGCTTGTTCTGACAGTTTCAACTTGTTTTGCGGTCATTTGGATGATTTCTGTATGAAAAATGCAGTAACAAGTCCTTTTGTCAGGCTCTGCCAGAAGAAGCTTGTTCTGACAGTTTCAACTTGTTTTCAGGTCATTTAACTAATTTCAGTCTGAACACTGCAGTAACATGTCCTTTTGTCAGGCTCTGCTAAAAGAAGCTTGTTCTGACAGTTTCAACTTGTTTACAGGTCATTTCACTAATTCCAGTCTGAAATCTGCAGGAACATGTTTTTTGTAAGGCTCTGCCAGCAGAAGCTTGTTCTGACTAGTTTTCAGCTCATTTTGATGATTTCAGTCAGAACACTGCAGTAACATGTCCTTTTGTCAGCATCTGCCAGAAGAAGCTTGTTCTGACAGTTTCAACTTGTTTCGAGGTCAATTTTCTTCTTTCAGTCTGAAAAATGGAGTAACATGTCCTTTTGTCAGCATCTGCCAGAAGAAGCTTGTTCTGACAGTTTCAACTTGTTTTGAGGTCATTTTTCTTCTTTCAGTCTGAAATCTGCAGTAACATGTTTTTTTGTCAGGCTCTGCCAGAAGAAGCTTGTTCTGACAGTTTCAACTTGTTTTCAGGTCATTTTACTGATTTGTCTGAAAACTGCAGTAACATGTCCTTTTGTAAGGCTCTGCCAGAAGAAGCTTGTTCTGACAGTTTCAACTTGTTTTGCGGTCATTTGGATGATTTCTGTATGAAAAATGCAGTAACAAGTCCTTTTGTCAGGCTCTGCCAGAAGAAGCTTGTTCTGACAGTTTCAACTTGTTTTCAGGTCATTTAACTAATTTCAGTCTGAACACTGCAGTAACATGTCCTTTTGTCAGGCTCTGCTAAAAGAAGCTTGTTCTGACAGTTTCAACTTGTTTACAGGTCATTTCACTAATTCCAGTCTGAAATCTGCAGGAACATGTTTTTTGTAAGGCTCTGCCAGCAGAAGCTTGTTCTGACTAGTTTTCAGCTCATTTTGATGATTTCAGTCAGAACACTGCAGTAACATGTCCTTTTGTCAGCATCTGCCAGAAGAAGCTTGTTCTGACAGTTTCAACTTGTTTCGAAGTCATTTTTCTTCTTTCAGTCTGAAAAATGGAGTAACATGTCCTTTTGTCAGCATCTGCCAGAAGAAGCTTGTTCTGACAGTTTCAACTTGTTTTGAGGTCATTTTTCTTCTTTCAGTCTGAAATCTGCAGTAACATGTTTTTTTGTCAGGCTCTGCCAGAAGAAGCTTGTTCTGACAGTTTCAACTTGTTTTCAGGTCATTTTACTGATTTGTCTGAAAACTGCAGTAACATGTCCTTTTGTAAGGCTCTGCCAGAAGAAGCTTGTTCTGACAGTTTCAACTTGTTTTCAGGTCATTTAACTAATTTCAGTCTGAACACTGCAGTAACATGTCCTTTTGTCAGCATCTGCCGGAAGAAGCTTGTTCTGACAGTTTCAACTTGTTTCGAGGTCATTTTTCTTCTTTCAGTCTGAAAAATGGAGTAACATGTCCTTTTGTCAGCATCTGCCGGAAGAAGCTTGTTCTGACAGTTTCAACTTGATTTGAGGTCATTTTTCTTCTTTCAGTCTGAAATCTGCAGTAACATGTCCTTTTGTCAGCATCTGCCGGAAGAAGCTTGTTCTGACAGTTTCAACTTGATTTGAGGTCATTTTTCTTCTTTCAGTCTGAAATCTGCAGTAACATGTTTTTTTGTCAGGCTCTGCTAGAAGAAGCTTGTTCTGACAGTTTCAACTTGTTTTCAGGTCATTTTACTGATTTGTCTGAAAACTGCAGTAACATGTCCTTTTGTCAGTCTCTGCCAGAAGAAGCTTGTTCTGACAGTTTCAACTTGTTTCGAGGTCATTTTTCTTCTTTCAGTCTGAAAAATGGAGTAACATGTCCTTTTGTCAGCATCTGCCGGAAGAAGCTTGTTCTGACAGTTTCAACTTGTTTTGAGGTCATTTTTCTTCTTTCAGTCTGAAATCTGCAGTAACATGTTTTTTTGTCAGGCTCTGCCAGAAGAAGCTTGTTCTGACAGTTTCAACTTGTTTTGCGGTCATTTGGATGATTTCTGTATGAAAAATGCAGTAACAAGTCCTTTTGTCAGGCTCTGCCAGAAGAAGCTTGTTCTGACAGTTTCAACTTGTTTTCAGGTCATTTAACTAATTTCAGTCTGAACACTGCAGTAACATGTCCTTTTGTCAGGCTCTGCTAAAAGAAGCTTGTTCTGACAGTTTCAACTTGTTTACAGGTCATTTCACTAATTCCAGTCTGAAATCTGCAGGAACATGTTTTTTGTAAGGCTCTGCCAGCAGAAGCTTGTTCTGACTAGTTTTCAGCTCATTTTGATGATTTCAGTCAGAACACTGCAGTAACATGTCCTTTTGTCAGCATCTGCCAGAAGAAGCTTGTTCTGACAGTTTCAACTTGTTTTGCGGTCATTTGGATGATTTCTGTATGAAAAATGCAGTAACAAGTCCTTTTGTCAGGCTCTGCCAGAAGAAGCTTGTTCTGACAGTTTCAACTTGTTTTCAGGTCATTTAACTAATTTCAGTCTGAACACTGCAGTAACATGTTTTTTTGTCAGGCTCTGCTAGAAGAAGCTTGTTCTGACAGTTTCAACTTGTTTTCAGGTCATTTTACTGATTTGTCTGAAAACTGCAGTAACATGTCCTTTTGTCAGTCTCTGCCAGAAGAAGCTTGTTCTGACAGTTTCAACTTGTTTTGAGGTCATTTTTCTTCTTTCAGTCTGAAATCTGCAGTAACATGTTTTTTTGTCAGGCTCTGCCAGAAGAAGCTTGTTCTGACAGTTTCAACTTGTTTCGAGGTCATTTTTCTTCTTTCAGTCTGAAAAATGGAGTAACATGTCCTTTTGTCAGCATCTGCCGGAAGAAGCTTGTTCTGACAGTTTCAACTTGTTTTGAGGTCATTTTTCTTCTTTCAGTCTGAAATCTGCAGTAACATGTTTTTTTGTCAGGCTCTGCCAGAAGAAGCTTGTTCTGACAGTTTCAACTTGTTTTCAGGTCATTTTACTGATTTGTCTGAAAACTGCAGTAACATGTCCTTTTGTAAGGCTCTGCCAGAAGAAGCTTGTTCTGACAGTTTCAACTTGTTTTGCGGTCATTTGGATGATTTCTGTATGAAAAATGCAGTAACAAGTCCTTTTGTCAGGCTCTGCCGGAAGAAGCTTGTTCTGACAGTTTCAACTTGTTTTGAGGTCATTTTTCTTCTTTCAGTCTGAAATCTGCAGTAACATGTTTTTTTGTCAGGCTCTGCTAAAAGAAGCTTGTTCTGACAGTTTCAACTTGTTTACAGGTCATTTCACTAATTCCAGTCTGAAATCTGCAGGAACATGTTTTTTGTAAGGCTCTGCCAGCAGAAGCTTGTTCTGACTAGTTTTCAGGTCATTTTCAGTCAGAACACTGCAGTAACATGTCCTTTTGTCAGTCTCTGCCAGAAGAAGCTTGTTCTGACAGTTTCAACTTGTTTTGAGGTCATTTTACTGATTTGTCTGAAAACTGCAGTAACATGTCCTTTTGTAAGGCTCTGCCAGAAGAAGCTTGTTCTGACAGTTTCAACTTGTTTTGCGGTCATTTGGATGATTTCTGTATGAAAAATGCAGTAACAAGTCCTTTTGTCAGGCTCTGCCGGAAGAAGCTTGTTCTGACAGTTTCAACTTGTTTCGAGGTCATTTTTCTTCTTTCAGTCTGAAAAATGGAGTAACATGTCCTTTTGTCAGCATCTGCCGGAAGAAGCTTGTTCTGACAGTTTCAACTTGATTTGAGGTCATTTTTCTTCTTTCAGTCTGAAATCTGCAGTAACATGTTTTTTTGTCAGGCTCTGCCAGAAGAAGCTTGTTCTGACAGTTTCAACTTGTTTTCAGGTCATTTTACAGATTTGTCTGAAAACTGCAGTAACATGTCCTTTTGTAAGGCTCTGCCAGAAGAAGCTTGTTCTGACAGTTTCAACTTGTTTTGCGGTCATTTGGATGATTTCTGTATGAAAAATGCAGTAACAAGTCCTTTTGTCAGGCTCTGCCAGAAGAAGCTTGTTCTGACAGTTTCAACTTGTTTTCAGGTCATTTAACTAATTTCAGTCTGAACACTGCAGTAACATGTCCTTTTGTCAGGCTCTGCTAAAAGAAGCTTGTTCTGACAGTTTCAACTTGTTTACAGGTCATTTCACTAATTCCAGTCTGAAATCTGCAGGAACATGTTTTTTGTAAGGCTCTGCCAGCAGAAGCTTGTTCTGACTAGTTTTCAGCTCATTTTGATGATTTCAGTCAGAACACTGCAGTAACATGTCCTTTTGTCAGCATCTGCCAGAAGAAGCTTGTTCTGACAGTTTCAACTTGTTTCGAGGTCATTTTTCTTCTTTCAGTCTGAAAAATGGAGTAACATGTCCTTTTGTCAGCATCTGCCGGAAGAAGCTTGTTCTGACAGTTTCAACTTGATTTGAGGTCATTTTTCTTCTTTCAGTCTGAAATCTGCAGTAACATGTTTTTTTGTCAGGCTCTGCCAGAAGAAGCTTGTTCTGACAGTTTCAACTTGTTTTCAGGTCATTTTACAGATTTGTCTGAAAACTGCAGTAACATGTCCTTTTGTAAGGCTCTGCCAGAAGAAGCTTGTTCTGACAGTTTCAACTTGTTTTGCGGTCATTTGGATGATTTCTGTATGAAAAATGCAGTAACAAGTCCTTTTGTCAGGCTCTGCCAGAAGAAGCTTGTTCTGACAGTTTCAACTTGTTTTGAGGTCATTTTTCTTCTTTCAGTCTGAAATCTGCAGTAACATGTTTTTTTGTCAGGCTCTGCTAAAAGAAGCTTGTTCTGACAGTTTCAACTTGTTTACAGGTCATTTCACTAATTCCAGTCTGAAATCTGCAGGAACATGTTTTTTGTAAGGCTCTGCCAGCAGAAGCTTGTTCTGACTAGTTTTCAGGTCATTTTGATGATTTCAGTCAGAACACTGCAGTAACATGTCCTTTTGTCAGCATCTGCCAGAAGAAGCTTGTTCTGACAGTTTCAACTTGTTTCGAGGTCATTTTTCTTCTTTCAGTCTGAAAAATGGAGTAACATGTCCTTTTGTCAGCATCTGCCGGAAGAAGCTTGTTCTGACAGTTTCAACTTGATTTGAGGTCATTTTTCTTCTTTCAGTCTGAAATCTGCAGTAACATGTTTTTTTGTCAGGCTCTGCCAGAAGAAGCTTGTTCTGACAGTTTCAACTTGTTTTCAGGTCATTTTACTGATTTGTCTGAAAACTGCAGTAACATGTCCTTTTGTAAGGCTCTGCCAGAAGAAGCTTGTTCTGACAGTTTCAACTTGTTTTGCGGTCATTTGGATGATTTCTGTATGAAAAATGCAGTAACAAGTCCTTTTGTCAGGCTCTGCCAGAAGAAGCTTGTTCTGACAGTTTCAACTTGTTTACAGGTCATTTCACTAATTCCAGTCTGAAATCTGCAGGAACATGTTTTTTGTAAGGCTCTGCCAGCAGAAGCTTGTTCTGACTAGTTTTCAGGTCATTTTGATGATTTCAGTCAGAACACTGCAGTAACATGTCCTTTTGTCAGCATCTGCCAGAAGAAGCTTGTTCTGACAGTTTCAACTTGTTTCGAGGTCATTTTTCTTCTTTCAGTCTGAAAAATGGAGTAACATGTCCTTTTGTCAGCATCTGCCGGAAGAAGCTTGTTCTGACAGTTTCAACTTGATTTGAGGTCATTTTTCTTCTTTCAGTCTGAAATCTGCAGTAACATGTTTTTTTGTCAGGCTCTGCCAGAAGAAGCTTGTTCTGACAGTTTCAACTTGTTTTGCGGTCATTTGGATGATTTCTGTATGAAAAATGCAGTAACAAGTCCTTTTGTCAGGCTCTGCCAGAAGAAGCTTGTTCTGACAGTTTCAACTTGTTTTCAGGTCATTTAACTAATTTCAGTCTGAACACTGCAGTAACATGTCCTTTTGTCAGGCTCTGCTAAAAGAAGCTTGTTCTGACAGTTTCAACTTGTTTACAGGTCATTTCACTAATTCCAGTCTGAAATCTGCAGGAACATGTTTTTTGTAAGGCTCTGCCAGCAGAAGCTTGTTCTGACTAGTTTTCAGCTCATTTTGATGATTTCAGTCAGAACACTGCAGTAACATGTCCTTTTGTCAGCATCTGCCAGAAGAAGCTTGTTCTGACAGTTTCAACTTGTTTTGCGGTCATTTGGATGATTTCTGTATGAAAAATGCAGTAACAAGTCCTTTTGTCAGGCTCTGCCAGAAGAAGCTTGTTCTGACAGTTTCAACTTGTTTTCAGGTCATTTAACTAATTTCAGTCTGAACACTGCAGTAACATGTTTTTTTGTCAGGCTCTGCTAGAAGAAGCTTGTTCTGACAGTTTCAACTTGTTTTCAGGTCATTTTACTGATTTGTCTGAAAACTGCAGTAACATGTCCTTTTGTCAGTCTCTGCCAGAAGAAGCTTGTTCTGACAGTTTCAACTTGTTTTGAGGTCATTTTTCTTCTTTCAGTCTGAAATCTGCAGTAACATGTTTTTTTGTCAGGCTCTGCCAGAAGAAGCTTGTTCTGACAGTTTCAACTTGTTTCGAGGTCATTTTTCTTCTTTCAGTCTGAAAAATGGAGTAACATGTCCTTTTGTCAGCATCTGCCGGAAGAAGCTTGTTCTGACAGTTTCAACTTGTTTTGAGGTCATTTTTCTTCTTTCAGTCTGAAATCTGCAGTAACATGTTTTTTTGTCAGGCTCTGCCAGAAGAAGCTTGTTCTGACAGTTTCAACTTGTTTTCAGGTCATTTTACTGATTTGTCTGAAAACTGCAGTAACATGTCCTTTTGTAAGGCTCTGCCAGAAGAAGCTTGTTCTGACAGTTTCAACTTGTTTTGCGGTCATTTGGATGATTTCTGTATGAAAAATGCAGTAACAAGTCCTTTTGTCAGGCTCTGCCGGAAGAAGCTTGTTCTGACAGTTTCAACTTGTTTTGAGGTCATTTTTCTTCTTTCAGTCTGAAATCTGCAGTAACATGTTTTTTTGTCAGGCTCTGCTAAAAGAAGCTTGTTCTGACAGTTTCAACTTGTTTACAGGTCATTTCACTAATTCCAGTCTGAAATCTGCAGGAACATGTTTTTTGTAAGGCTCTGCCAGCAGAAGCTTGTTCTGACTAGTTTTCAGGTCATTTTCAGTCAGAACACTGCAGTAACATGTCCTTTTGTCAGTCTCTGCCAGAAGAAGCTTGTTCTGACAGTTTCAACTTGTTTTGAGGTCATTTTACTGATTTGTCTGAAAACTGCAGTAACATGTCCTTTTGTAAGGCTCTGCCAGAAGAAGCTTGTTCTGACAGTTTCAACTTGTTTTGCGGTCATTTGGATGATTTCTGTATGAAAAATGCAGTAACAAGTCCTTTTGTCAGGCTCTGCCAGAAGAAGCTTGTTCTGACAGTTTCAACTTGTTTTCAGGTCATTTAACTAATTTCAGTCTGAACACTGCAGTAACATGTTTTTTTGTCAGGCTCTGCTAGAAGAAGCTTGTTCTGACAGTTTCAACTTGTTTTCAGGTCATTTTACTGATTTGTCTGAAAACTGCAGTAACATGTCCTTTTGTCAGTCTCTGCCAGAAGAAGCTTGTTCTGACAGTTTCAACTTGTTTTGAGGTCATTTTTCTTCTTTCAGTCTGAAATCTGCAGTAACATGTTTTTTTGTCAGGCTCTGCCAGAAGAAGCTTGTTCTGACAGTTTCAACTTGTTTCGAGGTCATTTTTCTTCTTTCAGTCTGAAAAATGGAGTAACATGTCCTTTTGTCAGCATCTGCCGGAAGAAGCTTGTTCTGACAGTTTCAACTTGTTTTGAGGTCATTTTTCTTCTTTCAGTCTGAAATCTGCAGTAACATGTTTTTTTGTCAGGCTCTGCCAGAAGAAGCTTGTTCTGACAGTTTCAACTTGTTTTCAGGTCATTTTACTGATTTGTCTGAAAACTGCAGTAACATGTCCTTTTGTAAGGCTCTGCCAGAAGAAGCTTGTTCTGACAGTTTCAACTTGTTTTGCGGTCATTTGGATGATTTCTGTATGAAAAATGCAGTAACAAGTCCTTTTGTCAGGCTCTGCCGGAAGAAGCTTGTTCTGACAGTTTCAACTTGTTTTGAGGTCATTTTTCTTCTTTCAGTCTGAAATCTGCAGTAACATGTTTTTTTGTCAGGCTCTGCTAAAAGAAGCTTGTTCTGACAGTTTCAACTTGTTTACAGGTCATTTCACTAATTCCAGTCTGAAATCTGCAGGAACATGTTTTTTGTAAGGCTCTGCCAGCAGAAGCTTGTTCTGACTAGTTTTCAGGTCATTTTCAGTCAGAACACTGCAGTAACATGTCCTTTTGTCAGTCTCTGCCAGAAGAAGCTTGTTCTGACAGTTTCAACTTGTTTTGAGGTCATTTTACTGATTTGTCTGAAAACTGCAGTAACATGTCCTTTTGTAAGGCTCTGCCAGAAGAAGCTTGTTCTGACAGTTTCAACTTGTTTTGCGGTCATTTGGATGATTTCTGTATGAAAAATGCAGTAACAAGTCCTTTTGTCAGGCTCTGCCGGAAGAAGCTTGTTCTGACAGTTTCAACTTGTTTTGAGGTCATTTTTCTTCTTTCAGTCTGAAATCTGCAGTAACATGTTTTTTTGTCAGGCTCTGCTAAAAGAAGCTTGTTCTGACAGTTTCAACTTGTTTACAGGTCATTTCACTAATTCCAGTCTGAAATCTGCAGGAACATGTTTTTTGTAAGGCTCTGCCAGCAGAAGCTTGTTCTGACTAGTTTTCAGGTCATTTTGATGATTTCAGTCAGAACACTGCAGTAACATGTCCTTTTGTCAGTCTCTGCCAGAAGAAGCTTGTTCTGACAGTTTCAACTTGTTTTGAGGTCATTTTTCTTCTTTCAGTCTGAAATCTGCAGTAACATGTTTTTTTGTCAGGCTCTGCCAGAAGAAGCTTGTTCTGACAGTTTCAACTTGTTTCGAGGTCATTTTTCTTCTTTCAGTCTGAAAAATGGAGTAACATGTCCTTTTGTCAGCATCTGCCGGAAGAAGCTTGTTCTGACAGTTTCAACTTGTTTTGAGGTCATTTTTCTTCTTTCAGTCTGAAATCTGCAGTAACATGTTTTTTTGTCAGGCTCTGCCAGAAGAAGCTTGTTCTGACAGTTTCAACTTGTTTTCAGGTCATTTTACTGATTTGTCTGAAAACTGCAGTAACATGTCCTTTTGTAAGGCTCTGCCAGAAGAAGCTTGTTCTGACAGTTTCAACTTGTTTTGCGGTCATTTGGATGATTTCTGTATGAAAAATGCAGTAACAAGTCCTTTTGTCAGGCTCTGCCGGAAGAAGCTTGTTCTGACAGTTTCAACTTGTTTTGAGGTCATTTTTCTTCTTTCAGTCTGAAATCTGCAGTAACATGTTTTTTTGTCAGGCTCTGCTAAAAGAAGCTTGTTCTGACAGTTTCAACTTGTTTACAGGTCATTTCACTAATTCCAGTCTGAAATCTGCAGGAACATGTTTTTTGTAAGGCTCTGCCAGCAGAAGCTTGTTCTGACTAGTTTTCAGGTCATTTTGATGATTTCAGTCAGAACACTGCAGTAACACGTCCTTTTGTCAGCATCTGCCAGAAGAAGCTTGTTCTGACAGTTTCAACTTGTTTCGAGGTCATTTTTCTTCTTTCAGTCTGAAAATGGAGTAACATGTCCTTTTGTCAGCATCTGCCGGAAGAAGCTTGTTCTGACAGTTTCAACTTGATTTGAGGTCATTTTTCTTCTTTCAGTCTGAAATCTGCAGTAACATGTTTTTTTGTCAGGCTCTGCCAGAAGAAGCTTGTTCTGACAGTTTCAACTTGTTTTGCGGTCATTTGGATGATTTCTGTATGAAAAATGCAGTAACAAGTCCTTTTGTCAGGCTCTGCCAGAAGAAGCTTGTTCTGACAGTTTCAACTTGTTTTCAGGTCATTTAACTAATTTCAGTCTGAACACTGCAGTAACATGTCCTTTTGTCAGGCTCTGCTAAAAGAAGCTTGTTCTGACAGTTTCAACTTGTTTACAGGTCATTTCACTAATTCCAGTCTGAAATCTGCAGGAACATGTTTTTTGTAAGGCTCTGCCAGCAGAAGCTTGTTCTGACTAGTTTTCAGGTCATTTTGATGATTTCAGTCAGAACACTGCAGTAACATGTCCTTTTGTCAGCATCTGCCAGAAGAAGCTTGTTCTGACAGTTTCAACTTGTTTCGAGGTCATTTTTCTTCTTTCAGTCTGAAAAATGGAGTAACATGTCCTTTTGTCAGCATCTGCCGGAAGAAGCTTGTTCTGACAGTTTCAACTTGATTTGAGGTCATTTTTCTTCTTTCAGTCTGAAATCTGCAGTAACATGTTTTTTTGTCAGGCTCTGCCAGAAGAAGCTTGTTCTGACAGTTTCAACTTGTTTTCAGGTCATTTTACTGATTTGTCTGAAAACTGCAGTAACATGTCCTTTTGTAAGGCTCTGCCAGAAGAAGCTTGTTCTGACAGTTTCAACTTGTTTTGCGGTCATTTGGATGATTTCTGTATGAAAAATGCAGTAACAAGTCCTTTTGTCAGGCTCTGCCAGAAGAAGCTTGTTCTGACAGTTTCAACTTGTTTTCAGGTCATTTAACTAATTTCAGTCTGAACACTGCAGTAACATGTCCTTTTGTCAGCATCTGCCGGAAGAAGCTTGTTCTGACAGTTTCAACTTGTTTTGAGGTCATTTTTCTTCTTTCAGTCTGAAATCTGCAGTAACATGTTTTTTTGTCAGGCTCTGCTAAAAGAAGCTTGTTCTGACAGTTTCAACTTGTTTACAGGTCATTTCACTAATTCCAGTCTGAAATCTGCAGGAACATGTTTTTTGTAAGGCTCTGCCAGCAGAAGCTTGTTCTGACTAGTTTTCAGGTCATTTTGATGATTTCAGTCAGAACACTGCAGTAACATGTCCTTTTGTCAGCATCTGCCAGAAGAAGCTTGTTCTGACAGTTTCAACTTGTTTCGAGGTCATTTTTCTTCTTTCAGTCTGAAAAATGGAGTAACATGTCCTTTTGTCAGCATCTGCCGGAAGAAGCTTGTTCTGACAGTTTCAACTTGATTTGAGGTCATTTTTCTTCTTTCAGTCTGAAATCTGCAGTAACATGTTTTTTTGTCAGGCTCTGCCAGAAGAAGCTTGTTCTGACAGTTTCAACTTGTTTTGCGGTCATTTGGATGATTTCTGTATGAAAAATGCAGTAACAAGTCCTTTTGTCAGGCTCTGCCAGAAGAAGCTTGTTCTGACAGTTTCAACTTGTTTTCAGGTCATTTAACTAATTTCAGTCTGAACACTGCAGTAACATGTCCTTTTGTCAGGCTCTGCTAAAAGAAGCTTGTTCTGACAGTTTCAACTTGTTTACAGGTCATTTCACTAATTCCAGTCTGAAATCTGCAGGAACATGTTTTTTGTAAGGCTCTGCCAGCAGAAGCTTGTTCTGACTAGTTTTCAGGTCATTTTGATGATTTCAGTCAGAACACTGCAGTAACATGTCCTTTTGTCAGCATCTGCCAGAAGAAGCTTGTTCTGACAGTTTCAACTTGTTTCGAGGTCATTTTTCTTCTTTCAGTCTGAAAAATGGAGTAACATGTCCTTTTGTCAGCATCTGCCGGAAGAAGCTTGTTCTGACAGTTTCAACTTGATTTGAGGTCATTTTTCTTCTTTCAGTCTGAAATCTGCAGTAACATGTTTTTTTGTCAGGCTCTGCCAGAAGAAGCTTGTTCTGACAGTTTCAACTTGTTTTGCGGTCATTTGGATGATTTCTGTATGAAAAATGCAGTAACAAGTCCTTTTGTCAGGCTCTGCCAGAAGAAGCTTGTTCTGACAGTTTCAACTTGTTTTCAGGTCATTTAACTAATTTCAGTCTGAACACTGCAGTAACATGTCCTTTTGTCAGGCTCTGCTAAAAGAAGCTTGTTCTGACAGTTTCAACTTGTTTACAGGTCATTTCACTAATTCCAGTCTGAAATCTGCAGGAACATGTTTTTTGTAAGGCTCTGCCAGCAGAAGCTTGTTCTGACTAGTTTTCAGCTCATTTTGATGATTTCAGTCAGAACACTGCAGTAACATGTCCTTTTGTCAGCATCTGCCAGAAGAAGCTTGTTCTGACAGTTTCAACTTGTTTCGAGGTCAATTTTCTTCTTTCAGTCTGAAAAATGGAGTAACATGTCCTTTTGTCAGCATCTGCCAGAAGAAGCTTGTTCTGACAGTTTCAACTTGTTTTGAGGTCATTTTTCTTCTTTCAGTCTGAAATCTGCAGTAACATGTTTTTTTGTCAGGCTCTGCCAGAAGAAGCTTGTTCTGACAGTTTCAACTTGTTTTCAGGTCATTTTACTGATTTGTCTGAAAACTGCAGTAACATGTCCTTTTGTAAGGCTCTGCCAGAAGAAGCTTGTTCTGACAGTTTCAACTTGTTTTGCGGTCATTTGGATGATTTCTGTATGAAAAATGCAGTAACAAGTCCTTTTGTCAGGCTCTGCCAGAAGAAGCTTGTTCTGACAGTTTCAACTTGTTTTCAGGTCATTTAACTAATTTCAGTCTGAACACTGCAGTAACATGTCCTTTTGTCAGGCTCTGCTAAAAGAAGCTTGTTCTGACAGTTTCAACTTGTTTACAGGTCATTTCACTAATTCCAGTCTGAAATCTGCAGGAACATGTTTTTTGTAAGGCTCTGCCAGCAGAAGCTTGTTCTGACTAGTTTTCAGCTCATTTTGATGATTTCAGTCAGAACACTGCAGTAACATGTCCTTTTGTCAGCATCTGCCAGAAGAAGCTTGTTCTGACAGTTTCAACTTGTTTCGAAGTCATTTTTCTTCTTTCAGTCTGAAAAATGGAGTAACATGTCCTTTTGTCAGCATCTGCCAGAAGAAGCTTGTTCTGACAGTTTCAACTTGTTTTGAGGTCATTTTTCTTCTTTCAGTCTGAAATCTGCAGTAACATGTTTTTTTGTCAGGCTCTGCCAGAAGAAGCTTGTTCTGACAGTTTCAACTTGTTTTCAGGTCATTTTACTGATTTGTCTGAAAACTGCAGTAACATGTCCTTTTGTAAGGCTCTGCCAGAAGAAGCTTGTTCTGACAGTTTCAACTTGTTTTCAGGTCATTTAACTAATTTCAGTCTGAACACTGCAGTAACATGTCCTTTTGTCAGCATCTGCCGGAAGAAGCTTGTTCTGACAGTTTCAACTTGTTTCGAGGTCATTTTTCTTCTTTCAGTCTGAAAAATGGAGTAACATGTCCTTTTGTCAGCATCTGCCGGAAGAAGCTTGTTCTGACAGTTTCAACTTGATTTGAGGTCATTTTTCTTCTTTCAGTCTGAAATCTGCAGTAACATGTTTTTTTGTCAGGCTCTGCCAGAAGAAGCTTGTTCTGACAGTTTCAACTTGTTTCGAGGTCATTTTTCTTCTTTCAGTCTGAAAAATGGAGTAACATGTCCTTTTGTCAGCATCTGCCGGAAGAAGCTTGTTCTGACAGTTTCAACTTGTTTTGAGGTCATTTTTCTTCTTTCAGTCTGAAATCTGCAGTAACATGTTTTTTTGTCAGGCTCTGCCAGAAGAAGCTTGTTCTGACAGTTTCAACTTGTTTTCAGGTCATTTTACTGATTTGTCTGAAAACTGCAGTAACATGTCCTTTTGTAAGGCTCTGCCAGAAGAAGCTTGTTCTGACAGTTTCAACTTGTTTTGCGGTCATTTGGATGATTTCTGTATGAAAAATGCAGTAACAAGTCCTTTTGTCAGGCTCTGCCGGAAGAAGCTTGTTCTGACAGTTTCAACTTGTTTTGAGGTCATTTTTCTTCTTTCAGTCTGAAATCTGCAGTAACATGTTTTTTTGTCAGGCTCTGCTAAAAGAAGCTTGTTCTGACAGTTTCAACTTGTTTACAGGTCATTTCACTAATTCCAGTCTGAAATCTGCAGGAACATGTTTTTTGTAAGGCTCTGCCAGCAGAAGCTTGTTCTGACTAGTTTTCAGCTCATTTTGATGATTTCAGTCAGAACACTGCAGTAACATGTCCTTTTGTCAGCATCTGCCAGAAGAAGCTTGTTCTGACAGTTTCAACTTGTTTCGAGGTCATTTTTCTTCTTTCAGTCTGAAAAATGGAGTAACATGTCCTTTTGTCAGCATCTGCCGGAAGAAGCTTGTTCTGACAGTTTCAACTTGTTTTGAGGTCATTTTTCTTCTTTCAGTCTGAAATCTGCAGTAACATGTTTTTTTGTCAGGCTCTGCCAGAAGAAGCTTGTTCTGACAGTTTCAACTTGTTTTGCGGTCATTTGGATGATTTCTGTATGAAAAATGCAGTAACAAGTCCTTTTGTCAGGCTCTGCCAGAAGAAGCTTGTTCTGACAGTTTCAACTTGTTTTCAGGTCATTTAACTAATTTCAGTCTGAACACTGCAGTAACATGTCCTTTTGTCAGGCTCTGCTAAAAGAAGCTTGTTCTGACAGTTTCAACTTGTTTACAGGTCATTTCACTAATTCCAGTCTGAAATCTGCAGGAACATGTTTTTTGTAAGGCTCTGCCAGCAGAAGCTTGTTCTGACTAGTTTTCAGCTCATTTTGATGATTTCAGTCAGAACACTGCAGTAACATGTCCTTTTGTCAGCATCTGCCAGAAGAAGCTTGTTCTGACAGTTTCAACTTGTTTTGCGGTCATTTGGATGATTTCTGTATGAAAAATGCAGTAACAAGTCCTTTTGTCAGGCTCTGCCAGAAGAAGCTTGTTCTGACAGTTTCAACTTGTTTTCAGGTCATTTAACTAATTTCAGTCTGAACACTGCAGTAACATGTTTTTTTGTCAGGCTCTGCTAGAAGAAGCTTGTTCTGACAGTTTCAACTTGTTTTCAGGTCATTTTACTGATTTGTCTGAAAACTGCAGTAACATGTCCTTTTGTCAGTCTCTGCCAGAAGAAGCTTGTTCTGACAGTTTCAACTTGTTTTGAGGTCATTTTTCTTCTTTCAGTCTGAAATCTGCAGTAACATGTTTTTTTGTCAGGCTCTGCCAGAAGAAGCTTGTTCTGACAGTTTCAACTTGTTTCGAGGTCATTTTTCTTCTTTCAGTCTGAAAAATGGAGTAACATGTCCTTTTGTCAGCATCTGCCGGAAGAAGCTTGTTCTGACAGTTTCAACTTGTTTTGAGGTCATTTTTCTTCTTTCAGTCTGAAATCTGCAGTAACATGTTTTTTTGTCAGGCTCTGCCAGAAGAAGCTTGTTCTGACAGTTTCAACTTGTTTTCAGGTCATTTTACTGATTTGTCTGAAAACTGCAGTAACATGTCCTTTTGTAAGGCTCTGCCAGAAGAAGCTTGTTCTGACAGTTTCAACTTGTTTTGCGGTCATTTGGATGATTTCTGTATGAAAAATGCAGTAACAAGTCCTTTTGTCAGGCTCTGCCGGAAGAAGCTTGTTCTGACAGTTTCAACTTGTTTTGAGGTCATTTTTCTTCTTTCAGTCTGAAATCTGCAGTAACATGTTTTTTTGTCAGGCTCTGCTAAAAGAAGCTTGTTCTGACAGTTTCAACTTGTTTACAGGTCATTTCACTAATTCCAGTCTGAAATCTGCAGGAACATGTTTTTTGTAAGGCTCTGCCAGCAGAAGCTTGTTCTGACTAGTTTTCAGGTCATTTTGATGATTTCAGTCAGAACACTGCAGTAACATGTCCTTTTGTCAGTCTCTGCCAGAAGAAGCTTGTTCTGACAGTTTCAACTTGTTTTGAGGTCATTTTACTGATTTGTCTGAAAACTGCAGTAACATGTCCTTTTGTAAGGCTCTGCCAGAAGAAGCTTGTTCTGACAGTTTCAACTTGTTTTGCGGTCATTTGGATGATTTCTGTATGAAAAATGCAGTAACAAGTCCTTTTGTCAGGCTCTGCCGGAAGAAGCTTGTTCTGACAGTTTCAACTTGTTTTGAGGTCATTTTTCTTCTTTCAGTCTGAAATCTGCAGTAACATGTTTTTTTGTCAGGCTCTGCTAAAAGAAGCTTGTTCTGACAGTTTCAACTTGTTTACAGGTCATTTCACTAATTCCAGTCTGAAATCTGCAGGAACATGTTTTTTGTAAGGCTCTGCCAGCAGAAGCTTGTTCTGACTAGTTTTCAGGTCATTTTGATGATTTCAGTCAGAACACTGCAGTAACATGTCCTTTTGTCAGTCTCTGCCAGAAGAAGCTTGTTCTGACAGTTTCAACTTGTTTTGAGGTCATTTTTCTTCTTTCAGTCTGAAATCTGCAGTAACATGTTTTTTTGTCAGGCTCTGCCAGAAGAAGCTTGTTCTGACAGTTTCAACTTGTTTCGAGGTCATTTTTCTTCTTTCAGTCTGAAAAATGGAGTAACATGTCCTTTTGTCAGCATCTGCCGGAAGAAGCTTGTTCTGACAGTTTCAACTTGTTTTGAGGTCATTTTTCTTCTGTCAGTCTGAAATCTGCAGTAACATGTTTTTTTGTCAGGCTCTGCCAGAAGAAGCTTGTTCTGACAGTTTCAACTTGTTTTCAGGTCATTTTACTGATTTGTCTGAAAACTGCAGTAACATGTCCTTTTGTAAGGCTCTGCCAGAAGAAGCTTGTTCTGACAGTTTCAACTTGTTTTGCGGTCATTTGGATGATTTCTGTATGAAAAATGCAGTAACAAGTCCTTTTGTCAGGCTCTGCCGGAAGAAGCTTGTTCTGACAGTTTCAACTTGTTTTGAGGTCATTTTTCTTCTTTCAGTCTGAAATCTGCAGTAACATGTTTTTTTGTCAGGCTCTGCTAAAAGAAGCTTGTTCTGACAGTTTCAACTTGTTTACAGGTCATTTCACTAATTCCAGTCTGAAATCTGCAGGAACATGTTTTTTGTAAGGCTCTGCCAGCAGAACCTTGTTCTGACTAGTTTTCAGGTCATTTTGATGATTTCAGTCAGAACACTGCAGTAACACGTCCTTTTGTCAGCATCTGCCAGAAGAAGCTTGTTCTGACAGTTTCAACTTGTTTCGAGGTCATTTTTCTTCTTTCAGTCTGAAAATGGAGTAACATGTCCTTTTGTCAGCATCTGCCGGAAGAAGCTTGTTCTGACAGTTTCAACTTGATTTGAGGTCATTTTTCTTCTTTCAGTCTGAAATCTGCAGTAACATGTTTTTTTGTCAGGCTCTGCCAGAAGAAGCTTGTTCTGACAGTTTCAACTTGTTTTGCGGTCATTTGGATGATTTCTGTATGAAAAATGCAGTAACAAGTCCTTTTGTCAGGCTCTGCCAGAAGAAGCTTGTTCTGACAGTTTCAACTTGTTTTCAGGTCATTTAACTAATTTCAGTCTGAACACTGCAGTAACATGTCCTTTTGTCAGGCTCTGCTAAAAGAAGCTTGTTCTGACAGTTTCAACTTGTTTACAGGTCATTTCACTAATTCCAGTCTGAAATCTGCAGGAACATGTTTTTTGTAAGGCTCTGCCAGCAGAAGCTTGTTCTGACTAGTTTTCAGCTCATTTTGATGATTTCAGTCAGAACACTGCAGTAACATGTCCTTTTGTCAGCATCTGCCAGAAGAAGCTTGTTCTGACAGTTTCAACTTGTTTCGAGGTCATTTTTCTTCTTTCAGTCTGAAAAATGGAGTAACATGTCCTTTTGTCAGCATCTGCCGGAAGAAGCTTGTTCTGACAGTTTCAACTTGATTTGAGGTCATTTTTCTTCTTTCAGTCTGAAATCTGCAGTAACATGTTTTTTTGTCAGGCTCTGCCAGAAGAAGCTTGTTCTGACAGTTTCAACTTGTTTTCAGGTCATTTTACAGATTTGTCTGAAAACTGCAGTAACATGTCCTTTTGTAAGGCTCTGCCAGAAGAAGCTTGTTCTGACAGTTTCAACTTGTTTTGCGGTCATTTGGATGATTTCTGTATGAAAAATGCAGTAACAAGTCCTTTTGTCAGGCTCTGCCAGAAGAAGCTTGTTCTGACAGTTTCAACTTGTTTTGAGGTCATTTTTCTTCTTTCAGTCTGAAATCTGCAGTAACATGTTTTTTTGTCAGGCTCTGCTAAAAGAAGCTTGTTCTGACAGTTTCAACTTGTTTACAGGTCATTTCACTAATTCCAGTCTGAAATCTGCAGGAACATGTTTTTTGTAAGGCTCTGCCAGCAGAAGCTTGTTGTGACTAGTTTTCAGGTCATTTTGATGATTTCAGTCAGAACACTGCAGTAACATGTCCTTTTGTCAGCATCTGCCAGAAGAAGCTTGTTCTGACAGTTTCAACTTGTTTCGAGGTCATTTTTCTTCTTTCAGTCTGAAAAATTGAGTAACATGTCCTTTTGTCAGCATCTGCCGGAAGAAGCTTGTTCTGACAGTTTCAACTTGATTTGAGGTCATTTTTCTTCTTTCAGTCTGAAATCTGCAGTAACATGTTTTTTTGTCAGGCTCTGCCAGAAGAAGCTTGTTCTGACAGTTTCAACTTGTTTTCAGGTCATTTTACTGATTTGTCTGAAAACTGCAGTAACATGTCCTTTTGTAAGGCTCTGCCAGAAGAAGCTTGTTCTGACAGTTTCAACTTGTTTTGCGGTCATTTGGATGATTTCTGTATGAAAAATGCAGTAACAAGTCCTTTTGTCAGGCTCTGCCAGAAGAAGCTTGTTCTGACAGTTTCAACTTGTTTTCAGGTCATTTAACTAATTTCAGTCTGAACACTGCAGTAACATGTCCTTTTGTCAGCATCTGCCGGAAGAAGCTTGTTCTGACAGTTTCAACTTGTTTTGAGGTCATTTTTCTTCTTTCAGTCTGAAATCTGCAGTAACATGTTTTTTTGTCAGGCTCTGCTAAAAGAAGCTTGTTCTGACAGTTTCAACTTGTTTACAGGTCATTTCACTAATTCCAGTCTGAAATCTGCAGGAACATGTTTTTTGTAAGGCTCTGCCAGCAGAAGCTTGTTCTGACTAGTTTTCAGGTCATTTTGATGATTTCAGTCTGAACACTGCAGTAACATGTCCTTTTGTCAGCATCTGCCGGAAGAAGCTTGTTCTGACAGTTTCAACTTGTTTCGAGGTCATTTTTCTTCTTTCAGTCTGAAAAATGGAGTAACATGTCCTTTTGTCAGCATCTGCCGGAAGAAGCTTGTTCTGACAGTTTCAACTTGATTTGAGGTCATTTTTCTTCTTTCAGTCTGAAATCTGCAGTAACATGTCCTTTTGTCAGCATCTGCCGGAAGAAGCTTGTTCTGACAGTTTCAACTTGATTTGAGGTCATTTTTCTTCTTTCAGTCTGAAATCTGCAGTAACATGTTTTTTTGTCAGGCTCTGCCAGAAGAAGCTTGTTCTGACAGTTTCAACTTGTTTTCAGGTCATTTAACTAATTTCAGTCTGAACACTGCAGTGACATGTTTTTTTGTCAGGCTCTGCTAGAAGAAGCTTGTTCTGACAGTTTCAACTTGTTTTCAGGTCATTTTACTGATTTGTCTGAAAACTGCAGTAACATGTCCTTTTGTCAGCATCTGCCGGAAGAAGCTTGTTCTGACAGTTTCAACGTGTTCTGAGGTCATTTTTCTTCTTTCAGTCTGAAAAATGCAGCAGCATGTTCTTTAGTCAGCATCTGCCGGAAGAAGCTTGTTCTGACAGTTTCAACTTGTTTTGAGGTTATTTTACTGATTTCAGTCTGAACACTGCAGTAACATCTTCTGACAGAGGAAGACTCTGCCAGAAGATTTTGATTTTAACGGACAGACAGTCCGCCTCCGTGGTGCGAGCGGGCAGCAAAACAACAAACGGAATGGATCGAGTTTACGCCACCGACCTTAAAAACAGACGAGGACGAATCGTTTCCGTATCAGGCCGGAGTGAAAAAATTAATATATTACTTTTGAAATAAAAGTAAATGTGACAAAGTAAAAATGAAAAAGTAATTCGTTACACTACTCGTTACTGGTAAAAAGTAATATTATTTAAGTTACTAGTTAGTTTCCCAACACTGTGTATAATTTCCAAAAATCACACGGAAGGTCTCTTGCCAATCACATCCGGTCAGACAGCGTCTCCTGTCCGTCTGGAAAACTCTTCAGTCATAAAAATAATAAAAAATAATAATAATAATAAAAAATAAATAAATTTAAAAATAAATAAATAAATAAATTTAAAAATAACTAAATAAATAAATTTTAAAATAAATAAATAAATAAATAAATAAATAAATAAATAAATAATTTAATTAATTTTAAGTTATATTGCACCAGATCAGAACAGACAGCTGTCTCACTTTACAGGTATAGGCAGCCCTTCTGCAAGAGGAGAAGGTTGTTCTGCCAGTTTCAACTTGTTTTCAGGTCATTTTACTGATTTCAGCCTGAAAACTGCAGTAACATGTCCTTTTGTCAGGCTCTGCCAGAAGAAGCTTGTTCTGACAGTTTCAACTTGTTTTGAGGTCATTTTTCTTCTTTCAGTCTGAAATCTGCAGTAACATGTTTTTTTGTCAGGCTCTGCCAGAAGAAGCTTGTTCTGACAGTTTCAACTTGTTTTCAGGTCATTTTACTGATTTGTCTGAAAACTGCAGTAACATGTCCTTTTGTAAGGCTCTGCCAGAAGAAGCTTGTTCTGACAGTTTCAACTTGTTTTGCGGTCATTTGGATGATTTCTGTATGAAAAATGCAGTAACAAGTCCTTTTGTCAGGCTCTGCCAGAAGAAGCTTGTTCTGACAGTTTCAACTTGTTTTCAGGTCATTTAACTAATTTCAGTCTGAACACTGCAGTAACATGTCCTTTTGTCAGGCTCTGCTAAAAGAAGCTTGTTCTGACAGTTTCAACTTGTTTACAGGTCATTTCACTAATTCCAGTCTGAAATCTGCAGGAACATGTTTTTTGTAAGGCTCTGCCAGCAGAAGCTTGTTCTGACTAGTTTTCAGGTCATTTTGATGATTTCAGTCAGAACACTGCAGTAACATGTCCTTTTGTCAGCATCTGCCAGAAGAAGCTTGTTCTGACAGTTTCAACTTGTTTCGAGGTCATTTTTCTTCTTTCAGTCTGAAAAATGGAGTAACATGTCCTTTTGTCAGCATCTGCCGGAAGAAGCTTGTTCTGACAGTTTCAACTTGTTTTCAGGTCATTTAACTAATTTCAGTCTGAACACTGCAGTAACATGTCCTTTTGTCAGCATCTGCCGGAAGAAGCTTGTTCTGACAGTTTCAACTTGATTTGAGGTCATTTTTCTTCTTTCAGTCTGAAATCTGCAGTAACATGTTTTTTTGTCAGGCTCTGCCAGAAGAAGCTTGTTCTGACAGTTTCAACTTGTTTTCAGGTCATTTAACTAATTTCAGTCTGAACACTGCAGTGACATGTTTTTTTGTCAGGCTCTGCTAGAAGAAGCTTGTTCTGACAGTTTCAACTTGTTTTCAGGTCATTTTACTGATTTGTCTGAAAACTGCAGTAACATGTCCTTTTGTCAGCATCTGCCGGAAGAAGCTTGTTCTGACAGTTTCAACGTGTTCTGAGGTCATTTTTCTTCTTTCAGTCTGAAAAATGCAGCAGCATGTTCTTTAGTCAGCATCTGCCGGAAGAAGCTTGTTCTGACAGTTTCAACTTGTTTTGAGGTTATTTTACTGATTTCAGTCTGAACACTGCAGTAACATCTTCTGACAGAGGAAGACTCTGCCAGAAGATTTTGATTTTAACGGACAGACAGTCCGCCTCCGTGGTGCGAGCGGGCAGCAAAACAACAAACGGAATGGATCGAGTTTACGCCACCGACCTTAAAAACAGACGAGGACGAATCGTTTCCGTATCAGGCCGGAGTGAAAAAATTAATATATTACTTTTGAAATAAAAGTAAATGTGACAAAGTAAAAATGAAAAAGTAATTCGTTACACTACTCGTTACTGGTAAAAAGTAATATTATTTAAGTTACTAGTTAGTTTCCCAACACTGTGTATAATTTCCAAAAATCACACGGAAGGTCTCTTGCCAATCACATCCGGTCAGACAGCGTCTCCTGTCCGTCTGGAAAACTCTTCAGTCATAAAAATAATAAAAAATAATAATAATAATAAAAAATAAATAAATTTTAAAATAAATAAATAAATAAATAAATAAATAAATAAATAAATAATTTAATTAATTTTAAGTTATATTGCACCAGATCAGAACAGACAGCTGTCTCACTTTACAGGTATAGGCAGCCCTTCTGCAAGAGGAGAAGGTTGTTCTGCCAGTTTCAACTTGTTTTCAGGTCATTTTACTGATTTCAGCCTGAAAACTGCAGTAACATGTCCTTTTGTCAGGCTCTGCCAGAAGAAGCTTGTTCTGACAGTTTCAACTTGTTTTGAGGTCATTTTTCTTCTTTCAGTCTGAAATCTGCAGTAACATGTTTTTTTGTCAGGCTCTGCCAGAAGAAGCTTGTTCTGACAGTTTCAACTTGTTTTCAGGTCATTTTACTGATTTGTCTGAAAACTGCAGTAACATGTCCTTTTGTAAGGCTCTGCCAGAAGAAGCTTGTTCTGACAGTTTCAACTTGTTTTGCGGTCATTTGGATGATTTCTGTATGAAAAATGCAGTAACAAGTCCTTTTGTCAGGCTCTGCCAGAAGAAGCTTGTTCTGACAGTTTCAACTTGTTTTCAGGTCATTTAACTAATTTCAGTCTGAACACTGCAGTAACATGTCCTTTTGTCAGGCTCTGCTAAAAGAAGCTTGTTCTGACAGTTTCAACTTGTTTACAGGTCATTTCACTAATTCCAGTCTGAAATCTGCAGGAACATGTTTTTTGTAAGGCTCTGCCAGCAGAAGCTTGTTCTGACTAGTTTTCAGGTCATTTTGATGATTTCAGTCAGAACACTGCAGTAACATGTCCTTTTGTCAGCATCTGCCAGAAGAAGCTTGTTCTGACAGTTTCAACTTGTTTCGAGGTCATTTTTCTTCTTTCAGTCTGAAAAATGGAGTAACATGTCCTTTTGTCAGCATCTGCCGGAAGAAGCTTGTTCTGACAGTTTCAACTTGATTTGAGGTCATTTTTCTTCTTTCAGTCTGAAATCTGCAGTAACATGTTTTTTTGTCAGGCTCTGCCAGAAGAAGCTTGTTCTGACAGTTTCAACTTGTTTTCAGGTCATTTTACTGATTTGTCTGAAAACTGCAGTAACATGTCCTTTTGTAAGGCTCTGCCAGAAGAAGCTTGTTCTGACAGTTTCAACTTGTTTTGCGGTCATTTGGATGATTTCTGTATGAAAAATGCAGTAACAAGTCCTTTTGTCAGGCTCTGCCAGAAGAAGCTTGTTCTGACAGTTTCAACTTGTTTTCAGGTCATTTAACTAATTTCAGTCTGAACACTGCAGTAACATGTCCTTTTGTCAGGCTCTGCTAAAAGAAGCTTGTTCTGACAGTTTCAACTTGTTTACAGGTCATTTCACTAATTCCAGTCTGAAATCTGCAGGAACATGTTTTTTGTAAGGCTCTGCCAGCAGAAGCTTGTTCTGACTAGTTTTCAGGTCATTTTGATGATTTCAGTCAGAACACTGCAGTAACATGTCCTTTTGTCAGCATCTGCCAGAAGAAGCTTGTTCTGACAGTTTCAACTTGTTTCGAGGTCATTTTTCTTCTTTCAGTCTGAAAAATGGAGTAACATGTCCTTTTGTCAGCATCTGCCGGAAGAAGCTTGTTCTGACAGTTTCAACTTGATTTGAGGTCATTTTTCTTCTTTCAGTCTGAAATCTGCAGTAACATGTTTTCTTGTCAGGCTCTGCCAGAAGAAGCTTGTTCTGACAGTTTCAACTTGTTTTCAGGTCATTTTACTGATTTGTCTGAAAACTGCAGTAACATGTCCTTTTGTAAGGCTCTGCCAGAAGAAGCTTGTTCTGACAGTTTCAACTTGTTTTCAGGTCATTTAACTAATTTCAGTCTGAACACTGCAGTAACATGTCCTTTTGTCAGCATCTGCCGGAAGAAGCTTGTTCTGACAGTTTCAACTTGTTTCGAGGTCATTTTTCTTCTTTCAGTCTGAAAAATGGAGTAACATGTCCTTTTGTCAGCATCTGCCGGAAGAAGCTTGTTCTGACAGTTTCAACTTGATTTGAGGTCATTTTTCTTCTTTCAGTCTGAAATCTGCAGTAACATGTCCTTTTGTCAGCATCTGCCGGAAGAAGCTTGTTCTGACAGTTTCAACTTGATTTGAGGTCATTTTTCTTCTTTCAGTCTGAAATCTGCAGTAACATGTTTTTTTGTCAGGCTCTGCCAGAAGAAGCTTGTTCTGACAGTTTCAACTTGTTTTCAGGTCATTTTACTAATTTCAGTCTGAACACTGCAGTAACATGTCCTTTTGTCAGGCTCTGCCAGAAAATGCTTGTTCTGACAGTTTCAACTTGTTTTCAGGTCATTTAACTGATTTGTCTGAAAACTGCAGTAACATGTCCTTTTGTCAGCATCTGCCGGAAGAAGCTTGTTCTGACAGTTTCAACTTGTTTCGAGGTCATTTTTCTTCTTTCAGTCTGAAAAATGGAGTAACATGTCCTTTTGTCAGCATCTGCCGGAAGAAGCTTGTTCTGACAGTTTCAACTTGTTTTGAGGTCATTTTTCTTCTTTCAGTCTGAAATCTGCAGTAACATGTTTTTTTGTCAGGCTCTGCCAGAAGAAGCTTGTTCTGACAGTTTCAACTTGTTTTGCGGTCATTTGGATGATTTCTGTATGAAACATGCAGTAACAAGTCCTTTTGTCAGGCTCTGCCAGAAGAAGCTTGTTCTGACAGTTTCAACTTGTTTTCAGGTCATTTAACTAATTTCAGTCTGAACACTGCAGTAACATGTCCTTTTGTCAGGCTCTGCTAAAAGAAGCTTGTTCTGACAGTTTCAACTTGTTTACAGGTCATTTCACTAATTCCAGTCTGAAATCTGCAGGAACATGTTTTTTGTAAGGCTCTGCCAGCAGAAGCTTGTTCTGACTAGTTTTCAGCTCATTTTGATGATTTCAGTCAGAACACTGCAGTAACATGTCCTTTTGTCAGGCTCTGCCAGAAAATGCTTGTTCTGACAGTTTCAACTTGTTTTCAGGTCATTTAACTGATTTGTCTGAAAACTGCAGTAACATGTCCTTTTGTCAGCATCTGCCGGAAGAAGCTTGTTCTGACAGTTTCAACTTGTTTCGAGGTCATTTTTCTTCTTTCAGTCTGAAAAATGGAGTAACATGTCCTTTTGTCAGCATCTGCCGGAAGAAGCTTGTTCTGACAGTTTCAACT
Source organism: Brachionichthys hirsutus (assembly GCF_040956055.1). Classification (NCBI taxonomy): domain Eukaryota; kingdom Metazoa; phylum Chordata; class Actinopteri; order Lophiiformes; family Brachionichthyidae; genus Brachionichthys; species Brachionichthys hirsutus. The sequence continues at coordinate 214,452 of NW_027180357.1, read as the reverse complement.
TGTTTTGAGGTCATTTTTCTTCTTTCAGTCTGAAATCTGCAGTAACATGTTTTTTTGTCAGGCTCTGCCAGAAGAAGCTTGTTCTGACAGTTTCAACTTGTTTTGCGGTCATTTGGATGATTTCTGTATGAAAAATGCAGTAACAAGTCCTTTTGTCAGGCTCTGCCAGAAGAAGCTTGTTCTGACAGTTTCAACTTGTTTTCAGGTCATTTAACTAATTTCAGTCTGAACACTGCAGTAACATGTCCTTTTGTCAGGCTCTGCTAAAAGAAGCTTGTTCTGACAGTTTCAACTTGTTTACAGGTCATTTCACTAATTCCAGTCTGAAATCTGCAGGAACATGTTTTTTGTAAGGCTCTGCCAGCAGAAGCTTGTTCTGACTAGTTTTCAGCTCATTTTGATGATTTCAGTCAGAACACTGCAGTAACATGTCCTTTTGTCAGCATCTGCCAGAAGAAGCTTGTTCTGACAGTTTCAACTTGTTTTGCGGTCATTTGGATGATTTCTGTATGAAAAATGCAGTAACAAGTCCTTTTGTCAGGCTCTGCCAGAAGAAGCTTGTTCTGACAGTTTCAACTTGTTTTCAGGTCATTTAACTAATTTCAGTCTGAACACTGCAGTAACATGTTTTTTTGTCAGGCTCTGCTAGAAGAAGCTTGTTCTGACAGTTTCAACTTGTTTTCAGGTCATTTTACTGATTTGTCTGAAAACTGCAGTAACATGTCCTTTTGTCAGTCTCTGCCAGAAGAAGCTTGTTCTGACAGTTTCAACTTGTTTTGAGGTCATTTTTCTTCTTTCAGTCTGAAATCTGCAGTAACATGTTTTTTTGTCAGGCTCTGCCAGAAGAAGCTTGTTCTGACAGTTTCAACTTGTTTCGAGGTCATTTTTCTTCTTTCAGTCTGAAAAATGGAGTAACATGTCCTTTTGTCAGCATCTGCCGGAAGAAGCTTGTTCTGACAGTTTCAACTTGTTTTGAGGTCATTTTTCTTCTTTCAGTCTGAAATCTGCAGTAACATGTTTTTTTGTCAGGCTCTGCCAGAAGAAGCTTGTTCTGACAGTTTCAACTTGTTTTCAGGTCATTTTACTGATTTGTCTGAAAACTGCAGTAACATGTCCTTTTGTAAGGCTCTGCCAGAAGAAGCTTGTTCTGACAGTTTCAACTTGTTTTGCGGTCATTTGGATGATTTCTGTATGAAAAATGCAGTAACAAGTCCTTTTGTCAGGCTCTGCCGGAAGAAGCTTGTTCTGACAGTTTCAACTTGTTTTGAGGTCATTTTTCTTCTTTCAGTCTGAAATCTGCAGTAACATGTTTTTTTGTCAGGCTCTGCTAAAAGAAGCTTGTTCTGACAGTTTCAACTTGTTTACAGGTCATTTCACTAATTCCAGTCTGAAATCTGCAGGAACATGTTTTTTGTAAGGCTCTGCCAGCAGAAGCTTGTTCTGACTAGTTTTCAGGTCATTTTGATGATTTCAGTCAGAACACTGCAGTAACATGTCCTTTTGTCAGTCTCTGCCAGAAGAAGCTTGTTCTGACAGTTTCAACTTGTTTTGAGGTCATTTTACTGATTTGTCTGAAAACTGCAGTAACATGTCCTTTTGTAAGGCTCTGCCAGAAGAAGCTTGTTCTGACAGTTTCAACTTGTTTTGCGGTCATTTGGATGATTTCTGTATGAAAAATGCAGTAACAAGTCCTTTTGTCAGGCTCTGCCGGAAGAAGCTTGTTCTGACAGTTTCAACTTGTTTTGAGGTCATTTTTCTTCTTTCAGTCTGAAAAATGGAGTAACATGTCCTTTTGTCAGCATCTGCCGGAAGAAGCTTGTTCTGACAGTTTCAACTTGATTTGAGGTCATTTTTCTTCTTTCAGTCTGAAATCTGCAGTAACATGTTTTCTTGTCAGGCTCTGCCAGAAGAAGCTTGTTCTGACAGTTTCAACTTGTTTTCAGGTCATTTTACTGATTTGTCTGAAAACTGCAGTAACATGTCCTTTTGTAAGGCTCTGCCAGAAGAAGCTTGTTCTGACAGTTTCAACTTGTTTTCAGGTCATTTAACTAATTTCAGTCTGAACACTGCAGTAACATGTCCTTTTGTCAGCATCTGCCGGAAGAAGCTTGTTCTGACAGTTTCAACTTGTTTCGAGGTCATTTTTCTTCTTTCAGTCTGAAAAATGGAGTAACATGTCCTTTTGTCAGCATCTGCCGGAAGAAGCTTGTTCTGACAGTTTCAACTTGATTTGAGGTCATTTTTCTTCTTTCAGTCTGAAATCTGCAGTAACATGTCCTTTTGTCAGCATCTGCCGGAAGAAGCTTGTTCTGACAGTTTCAACTTGATTTGAGGTCATTTTTCTTCTTTCAGTCTGAAATCTGCAGTAACATGTTTTTTTGTCAGGCTCTGCCAGAAGAAGCTTGTTCTGACAGTTTCAACTTGTTTTCAGGTCATTTTACTAATTTCAGTCTGAACACTGCAGTAACATGTCCTTTTGTCAGGCTCTGCCAGAAAATGCTTGTTCTGACAGTTTCAACTTGTTTTCAGGTCATTTAACTGATTTGTCTGAAAACTGCAGTAACATGTCCTTTTGTCAGCATCTGCCGGAAGAAGCTTGTTCTGACAGTTTCAACTTGTTTCGAGGTCATTTTTCTTCTTTCAGTCTGAAAAATGGAGTAACATGTCCTTTTGTCAGCATCTGCCGGAAGAAGCTTGTTCTGACAGTTTCAACTTGTTTTGAGGTCATTTTTCTTCTTTCAGTCTGAAATCTGCAGTAACATGTTTTTTTGTCAGGCTCTGCCAGAAGAAGCTTGTTCTGACAGTTTCAACTTGTTTTGCGGTCATTTGGATGATTTCTGTATGAAACATGCAGTAACAAGTCCTTTTGTCAGGCTCTGCCAGAAGAAGCTTGTTCTGACAGTTTCAACTTGTTTTCAGGTCATTTAACTAATTTCAGTCTGAACACTGCAGTAACATGTCCTTTTGTCAGGCTCTGCTAAAAGAAGCTTGTTCTGACAGTTTCAACTTGTTTACAGGTCATTTCACTAATTCCAGTCTGAAATCTGCAGGAACATGTTTTTTGTAAGGCTCTGCCAGCAGAAGCTTGTTCTGACTAGTTTTCAGCTCATTTTGATGATTTCAGTCAGAACACTGCAGTAACATGTCCTTTTGTCAGGCTCTGCCAGAAAATGCTTGTTCTGACAGTTTCAACTTGTTTTCAGGTCATTTAACTGATTTGTCTGAAAACTGCAGTAACATGTCCTTTTGTCAGCATCTGCCGGAAGAAGCTTGTTCTGACAGTTTCAACTTGTTTCGAGGTCATTTTTCTTCTTTCAGTCTGAAAAATGGAGTAACATGTCCTTTTGTCAGCATCTGCCGGAAGAAGCTTGTTCTGACAGTTTCAACTTGTTTTGAGGTCATTTTTCTTCTTTCAGTCTGAAATCTGCAGTAACATGTTTTTTTGTCAGGCTCTGCCAGAAGAAGCTTGTTCTGACAGTTTCAACTTGTTTTGCGGTCATTTGGATGATTTCTGTATGAAAAATGCAGTAACAAGTCCTTTTGTCAGGCTCTGCCAGAAGAAGCTTGTTCTGACAGTTTCAACTTGTTTTCAGGTCATTTAACTAATTTCAGTCTGAACACTGCAGTAACATGTCCTTTTGTCAGGCTCTGCTAAAAGAAGCTTGTTCTGACAGTTTCAACTTGTTTACAGGTCATTTCACTAATTCCAGTCTGAAATCTGCAGGAACATGTTTTTTGTAAGGCTCTGCCAGCAGAAGCTTGTTCTGACTAGTTTTCAGCTCATTTTGATGATTTCAGTCAGAACACTGCAGTAACATGTCCTTTTGTCAGCATCTGCCAGAAGAAGCTTGTTCTGACAGTTTCAACTTGTTTTGCGGTCATTTGGATGATTTCTGTATGAAAAATGCAGTAACAAGTCCTTTTGTCAGGCTCTGCCAGAAGAAGCTTGTTCTGACAGTTTCAACTTGTTTTCAGGTCATTTAACTAATTTCAGTCTGAACACTGCAGTAACATGTTTTTTTGTCAGGCTCTGCTAGAAGAAGCTTGTTCTGACAGTTTCAACTTGTTTTCAGGTCATTTTACTGATTTGTCTGAAAACTGCAGTAACATGTCCTTTTGTCAGTCTCTGCCAGAAGAAGCTTGTTCTGACAGTTTCAACTTGTTTTGAGGTCATTTTTCTTCTTTCAGTCTGAAATCTGCAGTAACATGTTTTTTTGTCAGGCTCTGCCAGAAGAAGCTTGTTCTGACAGTTTCAACTTGTTTCGAGGTCATTTTTCTTCTTTCAGTCTGAAAAATGGAGTAACATGTCCTTTTGTCAGCATCTGCCGGAAGAAGCTTGTTCTGACAGTTTCAACTTGTTTTGAGGTCATTTTTCTTCTTTCAGTCTGAAATCTGCAGTAACATGTTTTTTTGTCAGGCTCTGCCAGAAGAAGCTTGTTCTGACAGTTTCAACTTGTTTTCAGGTCATTTTACTGATTTGTCTGAAAACTGCAGTAACATGTCCTTTTGTAAGGCTCTGCCAGAAGAAGCTTGTTCTGACAGTTTCAACTTGTTTTGCGGTCATTTGGATGATTTCTGTATGAAAAATGCAGTAACAAGTCCTTTTGTCAGGCTCTGCCGGAAGAAGCTTGTTCTGACAGTTTCAACTTGTTTTGAGGTCATTTTTCTTCTTTCAGTCTGAAATCTGCAGTAACATGTTTTTTTGTCAGGCTCTGCTAAAAGAAGCTTGTTCTGACAGTTTCAACTTGTTTACAGGTCATTTCACTAATTCCAGTCTGAAATCTGCAGGAACATGTTTTTTGTAAGGCTCTGCCAGCAGAAGCTTGTTCTGACTAGTTTTCAGGTCATTTTGATGATTTCAGTCAGAACACTGCAGTAACATGTCCTTTTGTCAGTCTCTGCCAGAAGAAGCTTGTTCTGACAGTTTCAACTTGTTTTGAGGTCATTTTACTGATTTGTCTGAAAACTGCAGTAACATGTCCTTTTGTAAGGCTCTGCCAGAAGAAGCTTGTTCTGACAGTTTCAACTTGTTTTGCGGTCATTTGGATGATTTCTGTATGAAAAATGCAGTAACAAGTCCTTTTGTCAGGCTCTGCCGGAAGAAGCTTGTTCTGACAGTTTCAACTTGTTTTGAGGTCATTTTTCTTCTTTCAGTCTGAAATCTGCAGTAACATGTTTTTTTGTCAGGCTCTGCTAAAAGAAGCTTGTTCTGACAGTTTCAACTTGTTTACAGGTCATTTCACTAATTCCAGTCTGAAATCTGCAGGAACATGTTTTTTGTAAGGCTCTGCCAGCAGAAGCTTGTTCTGACTAGTTTTCAGGTCATTTTGATGATTTCAGTCAGAACACTGCAGTAACATGTCCTTTTGTCAGTCTCTGCCAGAAGAAGCTTGTTCTGACAGTTTCAACTTGTTTTGAGGTCATTTTTCTTCTTTCAGTCTGAAATCTGCAGTAACATGTTTTTTTGTCAGGCTCTGCCAGAAGAAGCTTGTTCTGACAGTTTCAACTTGTTTCGAGGTCATTTTTCTTCTTTCAGTCTGAAAAATGGAGTAACATGTCCTTTTGTCAGCATCTGCCGGAAGAAGCTTGTTCTGACAGTTTCAACTTGTTTTGAGGTCATTTTTCTTCTTTCAGTCTGAAATCTGCAGTAACATGTTTTTTTGTCAGGCTCTGCCAGAAGAAGCTTGTTCTGACAGTTTCAACTTGTTTTCAGGTCATTTTACTGATTTGTCTGAAAACTGCAGTAACATGTCCTTTTGTAAGGCTCTGCCAGAAGAAGCTTGTTCTGACAGTTTCAACTTGTTTTGCGGTCATTTGGATGATTTCTGTATGAAAAATGCAGTAACAAGTCCTTTTGTCAGGCTCTGCCGGAAGAAGCTTGTTCTGACAGTTTCAACTTGTTTTGAGGTCATTTTTCTTCTTTCAGTCTGAAATCTGCAGTAACATGTTTTTTTGTCAGGCTCTGCTAAAAGAAGCTTGTTCTGACAGTTTCAACTTGTTTACAGGTCATTTCACTAATTCCAGTCTGAAATCTGCAGGAACATGTTTTTTGTAAGGCTCTGCCAGCAGAAGCTTGTTCTGACTAGTTTTCAGGTCATTTTGATGATTTCAGTCAGAACACTGCAGTAACATGTCCTTTTGTCAGTCTCTGCCAGAAGAAGCTTGTTCTGACAGTTTCAACTTGTTTTGAGGTCATTTTACTGATTTGTCTGAAAACTGCAGTAACATGTCCTTTTGTAAGGCTCTGCCAGAAGAAGCTTGTTCTGACAGTTTCAACTTGTTTTGCGGTCATTTGGATGATTTCTGTATGAAAAATGCAGTAACAAGTCCTTTTGTCAGGCTCTGCCGGAAGAAGCTTGTTCTGACAGTTTCAACTTGTTTTGAGGTCATTTTTCTTCTTTCAGTCTGAAATCTGCAGTAACATGTTTTTTTGTCAGGCTCTGCTAAAAGAAGCTTGTTCTGACAGTTTCAACTTGTTTACAGGTCATTTCACTAATTCCAGTCTGAAATCTGCAGGAACATGTTTTTTGTAAGGCTCTGCCAGCAGAAGCTTGTTCTGACTAGTTTTCAGGTCATTTTGATGATTTCAGTCAGAACACTGCAGTAACATGTCCTTTTGTCAGTCTCTGCCAGAAGAAGCTTGTTCTGACAGTTTCAACTTGTTTTGAGGTCATTTTTCTTCTTTCAGTCTGAAATCTGCAGTAACATGTTTTTTTGTCAGGCTCTGCCAGAAGAAGCTTGTTCTGACAGTTTCAACTTGTTTCGAGGTCATTTTTCTTCTTTCAGTCTGAAAAATGGAGTAACATGTCCTTTTGTCAGCATCTGCCGGAAGAAGCTTGTTCTGACAGTTTCAACTTGTTTTGAGGTCATTTTTCTTCTTTCAGTCTGAAATCTGCAGTAACATGTTTTTTTGTCAGGCTCTGCCAGAAGAAGCTTGTTCTGACAGTTTCAACTTGTTTTCAGGTCATTTTACTGATTTGTCTGAAAACTGCAGTAACATGTCCTTTTGTAAGGCTCTGCCAGAAGAAGCTTGTTCTGACAGTTTCAACTTGTTTTGCGGTCATTTGGATGATTTCTGTATGAAAAATGCAGTAACAAGTCCTTTTGTCAGGCTCTGCCAGAAGAAGCTTGTTCTGACAGTTTCAACTTGTTTTCAGGTCATTTTTCTTCTTTCAGTCTGAAATCTGCAGTAACATGTTTTTTTGTCAGGCTCTGCTAAAAGAAGCTTGTTCTGACAGTTTCAACTTGTTTACAGGTCATTTCACTAATTCCAGTCTGAAATCTGCAGGAACATGTTTTTTGTAAGGCTCTGCCAGCAGAAGCTTGTTCTGACTAGTTTTCAGGTCATTTTGATGATTTCAGTCAGAACACTGCAGTAACATGTCCTTTTGTCAGCATCTGCCAGAAGAAGCTTGTTCTGACAGTTTCAACTTGTTTCGAGGTCATTTTTCTTCTTTCAGTCTGAAAAATGGAGTAACATGTCCTTTTGTCAGCATCTGCCGGAAGAAGCTTGTTCTGACAGTTTCAACTTGATTTGAGGTCATTTTTCTTCTTTCAGTCTGAAATCTGCAGTAACATGTTTTTTTGTCAGGCTCTGCCAGAAGAAGCTTGTTCTGACAGTTTCAACTTGTTTTCAGGTCATTTTACTGATTTGTCTGAAAACTGCAGTAACATGTCCTTTTGTAAGGCTCTGCCAGAAGAAGCTTGTTCTGACAGTTTCAACTTGTTTTGCGGTCATTTGGATGATTTCTGTATGAAAAATGCAGTAACAAGTCCTTTTGTCAGGCTCTGCCAGAAGAAGCTTGTTCTGACAGTTTCAACTTGTTTTCAGGTCATTTAACTAATTTCAGTCTGAACACTGCAGTAACATGTCCTTTTGTCAGCATCTGCCGGAAGAAGCTTGTTCTGACAGTTTCAACTTGTTTTGAGGTCATTTTTCTTCTTTCAGTCTGAAATCTGCAGTAACATGTTTTTTTGTCAGGCTCTGCTAAAAGAAGCTTGTTCTGACAGTTTCAACTTGTTTACAGGTCATTTCACTAATTCCAGTCTGAAATCTGCAGGAACATGTTTTTTGTAAGGCTCTGCCAGCAGAAGCTTGTTCTGACTAGTTTTCAGGTCATTTTGATGATTTCAGTCAGAACACTGCAGTAACATGTCCTTTTGTCAGTCTCTGCCAGAAGAAGCTTGTTCTGACAGTTTCAACTTGTTTTGAGGTCATTTTACTGATTTGTCTGAAAACTGCAGTAACATGTCCTTTTGTAAGGCTCTGCCAGAAGAAGCTTGTTCTGACAGTTTCAACTTGTTTTGCGGTCATTTGGATGATTTCTGTATGAAAAATGCAGTAACAAGTCCTTTTGTCAGGCTCTGCCGGAAGAAGCTTGTTCTGACAGTTTCAACTTGTTTTGAGGTCATTTTTCTTCTTTCAGTCTGAAATCTGCAGTAACATGTTTTTTTGTCAGGCTCTGCTAAAAGAAGCTTGTTCTGACAGTTTCAACTTGTTTACAGGTCATTTCACTAATTCCAGTCTGAAATCTGCAGGAACATGTTTTTTGTAAGGCTCTGCCAGCAGAAGCTTGTTCTGACTAGTTTTCAGGTCATTTTGATGATTTCAGTCAGAACACTGCAGTAACATGTCCTTTTGTCAGTCTCTGCCAGAAGAAGCTTGTTCTGACAGTTTCAACTTGTTTTGAGGTCATTTTTCTTCTTTCAGTCTGAAATCTGCAGTAACATGTTTTTTTGTCAGGCTCTGCCAGAAGAAGCTTGTTCTGACAGTTTCAACTTGTTTCGAGGTCATTTTTCTTCTTTCAGTCTGAAAAATGGAGTAACATGTCCTTTTGTCAGCATCTGCCGGAAGAAGCTTGTTCTGACAGTTTCAACTTGTTTTGAGGTCATTTTTCTTCTTTCAGTCTGAAATCTGCAGTAACATGTTTTTTTGTCAGGCTCTGCCAGAAGAAGCTTGTTCTGACAGTTTCAACTTGTTTTCAGGTCATTTTACTGATTTGTCTGAAAACTGCAGTAACATGTCCTTTTGTAAGGCTCTGCCAGAAGAAGCTTGTTCTGATAGTTTCAACTTGTTTTGCGGTCATTTGGATGATTTCTGTATGAAAAATGCAGTAACAAGTCCTTTTGTCAGGCTCTGCCAGAAGAAGCTTGTTCTGACAGTTTCAACTTGTTTTGAGGTCATTTTTCTTCTTTCAGTCTGAAATCTGCAGTAACATGTTTTTTTGTCAGGCTCTGCTAAAAGAAGCTTGTTCTGACAGTTTCAACTTGTTTACAGGTCATTTCACTAATTCCAGTCTGAAATCTGCAGGAACATGTTTTTTGTAAGGCTCTGCCAGCAGAAGCTTGTTCTGACTAGTTTTCAGGTCATTTTGATGATTTCAGTCAGAACACTGCAGTAACATGTCCTTTTGTCAGCATCTGCCAGAAGAAGCTTGTTCTGACAGTTTCAACTTGTTTCGAGGTCATTTTTCTTCTTTCAGTCTGAAAAATGGAGTAACATGTCCTTTTGTCAGCATCTGCCGGAAGAAGCTTGTTCTGACAGTTTCAACTTGATTTGAGGTCATTTTTCTTCTTTCAGTCTGAAATCTGCAGTAACATGTTTTTTTGTCAGGCTCTGCCAGAAGAAGCTTGTTCTGACAGTTTCAACTTGTTTTCAGGTCATTTTACTGATTTGTCTGAAAACTGCAGTAACATGTCCTTTTGTAAGGCTCTGCCAGAAGAAGCTTGTTCTGACAGTTTCAACTTGTTTTGCGGTCATTTGGATGATTTCTGTATGAAAAATGCAGTAACAAGTCCTTTTGTCAGGCTCTGCCAGAAGAAGCTTGTTCTGACAGTTTCAACTTGTTTTCAGGTCATTTAACTAATTTCAGTCTGAACACTGCAGTAACATGTCCTTTTGTCAGCATCTGCCGGAAGAAGCTTGTTCTGACAGTTTCAACTTGTTTTGAGGTCATTTTTCTTCTTTCAGTCTGAAATCTGCAGTAACATGTTTTTTTGTCAGGCTCTGCTAAAAGAAGCTTGTTCTGACAGTTTCAACTTGTTTACAGGTCATTTCACTAATTCCAGTCTGAAATCTGCAGGAACATGTTTTTTGTAAGGCTCTGCCAGCAGAAGCTTGTTCTGACTAGTTTTCAGGTCATTTTGATGATTTCAGTCTGAACACTGCAGTAACATGTCCTTTTGTCAGCATCTGCCGGAAGAAGCTTGTTCTGACAGTTTCAACTTGTTTCGAGGTCATATTTCTTCTTTCAGTCTGAAAAATGGAGTAACATGTCCTTTTGTCAGCATCTGCCGGAAGAAGCTTGTTCTGACAGTTTCAACTTGATTTGAGGTCATTTTTCTTCTTTCAGTCTGAAATCTGCAGTAACATGTCCTTTTGTCAGCATCTGCCGGAAGAAGCTTGTTCTGACAGTTTCAACTTGATTTGAGGTCATTTTTCTTCTTTCAGTCTGAAATCTGCAGTAACATGTTTTTTTGTCAGGCTCTGCCAGAAGAAGCTTGTTCTGACAGTTTCAACTTGTTTTCAGGTCATTTAACTAATTTCAGTCTGAACACTGCAGTGACATGTTTTTTTGTCAGGCTCTGCTAGAAGAAGCTTGTTCTGACAGTTTCAACTTGTTTTCAGGTCATTTTACTGATTTGTCTGAAAACTGCAGTAACATGTCCTTTTGTCAGCATCTGCCGGAAGAAGCTTGTTCTGACAGTTTCAACGTGTTCTGAGGTCATTTTTCTTCTTTCAGTCTGAAAAATGCAGCAGCATGTTCTTTAGTCAGCATCTGCCGGAAGAAGCTTGTTCTGACAGTTTCAACTTGTTTTGAGGTTATTTTACTGATTTCAGTCTGAACACTGCAGTAACATCTTCTGACAGAGGAAGACTCTGCCAGAAGATTTTGATTTTAACGGACAGACAGTCCGCCTCCGTGGTGCGAGCGGGCAGCAAAACAACAAACGGAATGGATCGAGTTTACGCCACCGACCTTAAAAACAGACGAGGACGAATCGTTTCCGTATCAGGCCGGAGTGAAAAAATTAATATATTACTTTTGAAATAAAAGTAAATGTGACAAAGTAAAAATGAAAAAGTAATTCGTTACACTACTCGTTACTGGTAAAAAGTAATATTATTTAAGTTACTAGTTAGTTTCCCAACACTGTGTATAATTTCCAAAAATCACACGGAAGGTCTCTTGCCAATCACATCCGGTCAGACAGCGTCTCCTGTCCGTCTGGAAAACTCTTCAGTCATAAAAATAATAAAAAAAAATAATAATAATAAAAAATAAATAAATTTAAAAATAAATAAATAAATAAATTTAAAAATAACTAAATAAATAAATTTTAAAATAAATAAATAAATAAATAAATAAATAAATAAATAAATAATTTAATTAATTTTAAGTTATATTGCACCAGATCAGAACAGACAGCTGTCTCACTTTACAGGTATAGGCAGCCCTTCTGCAAGAGGAGAAGGTTGTTCTGCCAGTTTCAACTTGTTTTCAGGTCATTTTACTGATTTCAGCCTGAAAACTGCAGTAACATGTCCTTTTGTCAGGCTCTGCCAGAAGAAGCTTGTTCTGACAGTTTCAACTTGTTTTGAGGTCATTTTTCTTCTTTCAGTCTGATATCTGCAGTAACATGTTTTTTTGTCAGGCTCTGCCAGAAGAAGCTTGTTCTGACAGTTTCAACTTGTTTTCAGGTCATTTTACTGATTTGTCTGAAAACTGCAGTAACATGTCCTTTTGTAAGGCTCTGCCAGAAGAAGCTTGTTCTGACAGTTTCAACTTGTTTTGCGGTCATTTGGATGATTTCTGTATGAAAAATGCAGTAACAAGTCCTTTTGTCAGGCTCTGCCAGAAGAAGCTTGTTCTGACAGTTTCAACTTGTTTTCAGGTCATTTAACTAATTTCAGTCTGAACACTGCAGTAACATGTCCTTTTGTCAGGCTCTGCTAAAAGAAGCTTGTTCTGACAGTTTCAACTTGTTTACAGGTCATTTCACTAATTCCAGTCTGAAATCTGCAGGAACATGTTTTTTGTAAGGCTCTGCCAGCAGAAGCTTGTTCTGACTAGTTTTCAGGTCATTTTGATGATTTCAGTCAGAACACTGCAGTAACATGTCCTTTTGTCAGCATCTGCCAGAAGAAGCTTGTTCTGACAGTTTCAACTTGTTTCGAGGTCATTTTTCTTCTTTCAGTCTGAAAAATGGAGTAACATGTCCTTTTGTCAGCATCTGCCGGAAGAAGCTTGTTCTGACAGTTTCAACTTGTTTTGAGGTCATTTGGATGATTTCTGTATGAAAAATGCAGTAACAAGTCCTTTTGTCAGGCTCTGCCAGAAGAAGCTTGTTCTGACAGTTTCAACTTGTTTTCAGGTCATTTAACTAATTTCAGTCTGAACACTGCAGTAACATGTCCTTTTGTCAGGCTCTGCTAAAAGAAGCTTGTTCTGACAGTTTCAACTTGTTTACAGGTCATTTCACTAATTCCAGTCTGAAATCTGCAGGAACATGTTTTTTGTAAGGCTCTGCCAGCAGAAGCTTGTTCTGACTAGTTTTCAGGTCATTTTGATGATTTCAGTCAGAACACTGCAGTAACATGTCCTTTTGTCAGCATCTGCCAGAAGAAGCTTGTTCTGACAGTTTCAACTTGTTTCGAGGTCATTTTTCTTCTTTCAGTCTGAAAAATGGAGTAACATGTCCTTTTGTCAGCATCTGCCGGAAGAAGCTTGTTCTGACAGTTTCAACTTGTTTTGAGGTCATTTGGATGATTTCTGTATGAAAAATGCAGTAACAAGTCCTTTTGTCAGGCTCTGCCAGAAGAAGCTTGTTCTGACAGTTTCAACTTGTTTTCAGGTCATTTAACTAATTTCAGTCTGAACACTGCAGTAACATGTCCTTTTGTCAGCATCTGCCGGAAGAAGCTTGTTCTGACAGTTTCAACTTGTTTTGAGGTCATTTTTCTTCTTTCAGTCTGAAATCTGCAGTAACATGTTTTTTTGTCAGGCTCTGCTAAAAGAAGCTTGTTCTGACAGTTTCAACTTGTTTACAGGTCATTTCACTAATTCCAGTCTGAAATCTGCAGGAACATGTTTTTTGTAAGGCTCTGCCAGCAGAAGCTTGTTCTGACTAGTTTTCAGGTCATTTTGATGATTTCAGTCTGAACACTGCAGTAACATGTCCTTTTGTCAGCATCTGCCGGAAGAAGCTTGTTCTGACAGTTTCAACTTGTTTCGAGGTCATTTTTCTTCTTTCAGTCTGAAAAATGGAGTAACATGTCCTTTTGTCAGCATCTGCCGGAAGAAGCTTGTTCTGACAGTTTCAACTTGATTTGAGGTCATTTTTCTTCTTTCAGTCTGAAATCTGCAGTAACATGTCCTTTTGTCAGCATCTGCCGGAAGAAGCTTGTTCTGACAGTTTCAACTTGATTTGAGGTCATTTTTCTTCTTTCAGTCTGAAATCTGCAGTAACATGTTTTTTTGTCAGGCTCTGCCAGAAGAAGCTTGTTCTGACAGTTTCAACTTGTTTTCAGGTCATTTAACTAATTTCAGTCTGAACACTGCAGTGACATGTTTTTTTGTCAGGCTCTGCTAGAAGAAGCTTGTTCTGACAGTTTCAACTTGTTTTCAGGTCATTTTACTGATTTGTCTGAAAACTGCAGTAACATGTCCTTTTGTCAGCATCTGCCGGAAGAAGCTTGTTCTGACAGTTTCAACGTGTTCTGAGGTCATTTTTCTTCTTTCAGTCTGAAAAATGCAGCAGCATGTTCTTTAGTCAGCATCTGCCGGAAGAAGCTTGTTCTGACAGTTTCAACTTGTTTTGAGGTTATTTTACTGATTTCAGTCTGAACACTGCAGTAACATCTTCTGACAGAGGAAGACTCTGCCAGAAGATTTTGATTTTAACGGACAGACAGTCCGCCTCCGTGGTGCGAGCGGGCAGCAAAACAACAAACGGAATGGATCGAGTTTACGCCACCGACCTTAAAAACAGACGAGGACGAATCGTTTCCGTATCAGGCCGGAGTGAAAAAATTAATATATTACTTTTGAAATAAAAGTAAATGTGACAAAGTAAAAATGAAAAAGTAATTCGTTACACTACTCGTTACTGGTAAAAAGTAATATTATTTAAGTTACTAGTTAGTTTCCCAACACTGTGTATAATTTCCAAAAATCACACGGAAGGTCTCTTGCCAATCACATCCGGTCAGACAGCGTCTCCTGTCCGTCTGGAAAACTCTTCAGTCATAAAAATAATAAAAAATAATAATAATAATAAAAAATAAATAAATTTAAAAATAAATAAATAAATAAATTTAAAAATAACTAAATAAATAAATTTTAAAATAAATAAATAAATAAATAAATAAATAAATAAATAAATAATTTAATTAATTTTAAGTTATATTGCACCAGATCAGAACAGACAGCTGTCTCACTTTACAGGTATAGGCAGCCCTTCTGCAAGAGGAGAAGGTTGTTCTGCCAGTTTCAACTTGTTTTCAGGTCATTTTACTGATTTCAGCCTGAAAACTGCAGTAACATGTCCTTTTGTCAGGCTCTGCCAGAAGAAGCTTGTTCTGACAGTTTCAACTTGTTTTGAGGTCATTTTTCTTCTTTCAGTCTGAAATCTGCAGTAACATGTTTTTTTGTCAGGCTCTGCCAGAAGAAGCTTGTTCTGACAGTTTCAACTTGTTTTCAGGTCATTTTACTGATTTGTCTGAAAACTGCAGTAACATGTCCTTTTGTAAGGCTCTGCCAGAAGAAGCTTGTTCTGACAGTTTCAACTTGTTTTGCGGTCATTTGGATGATTTCTGTATGAAAAATGCAGTAACAAGTCCTTTTGTCAGGCTCTGCCAGAAGAAGCTTGTTCTGACAGTTTCAACTTGTTTTCAGGTCATTTAACTAATTTCAGTCTGAACACTGCAGTAACATGTCCTTTTGTCAGGCTCTGCTAAAAGAAGCTTGTTCTGACAGTTTCAACTTGTTTACAGGTCATTTCACTAATTCCAGTCTGAAATCTGCAGGAACATGTTTTTTGTAAGGCTCTGCCAGCAGAAGCTTGTTCTGACTAGTTTTCAGGTCATTTTGATGATTTCAGTCAGAACACTGCAGTAACATGTCCTTTTGTCAGCATCTGCCAGAAGAAGCTTGTTCTGACAGTTTCAACTTGTTTCGAGGTCATTTTTCTTCTTTCAGTCTGAAAAATGGAGTAACATGTCCTTTTGTCAGCATCTGCCGGAAGAAGCTTGTTCTGACAGTTTCAACTTGTTTTGAGGTCATTTGGATGATTTCTGTATGAAAAATGCAGTAACAAGTCCTTTTGTCAGGCTCTGCCAGAAGAAGCTTGTTCTGACAGTTTCAACTTGTTTTCAGGTCATTTAACTAATTTCAGTCTGAACACTGCAGTAACATGTCCTTTTGTCAGCATCTGCCGGAAGAAGCTTGTTCTGACAGTTTCAACTTGATTTGAGGTCATTTTTCTTCTTTCAGTCTGAAATCTGCAGTAACATGTTTTTTTGTCAGGCTCTGCCAGAAGAAGCTTGTTCTGACAGTTTCAACTTGTTTTCAGGTCATTTAACTAATTTCAGTCTGAACACTGCAGTGACATGTTTTTTTGTCAGGCTCTGCTAGAAGAAGCTTGTTCTGACAGTTTCAACTTGTTTTCAGGTCATTTTACTGATTTGTCTGAAAACTGCAGTAACATGTCCTTTTGTCAGCATCTGCCGGAAGAAGCTTGTTCTGACAGTTTCAACGTGTTCTGAGGTCATTTTTCTTCTTTCAGTCTGAAAAATGCAGCAGCATGTTCTTTAGTCAGCATCTGCCGGAAGAAGCTTGTTCTGACAGTTTCAACTTGTTTTGAGGTTATTTTACTGATTTCAGTCTGAACACTGCAGTAACATCTTCTGACAGAGGAAGACTCTGCCAGAAGATTTTGATTTTAACGGACAGACAGTCCGCCTCCGTGGTGCGAGCGGGCAGCAAAACAACAAACGGAATGGATCGAGTTTACGCCACCGACCTTAAAAACAGACGAGGACGAATCGTTTCCGTATCAGGCCGGAGTGAAAAAATTAATATATTACTTTTGAAATAAAAGTAAATGTGACAAAGTAAAAATGAAAAAGTAATTCGTTACACTACTCGTTACTGGTAAAAAGTAATATTATTTAAGTTACTAGTTAGTTTCCCAACACTGTGTATAATTTCCAAAAATCACACGGAAGGTCTCTTGCCAATCACATCCGGTCAGACAGCGTCTCCTGTCCGTCTGGAAAACTCTTCAGTCATAAAAATAATAATAAAAAATAATAATAATAAAAAATAAATAAATTTAAAAATAAATAAATAAATAAATTTAAAAATAACTAAATAAATAAATTTTAAAATAAATAAATAAATAAATAAATAAATAAATAAATAAATAATTTAATTAATTTTAAGTTATATTGCACCAGATCAGAACAGACAGCTGTCTCACTTTACAGGTATAGGCAGCCCTTCTGCAAGAGGAGAAGGTTGTTCTGCCAGTTTCAACTTGTTTTCAGGTCATTTTACTGATTTCAGCCTGAAAACTGCAGTAACATGTCCTTTTGTCAGGCTCTGCCAGAAGAAGCTTGTTCTGACAGTTTCAACTTGTTTTGAGGTCATTTTTCTTCTTTCAGTCTGAAATCTGCAGTAACATGTTTTTTTGTCAGGCTCTGCCAGAAGAAGCTTGTTCTGACAGTTTCAACTTGTTTTCAGGTCATTTTACTGATTTGTCTGAAAACTGCAGTAACATGTCCTTTTGTAAGGCTCTGCCAGAAGAAGCTTGTTCTGACAGTTTCAACTTGTTTTGCGGTCATTTGGATGATTTCTGTATGAAAAATGCAGTAACAAGTCCTTTTGTCAGGCTCTGCCAGAAGAAGCTTGTTCTGACAGTTTCAACTTGTTTTCAGGTCATTTAACTAATTTCAGTCTGAACACTGCAGTAACATGTCCTTTTGTCAGGCTCTGCTAAAAGAAGCTTGTTCTGACAGTTTCAACTTGTTTACAGGTCATTTCACTAATTCCAGTCTGAAATCTGCAGGAACATGTTTTTTGTAAGGCTCTGCCAGCAGAAGCTTGTTCTGACTAGTTTTCAGGTCATTTTGATGATTTCAGTCAGAACACTGCAGTAACATGTCCTTTTGTCAGCATCTGCCAGAAGAAGCTTGTTCTGACAGTTTCAACTTGTTTCGAGGTCATTTTTCTTCTTTCAGTCTGAAAAATGGAGTAACATGTCCTTTTGTCAGCATCTGCCGGAAGAAGCTTGTTCTGACAGTTTCAACTTGTTTTGAGGTCATTTGGATGATTTCTGTATGAAAAATGCAGTAACAAGTCCTTTTGTCAGGCTCTGCCAGAAGAAGCTTGTTCTGACAGTTTCAACTTGTTTTCAGGTCATTTAAATAATTTCAGTCTGAACACTGCAGTAACATGTCCTTTTGTCAGGCTCTGCTAAAAGAAGCTTGTTCTGACAGTTTCAACTTGTTTACAGGTCATTTCACTAATTCCAGTCTGAAATCTGCAGGAACATGTTTTTTGTAAGGCTCTGCCAGCAGAAGCTTGTTCTGACTAGTTTTCAGGTCATTTTGATGATTTCAGTCAGAACACTGCAGTAACATGTCCTTTTGTCAGCATCTGCCAGAAGAAGCTTGTTCTGACAGTTTCAACTTGTTTCGAGGTCATTTTTCTTCTTTCAGTCTGAAAAATGGAGTAACATGTCCTTTTGTCAGCATCTGCCGGAAGAAGCTTGTTCAGACAGTTTCAACTTGTTTTGAGGTCATTTGGATGATTTCTGTATGAAAAATGCAGTAACAAGTCCTTTTGTCAGGCTCTGCCAGAAGAAGCTTGTTCTGACAGTTTCAACTTGTTTTCAGGTCATTTAACTAATTTCAGTCTGAACACTGCAGTAACATGTCCTTTTGTCAGCATCTGCCGGAAGAAGCTTGTTCTGACAGTTTCAACTTGTTTTGAGGTCATTTTTCTTCTTTCAGTCTGAAATCTGCAGTAACATGTTTTTTTGTCAGGCTCTGCTAAAAGAAGCTTGTTCTGACAGTTTCAACTTGTTTACAGGTCATTTCACTAATTCCAGTCTGAAATCTGCAGGAACATGTTTTTTGTAAGGCTCTGCCAGCAGAAGCTTGTTCTGACTAGTTTTCAGGTCATTTTGATGATTTCAGTCTGAACACTGCAGTAACATGTCCTTTTGTCAGCATCTGCCGGAAGAAGCTTGTTCTGACAGTTTCAACTTGTTTCGAGGTCATTTTTCTTCTTTCAGTCTGAAAAATGGAGTAACATGTCCTTTTGTCAGCATCTGCCGGAAGAAGCTTGTTCTGACAGTTTCAACTTGATTTGAGGTCATTTTTCTTCTTTCAGTCTGAAATCTGCAGTAACATGTCCTTTTGTCAGCATCTGCCGGAAGAAGCTTGTTCTGACAGTTTCAACTTGATTTGAGGTCATTTTTCTTCTTTCAGTCTGAAATCTGCAGTAACATGTTTTTTTGTCAGGCTCTGCCAGAAGAAGCTTGTTCTGACAGTTTCAACTTGTTTTCAGGTCATTTAACTAATTTCAGTCTGAACACTGCAGTGACATGTTTTTTTGTCAGGCTCTGCTAGAAGAAGCTTGTTCTGACAGTTTCAACTTGTTTTCAGGTCATTTTACTGATTTGTCTGAAAACTGCAGTAACATGTCCTTTTGTCAGCATCTGCCGGAAGAAGCTTGTTCTGACAGTTTCAACGTGTTCTGAGGTCATTTTTCTTCTTTCAGTCTGAAAAATGCAGCAGCATGTTCTTTAGTCAGCATCTGCCGGAAGAAGCTTGTTCTGACAGTTTCAACTTGTTTTGAGGTTATTTTACTGATTTCAGTCTGAACACTGCAGTAACATCTTCTGACAGAGGAAGACTCTGCCAGAAGATTTTGATTTTAACGGACAGACAGTCCGCCTCCGTGGTGCGAGCGGGCAGCAAAACAACAAACGGAATGGATCGAGTTTACGCCACCGACCTTAAAAACAGACGAGGACGAATCGTTTCCGTATCAGGCCGGAGTGAAAAAATTAATATATTACTTTTGAAATAAAAGTAAATGTGACAAAGTAAAAATGAAAAAGTAATTCGTTACACTACTCGTTACTGGTAAAAAGTAATATTATTTAAGTTACTAGTTAGTTTCCCAACACTGTGTATAATTTCCAAAAATCACACGGAAGGTCTCTTGCCAATCACATCCGGTCAGACAGCGTCTCCTGTCCGTCTGGAAAACTCTTCAGTCATAAAAATAATAAAAAATAATAATAATAATAAAAAATAAATAAATTTAAAAATAAATAAATAAATAAATTTAAAAATAACTAAATAAATAAATTTTAAAATAAATAAATAAATAAATAAATAAATAAATAAATAAATAATTTAATTAATTTTAAGTTATATTGCACCAGATCAGAACAGACAGCTGTCTCACTTTACAGGTATAGGCAGCCCTTCTGCAAGAGGAGAAGGTTGTTCTGCCAGTTTCAACTTGTTTTCAGGTCATTTTACTGATTTCAGCCTGAAAACTGCAGTAACATGTCCTTTTGTCAGGCTCTGCCAGAAGAAGCTTGTTCTGACAGTTTCAACTTGTTTTGAGGTCATTTTTCTTCTTTCAGTCTGAAATCTGCAGTAACATGTTTTTTTGTCAGGCTCTGCCAGAAGAAGCTTGTTCTGACAGTTTCAACTTGTTTTCAGGTCATTTTACTGATTTGTCTGAAAACTGCAGTAACATGTCCTTTTGTAAGGCTCTGCCAGAAGAAGCTTGTTCTGACAGTTTCAACTTGTTTTGCGGTCATTTGGATGATTTCTGTATGAAAAATGCAGTAACAAGTCCTTTTGTCAGGCTCTGCCAGAAGAAGCTTGTTCTGACAGTTTCAACTTGTTTTCAGGTCATTTAACTAATTTCAGTCTGAACACTGCAGTAACATGTCCTTTTGTCAGGCTCTGCTAAAAGAAGCTTGTTCTGACAGTTTCAACTTGTTTACAGGTCATTTCACTAATTCCAGTCTGAAATCTGCAGGAACATGTTTTTTGTAAGGCTCTGCCAGCAGAAGCTTGTTCTGACTAGTTTTCAGGTCATTTTGATGATTTCAGTCAGAACACTGCAGTAACATGTCCTTTTGTCAGCATCTGCCAGAAGAAGCTTGTTCTGACAGTTTCAACTTGTTTCGAGGTCATTTTTCTTCTTTCAGTCTGAAAAATGGAGTAACATGTCCTTTTGTCAGCATCTGCCGGAAGAAGCTTGTTCTGACAGTTTCAACTTGTTTTGAGGTCATTTGGATGATTTCTGTATGAAAAATGCAGTAACAAGTCCTTTTGTCAGGCTCTGCCAAAAGAAGCTTGTTCTGACAGTTTCAACTTGTTTTCAGGTCATTTAACTAATTTCAGTCTGAACACTGCAGTAACATGTCCTTTTGTCAGCATCTGCCGGAAGAAGCTTGTTCTGACAGTTTCAACTTGTTTTGAGGTCATTTTTCTTCTTTCAGTCTGAAATCTGCAGTAACATGTTTTTTTGTCAGGCTCTGCTAAAAGAAGCTTGTTCTGACAGTTTCAACTTGTTTACAGGTCATTTCACTAATTCCAGTCTGAAATCTGCAGGAACATGTTTTTTGTAAGGCTCTGCCAGCAGAAGCTTGTTCTGACTAGTTTTCAGGTCATTTTGATGATTTCAGTCTGAACACTGCAGTAACATGTCCTTTTGTCAGCATCTGCCGGAAGAAGCTTGTTCTGACAGTTTCAACTTGTTTCGAGGTCATTTTTCTTCTTTCAGTCTGAAAAATGGAGTAACATGTCCTTTTGTCAGCATCTGCCGGAAGAAGCTTGTTCTGACAGTTTCAACTTGATTTGAGGTCATTTTTCTTCTTTCAGTCTGAAATCTGCAGTAACATGTCCTTTTGTCAGCATCTGCCGGAAGAAGCTTGTTCTGACAGTTTCAACTTGATTTGAGGTCATTTTTCTTCTTTCAGTCTGAAATCTGCAGTAACATGTTTTTTTGTCAGGCTCTGCCAGAAGAAGCTTGTTCTGACAGTTTCAACTTGTTTTCAGGTCATTTAACTAATTTCAGTCTGAACACTGCAGTGACATGTTTTTTTGTCAGGCTCTGCTAGAAGAAGCTTGTTCTGACAGTTTCAACTTGTTTTCAGGTCATTTTACTGATTTGTCTGAAAACTGCAGTAACATGTCCTTTTGTCAGCATCTGCCGGAAGAAGCTTGTTCTGACAGTTTCAACGTGTTCTGAGGTCATTTTTCTTCTTTCAGTCTGAAAAATGCAGCAGCATGTTCTTTAGTCAGCATCTGCCGGAAGAAGCTTGTTCTGACAGTTTCAACTTGTTTTGAGGTTATTTTACTGATTTCAGTCTGAACACTGCAGTAACATCTTCTGACAGAGGAAGACTCTGCCAGAAGATTTTGATTTTAACGGACAGACAGTCCGCCTCCGTGGTGCGAGCGGGCAGCAAAACAACAAACGGAATGGATCGAGTTTACGCCACCGACCTTAAAAACAGACGAGGACGAATCGTTTCCGTATCAGGCCGGAGTGAAAAAATTAATATATTACTTTTGAAATAAAAGTAAATGTGACAAAGTAAAAATGAAAAAGTAATTCGTTACACTACTCGTTACTGGTAAAAAGTAATATTATTTAAGTTACTAGTTAGTTTCCCAACACTGTGTATAATTTCCAAAAATCACACGGAAGGTCTCTTGCCAATCACATCCGGTCAGACAGCGTCTCCTGTCCGTCTGGAAAACTCTTCAGTCATAAAAATAATAAAAAATAATAATAATAATAAAAAATAAATAAATTTAAAAATAAATAAATAAATAAATTTAAAAATAACTAAATAAATAAATTTTAAAATAAATAAATAAATAAATAAATAAATAAATAAATAAATAATTTAATTAATTTTAAGTTATATTGCACCAGATCAGAACAGACAGCTGTCTCACTTTACAGGTATAGGCAGCCCTTCTGCAAGAGGAGAAGGTTGTTCTGCCAGTTTCAACTTGTTTTCAGGTCATTTTACTGATTTCAGCCTGAAAACTGCAGTAACATGTCCTTTTGTCAGGCTCTGCCAGAAGAAGCTTGTTCTGACAGTTTCAACTTGTTTTGAGGTCATTTTTCTTCTTTCAGTCTGAAATCTGCAGTAACATGTTTTTTTGTCAGGCTCTGCCAGAAGAAGCTTGTTCTGACAGTTTCAACTTGTTTTCAGGTCATTTTACTGATTTGTCTGAAAACTGCAGTAACATGTCCTTTTGTAAGGCTCTGCCAGAAGAAGCTTGTTCTGACAGTTTCAACTTGTTTTGCGGTCATTTGGATGATTTCTGTATGAAAAATGCAGTAACAAGTCCTTTTGTCAGGCTCTGCCAGAAGAAGCTTGTTCTGACAGTTTCAACTTGTTTTCAGGTCATTTAACTAATTTCAGTCTGAACACTGCAGTAACATGTCCTTTTGTCAGGCTCTGCTAAAAGAAGCTTGTTCTGACAGTTTCAACTTGTTTACAGGTCATTTCACTAATTCCAGTCTGAAATCTGCAGTAACATGTTTTTTGTAAGGCTCTGCCAGCAGAAGCTTGTTCTGACTAGTTTTCAGGTCATTTTGATGATTTCAGTCAGAACACTGCAGTAACATGTCCTTTTGTCAGCATCTGCCAGAAGAAGCTTGTTCTGACAGTTTCAACTTGTTTCGAGGTCATTTTTCTTCTTTCAGTCTGAAAAATGGAGTAACATGTCCTTTTGTCAGCATCTGCCGGAAGAAGCTTGTTCTGACAGTTTCAACTTGATTTGAGGTCATTTTTCTTCTTTCAGTCTGAAATCTGCAGTAACATGTTTTTTTGTCAGGCTCTGCCAGAAGAAGCTTGTTCTGACAGTTTCAACTTGTTTTCAGGTCATTTTACTGATTTGTCTGAAAACTGCAGTAACATGTCCTTTTGTAAGGCTCTGCCAGAAGAAGCTTGTTCTGACAGTTTCAACTTGTTTTGCGGTCATTTGGATGATTTCTGTATGAAAAATGCAGTAACAAGTCCTTTTGTCAGGCTCTGCCAGAAGAAGCTTGTTCTGACAGTTTCAACTTGTTTTCAGGTCATTTAACTAATTTCAGTCTGAACACTGCAGTAACATGTCCTTTTGTCAGGCTCTGCTAAAAGAAGCTTGTTCTGACAGTTTCAACTTGTTTACAGGTCATTTCACTAATTCCAGTCTGAAATCTGCAGGAACATGTTTTTTGTAAGGCTCTGCCAGCAGAAGCTTGTTCTGACTAGTTTTCAGGTCATTTTGATGATTTCAGTCAGAACACTGCAGTAACATGTCCTTTTGTCAGCATCTGCCAGAAGAAGCTTGTTCTGACAGTTTCAACTTGTTTCGAGGTCATTTTTCTTCTTTCAGTCTGAAAAATGGAGTAACATGTCCTTTTGTCAGCATCTGCCGGAAGAAGCTTGTTCTGACAGTTTCAACTTGATTTGAGGTCATTTTTCTTCTTTCAGTCTGAAATCTGCAGTAACATGTTTTTTTGTCAGGCTCTGCCAGAAGAAGCTTGTTCTGACAGTTTCAACTTGTTTTCAGGTCATTTTACTGATTTGTCTGAAAACTGCAGTAACATGTCCTTTTGTAAGGCTCTGCCAGAAGAAGCTTGTTCTGACAGTTTCAACTTGTTTTGCGGTCATTTGGATGATTTCTGTATGAAAAATGCAGTAACAAGTCCTTTTGTCAGGCTCTGCCAGAAGAAGCTTGTTCTGACAGTTTCAACTTGTTTTCAGGTCATTTAACTAATTTCAGTCTGAACACTGCAGTAACATGTCCTTTTGTCAGGCTCTGCTAAAAGAAGCTTGTTCTGACAGTTTCAACTTGTTTACAGGTCATTTCACTAATTCCAGTCTGAAATCTGCAGGAACATGTTTTTTGTAAGGCTCTGCCAGCAGAAGCTTGTTCTGACTAGTTTTCAGGTCATTTTGATGATTTCAGTCAGAACACTGCAGTAACATGTCCTTTTGTCAGCATCTGCCAGAAGAAGCTTGTTCTGACAGTTTCAACTTGTTTCGAGGTCATTTTTCTTCTTTCAGTCTGAAAAATGGAGTAACATGTCCTTTTGTCAGCATCTGCCGGAAGAAGCTTGTTCTGACAGTTTCAACTTGATTTGAGGTCATTTTTCTTCTTTCAGTCTGAAATCTGCAGTAACATGTTTTTTTGTCAGGCTCTGCCAGAAGAAGCTTGTTCTGACAGTTTCAACTTGTTTTCAGGTCATTTTACTGATTTGTCTGAAAACTGCAGTAACATGTCCTTTTGTAAGGCTCTGCCAGAAGAAGCTTGTTCTGACAGTTTCAACTTGTTTTGCGGTCATTTGGATGATTTCTGTATGAAAAATGCAGTAACAAGTCCTTTTGTCAGGCTCTGCCAGAAGAAGCTTGTTCTGACAGTTTCAACTTGTTTTCAGGTCATTTAACTAATTTCAGTCTGAACACTGCAGTAACATGTCCTTTTGTCAGCATCCGCCGGAAGAAGCTTGTTCTGACAGTTTCAACTTGTTTCGAGGTCATTTTTCTTCTTTCAGTCTGAAAAATGGAGTAACATGTCCTTTTGTCAGCATCTGCCGGAAGAAGCTTGTTCTGACAGTTTCAACTTGATTTGAGGTCATTTTTCTTCTTTCAGTCTGAAATCTGCAGTAACATGTCCTTTTGTCAGCATCTGCCGGAAGAAGCTTGTTCTGACAGTTTCAACTTGATTTGAGGTCATTTTTCTTCTTTCAGTCTGAAATCTGCAGTAACATGTTTTTTTGTCAGGCTCTGCCAGAAGAAGCTTGTTCTGACAGTTTCAACTTGTTTTCAGGTCATTTTACTAATTTCAGTCTGAACACTGCAGTAACATGTCCTTTTGTCAGGCTCTGCCAGAAAATGCTTGTTCTGACAGTTTCAACTTGTTTTCAGGTCATTTAACTAATTTCAGTCTGAACACTGCAGTGACATGTTTTTTTGTCAGGCTCTGCTAGAAGAAGCTTGTTCTGACAGTTTCAACGTGTTCTGAGGTCATTTTTCTTCTTTCAGTCTGAAAAATGCAGCAGCATGTTCTTTAGTCAGCATCTGCCGGAAGAAGCTTGTTCTGACAGTTTCAACTTGTTTTGAGGTTATTTTACTGATTTCAGTCTGAACACTGCAGTAACATCTTCTGACAGAGGAAGACTCTGCCAGAAGATTTTGATTTTAACGGACAGACAGTCCGCCTCCGTGGTGCGAGCGGGCAGCAAAACAACAAACGGAATGGATCGAGTTTACGCCACCGACCTTAAAAACAGACGAGGACGAATCGTTTCCGTATCAGGCCGGAGTGAAAAAATTAATATATTACTTTTGAAATAAAAGTAAATGTGACAAAGTAAAAATGAAAAAGTAATTCGTTACACTACTCGTTACTGGTAAAAAGTAATATTATTTAAGTTACTAGTTAGTTTCCCAACACTGTGTATAATTTCCAAAAATCACACGGAAGGTCTCTTGCCAATCACATCCGGTCAGACAGCGTCTCCTGTCCGTCTGGAAAACTCTTCAGTCATAAAAATAATAAAAAATAATAATAATAATAAAAAATAAATAAATTTAAAAATAAATAAATAAATAAATTTAAAAATAACTAAATAAATAAATTTTAAAATAAATAAATAAATAAATAAATAAATAAATAATTTAATTAATTTTAAGTTATATTGCACCAGATCAGAACAGACAGCTGTCTCACTTTACAGGTATAGGCAGCCCTTCTGCAAGAGGAGAAGGTTGTTCTGCCAGTTTCAACTTGTTTTCAGGTCATTTTACTGATTTCAGCCTGAAAACTGCAGTAACATGTCCTTTTGTCAGTCTCTGCCAGAAGAAGCTTGTTCTGACAGTTTCAACTTGTTTTGAGGTCATTTTTCTTCTTTCAGTCTGAAATCTGCAGTAACATGTTTTTTTGTCAGGCTCTGCCAGAAGAAGCTTGTTCTGACAGTTTCAACTTGTTTTCAGGTCATTTTACTGATTTGTCTGAAAACTGCAGTAACATGTCCTTTTGTCAGCATCTGCCGGAAGAAGCTTGTTCTGACAGTTTCAACTTGTTTACAGGTCATTTTACTAATTCCAGTCTGAAATTCTGCAGGAACATGTCCTTTTGTCAGTCTCTGCCAGAAGAAGCTTGTTCTGACAGTTTCAACTTGTTTTGAGGTCATTTTTCTTCTTTCAGTCTGAAATCTGCAGTAACATGTTTTTTTGTCAGGCTCTGCCAGAAGAAGCTTGTTCTGACAGTTTCAACTTGTTTTCAGGTCATTTTACTGATTTGTCTGAAAACTGCAGTAACATGTCCTTTTGTAAGGCTCTGCCAGAAGAAGCTTGTTCTGACAGTTTCAACTTGTTTTGCGGTCATTTGGATGATTTCTGTATGAAAAATGCAGTAACAAGTCCTTTTGTCAGCATCTGCCAGAAGAAGCTTGTTCTGACAGTTTCAACTTGTTTCGAGGTCATTTTTCTTCTTTCAGTCTGAAAAATGGAGTAACATGTCCTTTTGTCAGCATCTGCCGGAAGAAGCTTGTTCTGACAGTTTCAACTTGTTTTGAGGTCATTTTTCTTCTTTCAGTCTGAAATCTGCAGTAACATGTTTTTTTGTCAGGCTCTGCCAGAAGAAGCTTGTTCTGACAGTTTCAACTTGTTTTCAGGTCATTTTACTGATTTGTCTGAAAACTGCAGTAACATGTCCTTTTGTAAGGCTCTGCCAGAAGAAGCTTGTTCTGACAGTTTCAACTTGTTTTGCGGTCATTTGGATGATTTCTGTATGAAAAATGCAGTAACAAGTCCTTTTGTCAGGCTCTGCCGGAAGAAGCTTGTTCTGACAGTTTCAACTTGTTTTGAGGTCATTTTTCTTCTTTCAGTCTGAAATCTGCAGTAACATGTTTTTTTGTCAGGCTCTGCCAGAAGAAGCTTGTTCTGACAGTTTCAACTTGTTTCGAGGTCATTTTTCTTCTTTCAGTCTGAAAAATGGAGTAACATGTCCTTTTGTCAGCATCTGCCGGAAGAAGCTTGTTCTGACAGTTTCAACTTGTTTTGAGGTCATTTTTCTTCTTTCAGTCTGAAATCTGCAGTAACATGTTTTTTTGTCAGGCTCTGCCAGAAGAAGCTTGTTCTGACAGTTTCAACTTGTTTTCAGGTCATTTTACTGATTTGTCTGAAAACTGCAGTAACATGTCCTTTTGTAAGGCTCTGCCAGAAGAAGCTTGTTCTGACAGTTTCAACTTGTTTTGCGGTCATTTGGATGATTTCTGTATGAAAAATGCAGTAACAAGTCCTTTTGTCAGGCTCTGCCGGAAGAAGCTTGTTCTGACAGTTTCAACTTGTTTTGAGGTCATTTTTCTTCTTTCAGTCTGAAATCTGCAGTAACATGTTTTTTTGTCAGGCTCTGCTAAAAGAAGCTTGTTCTGACAGTTTCAACTTGTTTACAGGTCATTTCACTAATTCCAGTCTGAAATCTGCAGGAACATGTTTTTTGTAAGGCTCTGCCAGCAGAAGCTTGTTCTGACTAGTTTTCAGGTCATTTTGATGATTTCAGTCAGAACACTGCAGTAACACGTCCTTTTGTCAGCATCTGCCAGAAGAAGCTTGTTCTGACAGTTTCAACTTGTTTCGAGGTCATTTTTCTTCTTTCAGTCTGAAAATGGAGTAACATGTCCTTTTGTCAGCATCTGCCGGAAGAAGCTTGTTCTGACAGTTTCAACTTGATTTGAGGTCATTTTTCTTCTTTCAGTCTGAAATCTGCAGTAACATGTTTTTTTGTCAGGCTCTGCCAGAAGAAGCTTGTTCTGACAGTTTCAACTTGTTTTGCGGTCATTTGGATGATTTCTGTATGAAAAATGCAGTAACAAGTCCTTTTGTCAGGCTCTGCCAGAAGAAGCTTGTTCTGACAGTTTCAACTTGTTTTCAGGTCATTTAACTAATTTCAGTCTGAACACTGCAGTAACATGTCCTTTTGTCAGGCTCTGCTAAAAGAAGCTTGTTCTGACAGTTTCAACTTGTTTACAGGTCATTTCACTAATTCCAGTCTGAAATCTGCAGGAACATGTTTTTTGTAAGGCTCTGCCAGCAGAAGCTTGTTCTGACTAGTTTTCAGCTCATTTTGATGATTTCAGTCAGAACACTGCAGTAACATGTCCTTTTGTCAGCATCTGCCAGAAGAAGCTTGTTCTGACAGTTTCAACTTGTTTCGAGGTCATTTTTCTTCTTTCAGTCTGAAAAATGGAGTAACATGTCCTTTTGTCAGCATCTGCCGGAAGAAGCTTGTTCTGACAGTTTCAACTTGATTTGAGGTCATCTTTCTTCTTTCAGTCTGAAATCTGCAGTAACATGTTTTTTTGTCAGGCTCTGCCAGAAGAAGCTTGTTCTGACAGTTTCAACTTGTTTTCAGGTCATTTTACAGATTTGTCTGAAAACTGCAGTAACATGTCCTTTTGTAAGGCTCTGCCAGAAGAAGCTTGTTCTGACAGTTTCAACTTGTTTTGCGGTCATTTGGATGATTTCTGTATGAAAAATGCAGTAACAAGTCCTTTTGTCAGGCTCTGCCAGAAGAAGCTTGTTCTGACAGTTTCAACTTGTTTTCAGGACATTTAACTAATTTCAGTCTGAACACTGCAGTAACATGTCCTTTTGTCAGCATCTGCCGGAAGAAGCTTGTTCTGACAGTTTCAACTTGTTTTGAGGTCATTTTTCTTCTTTCAGTCTGAAATCTGCAGTAACATGTTTTTTTGTCAGGCTCTGCTAAAAGAAGCTTGTTCTGACAGTTTCAACTTGTTTACAGGTCATTTCACTAATTCCAGTCTGAAATCTGCAGGAACATGTTTTTTGTAAGGCTCTGCCAGCAGAAGCTTGTTCTGACTAGTTTTCAGGTCATTTTGATGATTTCAGTCAGAACACTGCAGTAACACGTCCTTTTGTCAGCATCTGCCAGAAGAAGCTTGTTCTGACAGTTTCAACTTGTTTCGAGGTCATTTTTCTTCTTTCAGTCTGAAAATGGAGTAACATGTCCTTTTGTCAGCATCTGCCGGAAGAAGCTTGTTCTGACAGTTTCAACTTGTTTTGAGGTCATTTTTCTTCTTTCAGTCTGAAATCTGCAGTAACATGTTTTTTTGTCAGGCTCTGCCAGAAGAAGCTTGTTCTGACAGTTTCAACTTGTTTTCAGGTCATTTTACTGATTTGTCTGAAAACTGCAGTAACATGTCCTTTTGTAAGGCTCTGCCAGAAGAAGCTTGTTCTGACAGTTTCAACTTGTTTTGCGGTCATTTGGATGATTTCTGTATGAAAAATGCAGTAACAAGTCCTTTTGTCAGGCTCTGCCGGAAGAAGCTTGTTCTGACAGTTTCAACTTGTTTTGAGGTCATTTTTCTTCTTTCAGTCTGAAATCTGCAGTAACATGTTTTTTTGTCAGGCTCTGCTAAAAGAAGCTTGTTCTGACAGTTTCAACTTGTTTACAGGTCATTTCACTAATTCCAGTCTGAAATCTGCAGGAACATGTTTTTTGTAAGGCTCTGCCAGCAGAAGCTTGTTCTGACTAGTTTTCAGGTCATTTTGATGATTTCAGTCAAAACACTGCAGTAACACGTCCTTTTGTCAGCATCTGCCAGAAGAAGCTTGTTCTGACAGTTTCAACTTGTTTCGAGGTCATTTTTCTTCTTTCAGTCTGAAAATGGAGTAACATGTCCTTTTGTCAGCATCTGCCGGAAGAAGCTTGTTCTGACAGTTTCAACTTGATTTGAGGTCATTTTTCTTCTTTCAGTCTGAAATCTGCAGTAACATGTTTTTTTGTCAGGCTCTGCCAGAAGAAGCTTGTTCTGACAGTTTCAACTTGTTTTGCGGTCATTTGGATGATTTCTGTATGAAAAATGCAGTAACAAGTCCTTTTGTCAGGCTCTGCCAGAAGAAGCTTGTTCTGACAGTTTCAACTTGTTTTCAGGTCATTTAACTAATTTCAGTCTGAACACTGCAGTAACATGTCCTTTTGTCAGGCTCTGCTAAAAGAAGCTTGTTCTGACAGTTTCAACTTGTTTACAGGTCATTTCACTAATTCCAGTATGAAATCTGCAGGAACATGTTTTTTGTAAGGCTCTGCCAGCAGAAGCTTGTTCTGACTAGTTTTCAGCTCATTTTGATGATTTCAGTCAGAACACTGCAGTAACATGTCCTTTTGTCAGCATCTGCCAGAAGAAGCTTGTTCTGACAGTTTCAACTTGTTTCGAGGTCATTTTTCTTCTTTCAGTCTGAAAAATGGAGTAACATGTCCTTTTGTCAGCATCTGCCGGAAGAAGCTTGTTCTGACAGTTTCAACTTGATTTGAGGTCATCTTTCTTCTTTCAGTCTGAAATCTGCAGTAACATGTTTTTTTGTCAGGCTCTGCCAGAAGAAGCTTGTTCTGACAGTTTCAACTTGTTTTCAGGTCATTTTACAGATTTGTCTGAAAACTGCAGTAACATGTCCTTTTGTAAGGCTCTGCCAGAAGAAGCTTGTTCTGACAGTTTCAACTTGTTTTGCGGTCATTTGGATGATTTCTGTATGAAAAATGCAGTAACAAGTCCTTTTGTCAGGCTCTGCCAGAAGAAGCTTGTTCTGACAGTTTCAACTTGTTTTCAGGTCATTTAACTAATTTCAGTCTGAACACTGCAGTAACATGTCCTTTTGTCAGCATCTGCCGGAAGAAGCTTGTTCTGACAGTTTCAACTTGTTTTGAGGTCATTTTTCTTCTTTCAGTCTGAAATCTGCAGTAACATGTTTTTTTGTCAGGCTCTGCTAAAAGAAGCTTGTTCTGACAGTTTCAACTTGTTTACAGGTCATTTCACTAATTCCAGTCTGAAATCTGCAGGAACATGTTTTTTGTAAGGCTCTGCCAGCAGAAGCTTGTTCTGACTAGTTTTCAGGTCATTTTGATGATTTCAGTCAGAACACTGCAGTAACACGTCCTTTTGTCAGCATCTGCCAGAAGAAGCTTGTTCTGACAGTTTCAACTTGTTTCGAGGTCATTTTTCTTCTTTCAGTCTGAAAATGGAGTAACATGTCCTTTTGTCAGCATCTGCCGGAAGAAGCTTGTTCTGACAGTTTCAACTTGATTTGAGGTCATTTTTCTTCTTTCAGTCTGAAATCTGCAGTAACATGTTTTTTTGTCAGGCTCTGCCAGAAGAAGCTTGTTCTGACAGTTTCAACTTGTTTTGCGGTCATTTGGATGATTTCTGTATGAAAAATGCAGTAACAAGTCCTTTTGTCAGGCTCTGCCAGAAGAAGCTTGTTCTGACAGTTTCAACTTGTTTTCAGGTCATTTAACTAATTTCAGTCTGAACACTGCAGTAACATGTCCTTTTGTCAGGCTCTGCTAAAAGAAGCTTGTTCTGACAGTTTCAACTTGTTTACAGGTCATTTCACTAATTCCAGTCTGAAATCTGCAGGAACATGTTTTTTGTAAGGCTCTGCCAGCAGAAGCTTGTTCTGACTAGTTTTCAGCTCATTTTGATGATTTCAGTCAGAACACTGCAGTAACATGTCCTTTTGTCAGCATCTGCCAGAAGAAGCTTGTTCTGACAGTTTCAACTTGTTTCGAGGTCATTTTTCTTCTTTCAGTCTGAAAAATGGAGTAACATGTCCTTTTGTCAGCATCTGCCGGAAGAAGCTTGTTCTGACAGTTTCAACTTGATTTGAGGTCATCTTTCTTCTTTCAGTCTGAAATCTGCAGTAACATGTTTTTTTGTCAGGCTCTGCCAGAAGAAGCTTGTTCTGACAGTTTCAACTTGTTTTCAGGTCATTTTACAGATTTGTCTGAAAACTGCAGTAACATGTCCTTTTGTAAGGCTCTGCCAGAAGAAGCTTGTTCTGACAGTTTCAACTTGTTTTGCGGTCATTTGGATGATTTCTGTATGAAAAATGCAGTAACAAGTCCTTTTGTCAGGCTCTGCCAGAAGAAGCTTGTTCTGACAGTTTCAACTTGTTTTCAGGTCATTTAACTAATTTCAGTCTGAACACTGCAGTAACATGTCCTTTTGTCAGCATCTGCCGGAAGAAGCTTGTTCTGACAGTTTCAACTTGTTTTGAGGTCATTTTTCTTCTTTCAGTCTGAAATCTGCAGTAACATGTTTTTTTGTCAGGCTCTGCTAAAAGAAGCTTGTTCTGACAGTTTCAACTTGTTTACAGGTCATTTCACTAATTCCAGTCTGAAATCTGCAGGAACATGTTTTTTGTAAGGCTCTGCCAGCAGAAGCTTGTTCTGACTAGTTTTCAGGTCATTTTGATGATTTCAGTCAGAACACTGCAGTAACATGTCCTTTTGTCAGCATCTGCCAGAAGAAGCTTGTTCTGACAGTTTCAACTTGTTTCGAGGTCATTTTTCTTCTTTCAGTCTGAAAAATGGAGTAACATGTCCTTTTGTCAGCATCTGCCGGAAGAAGCTTGTTCTGACAGTTTCAACTTGATTTGAGGTCATTTTTCTTCTTTCAGTCTGAAATCTGCAGTAACATGTTTTTTTGTCAGGCTCTGCCAGAAGAAGCTTGTTCTGACAGTTTCAACTTGTTTTCAGGTCATTTTACTGATTTGTCTGAAAACTGCAGTAACATGTCCTTTTGTAAGGCTCTGCCAGAAGAAGCTTGTTCTGACAGTTTCAACTTGTTTTGCGGTCATTTGGATGATTTCTGTATGAAAAATGCAGTAACAAGTCCTTTTGTCAGGCTCTGCCAGAAGAAGCTTGTTCTGACAGTTTCAACTTGTTTTCAGGTCATTTAACTAATTTCAGTCTGAACACTGCAGTAACATGTCCTTTTGTCAGCATCTGCCGGAAGAAGCTTGTTCTGACAGTTTCAACTTGTTTTGAGGTCATTTTTCTTCTTTCAGTCTGAAATCTGCAGTAACATGTTTTTTTTGTCAGGCTCTGCTAAAAGAAGCTTGTTCTGACAGTTTCAACTTGTTTACAGGTCATTTCACTAATTCCAGTCTGAAATCTGCAGGAACATGTTTTTTGTAAGGCTCTGCCAGCAGAAGCTTGTTCTGACTAGTTTTCAGGTCATTTTGATGATTTCAGTCTGAACACTGCAGTAACATGTCCTTTTGTCAGCATCTGCCGGAAGAAGCTTGTTCTGACAGTTTCAACTTGTTTCGAGGTCATTTTTCTTCTTTCAGTCTGAAAAATGGAGTAACATGTCCTTTTGTCAGCATCTGCCGGAAGAAGCTTGTTCTGACAGTTTCAACTTGATTTGAGGTCATTTTTCTTCTTTCAGTCTGAAATCTGCAGTAACATGTCCTTTTGTCAGCATCTGCCGGAAGAAGCTTGTTCTGACAGTTTCAACTTGATTTGAGGTCATTTTTCTTCTTTCAGTCTGAAATCTGCAGTAACATGTTTTTTTGTCAGGCTCTGCCAGAAGAAGCTTGTTCTGACAGTTTCAACTTGTTTTCAGGTCATTTAACTAATTTCAGTCTGAACACTGCAGTGACATGTTTTTTTGTCAGGCTCTGCTAGAAGAAGCTTGTTCTGACAGTTTCAACTTGTTTTCAGGTCATTTTACTGATTTGTCTGAAAACTGCAGTAACATGTCCTTTTGTAAGGCTCTGCCAGAAGAAGCTTGTTCTGACAGTTTCAACTTGTTTTGCGGTCATTTGGATGATTTCTGTATGAAAAATGCAGTAACAAGTCCTTTTGTCAGGCTCTGCCAGAAGAAGCTTGTTCTGACAGTTTCAACTTGTTTTCAGGTCATTTAACTAATTTCAGTCTGAACACTGCAGTAACATGTCCTTTTGTCAGGCTCTGCTAAAAGAAGCTTGTTCTGACAGTTTCAACTTGTTTACAGGTCATTTCACTAATTCCAGTCTGAAATCTGCAGGAACATGTTTTTTGTAAGGCTCTGCCAGCAGAAGCTTGTTCTGACTAGTTTTCAGGTCATTTTGATGATTTCAGTCAGAACACTGCAGTAACATGTCCTTTTGTCAGCATCTGCCAGAAGAAGCTTGTTCTGACAGTTTCAACTTGTTTCGAGGTCATTTTTCTTCTTTCAGTCTGAAAATGGAGTAACATGTCCTTTTGTCAGCATCTGCCGGAAGAAGCTTGTTCTGACAGTTTCAACTTGATTTGAGGTCATTTTTCTTCTTTCAGTCTGAAATCTGCAGTAACATGTTTTTTTGTCAGGCTCTGCCAGAAGAAGCTTGTTCTGACAGTTTCAACTTGTTTTGCGGTCATTTGGATGATTTCTGTATGAAAAATGCAGTAACAAGTCCTTTTGTCAGGCTCTGCCAGAAGAAGCTTGTTCTGACAGTTTCAACTTGTTTTCAGGTCATTTAACTAATTTCAGTCTGAACACTGCAGTAACATGTCCTTTTGTCAGGCTCTGCTAAAAGAAGCTTGTTCTGACAGTTTCAACTTGTTTACAGGTCATTTCACTAATTCCAGTCTGAAATCTGCAGGAACATGTTTTTTGTAAGGCTCTGCCAGCAGAAGCTTGTTCTGACTAGTTTTCAGCTCATTTTGATGATTTCAGTCAGAACACTGCAGTAACATGTCCTTTTGTCAGCATCTGCCAGAAGAAGCTTGTTCTGACAGTTTCAACTTGTTTCGAGGTCATTTGTCTTCTTTCAGTCTGAAAAATGGAGTAACATGTCCTTTTGTCAGCATCTGCCGGAAGAAGCTTGTTCTGACAGTTTCAACTTGATTTGAGGTCATCTTTCTTCTTTCAGTCTGAAATCTGCAGTAACATGTTTTTTTGTCAGGCTCTGCCAGAAGAAGCTTGTTCTGACAGTTTCAACTTGTTTTCAGGTCATTTTACAGATTTGTCTGAAAACTGCAGTAACATGTCCTTTTGTAAGGCTCTGCCAGAAGAAGCTTGTTCTGACAGTTTCAACTTGTTTTGCGGTCATTTGGATGATTTCTGTATGAAAAATGCAGTAACAAGTCCTTTTGTCAGGCTCTGCCAGAAGAAGCTTGTTCTGACAGTTTCAACTTGTTTTCAGGTCATTTAACTAATTTCAGTCTGAACACTGCAGTAACATGTCCTTTTGTCAGCATCTGCCGGAAGAAGCTTGTTCTGACAGTTTCAACTTGTTTTGAGGTCATTTTTCTTCTTTCAGTCTGAAATCTGCAGTAACATGTTTTTTTGTCAGGCTCTGCTAAAAGAAGCTTGTTCTGACAGTTTCAACTTGTTTACAGGTCATTTCACTAATTCCAGTCTGAAATCTGCAGGAACATGTTTTTTGTAAGGCTCTGCCAGCAGAAGCTTGTTCTGACTAGTTTTCAGGTCATTTTGATGATTTCAGTCAGAACACTGCAGTAACATGTCCTTTTGTCAGCATCTGCCAGAAGAAGCTTGTTCTGACAGTTTCAACTTGTTTCGAGGTCATTTTTCTTCTTTCAGTCTGAAAAATGGAGTAACATGTCCTTTTGTCAGCATCTGCCGGAAGAAGCTTGTTCTGACAGTTTCAACTTGATTTGAGGTCATTTTTCTTCTTTCAGTCTGAAATCTGCAGTAACATGTTTTTTTGTCAGGCTCTGCCAGAAGAAGCTTGTTCTGACAGTTTCAACTTGTTTTCAGGTCATTTTACTGATTTGTCTGAAAACTGCAGTAACATGTCCTTTTGTAAGGCTCTGCCAGAAGAAGCTTGTTCTGACAGTTTCAACTTGTTTTGCGGTCATTTGGATGATTTCTGTATGAAAAATGCAGTAACAAGTCCTTTTGTCAGGCTCTGCCAGAAGAAGCTTGTTCTGACAGTTTCAACTTGTTTTCAGGTCATTTAACTAATTTCAGTCTGAACACTGCAGTAACATGTCCTTTTGTCAGCATCTGCCGGAAGAAGCTTGTTCTGACAGTTTCAACTTGTTTTGAGGTCATTTTTCTTCTTTCAGTCTGAAATCTGCAGTAACATGTTTTTTTTGTCAGGCTCTGCTAAAAGAAGCTTGTTCTGACAGTTTCAACTTGTTTACAGGTCATTTCACTAATTCCAGTCTGAAATCTGCAGGAACATGTTTTTTGTAAGGCTCTGCCAGCAGAAGCTTGTTCTGACTAGTTTTCAGGTCATTTTGATGATTTCAGTCTGAACACTGCAGTAACATGTCCTTTTGTCAGCATCTGCCGGAAGAAGCTTGTTCTGACAGTTTCAACTTGTTTCGAGGTCATTTTTCTTCTTTCAGTCTGAAAAATGGAGTAACATGTCCTTTTGTCAGCATCTGCCGGAAGAAGCTTGTTCTGACAGTTTCAACTTGATTTGAGGTCATTTTTCTTCTTTCAGTCTGAAATCTGCAGTAACATGTCCTTTTGTCAGCATCTGCCGGAAGAAGCTTGTTCTGACAGTTTCAACTTGATTTGAGGTCATTTTTCTTCTTTCAGTCTGAAATCTGCAGTAACATGTTTTTTTGTCAGGCTCTGCCAGAAGAAGCTTGTTCTGACAGTTTCAACTTGTTTTCAGGTCATTTAACTAATTTCAGTCTGAACACTGCAGTGACATGTTTTTTTGTCAGGCTCTGCTAGAAGAAGCTTGTTCTGACAGTTTCAACTTGTTTTCAGGTCATTTTACTGATTTGTCTGAAAACTGCAGTAACATGTCCTTTTGTAAGGCTCTGCCAGAAGAAGCTTGTTCTGACAGTTTCAACTTGTTTTGCGGTCATTTGGATGATTTCTGTATGAAAAATGCAGTAACAAGTCCTTTTGTCAGGCTCTGCCAGAAGAAGCTTGTTCTGACAGTTTCAACTTGTTTTCAGGTCATTTAACTAATTTCAGTCTGAACACTGCAGTAACATGTCCTTTTGTCAGGCTCTGCTAAAAGAAGCTTGTTCTGACAGTTTCAACTTGTTTACAGGTCATTTCACTAATTCCAGTCTGAAATCTGCAGGAACATGTTTTTTGTAAGGCTCTGCCAGCAGAAGCTTGTTCTGACTAGTTTTCAGGTCATTTTGATGATTTCAGTCAGAACACTGCAGTAACATGTCCTTTTGTCAGCATCTGCCAGAAGAAGCTTGTTCTGACAGTTTCAACTTGTTTCGAGGTCATTTTTCTTCTTTCAGTCTGAAAAATGGAGTAACATGTCCTTTTGTCAGCATCTGCCGGAAGAAGCTTGTTCTGACAGTTTCAACTTGATTTGAGGTCATTTTTCTTCTTTCAGTCTGAAATCTGCAGTAACATGTTTTTTTGTCAGGCTCTGCCAGAAGAAGCTTGTTCTGACAGTTTCAACTTGTTTTCAGGTCATTTTACTGATTTGTCTGAAAACTGCAGTAACATGTCCTTTTGTAAGGCTCTGCCAGAAGAAGCTTGTTCTGACAGTTTCAACTTGTTTTGCGGTCATTTGGATGATTTCTGTATGAAAAATGCAGTAACAAGTCCTTTTGTCAGGCTCTGCCAGAAGAAGCTTGTTCTGACAGTTTCAACTTGTTTTCAGGTCATTTAACTAATTTCAGTCTGAACACTGCAGTAACATGTCCTTTTGTCAGCATCTGCCGGAAGAAGCTTGTTCTGACAGTTTCAACTTGATTTGAGGTCATTTTTCTTCTTTCAGTCTGAAATCTGCAGTAACATGTCCTTTTGTCAGCATCTGCCGGAAGAAGCTTGTTCTGACAGTTTCAACTTGATTTGAGGTCATTTTTCTTCTTTCAGTCTGAAATCTGCAGTAACATGTTTTTTTGTCAGGCTCTGCCAGAAGAAGCTTGTTCTGACAGTTTCAACTTGTTTTCAGGTCATTTTACTAATTTCAGTCTGAACACTGCAGTAACATGTCCTTTTGTCAGGCTCTGCCAGAAAATGCTTGTTCTGACAGTTTCAACTTGTTTTCAGGTCATTTAACTAATTTCAGTCTGAACACTGCAGTGACATGTTTTTTTGTCAGGCTCTGCTAGAAGAAGCTTGTTCTGACAGTTTCAACGTGTTCTGAGGTCATTTTTCTTCTTTCAGTCTGAAAAATGCAGCAGCATGTTCTTTAGTCAGCATCTGCCGGAAGAAGCTTGTTCTGACAGTTTCAACTTGTTTTGAGGTTATTTTACTGATTTCAGTCTGAACACTGCAGTAACATCTTCTGACAGAGGAAGACTCTGCCAGAAGATTTTGATTTTAACGGACAGACAGTCCGCCTCCGTGGTGCGAGCGGGCAGCAAAACAACAAACGGAATGGATCGAGTTTACGCCACCGACCTTAAAAACAGACGAGGACGAATCGTTTCCGTATCAGGCCGGAGTGAAAAAATTAATATATTACTTTTGAAATAAAAGTAAATGTGACAAAGTAAAAATGAAAAAGTAATTCGTTACACTACTCGTTACTGGTAAAAAGTAATATTATTTAAGTTACTAGTTAGTTTCCCAACACTGTGTATAATTTCCAAAAATCACACGGAAGGTCTCTTGCCAATCACATCCGGTCAGACAGCGTCTCCTGTCCGTCTGGAAAACTCTTCAGTCATAAAAATAATAAAAAATAATAATAATAATAAAAAATAAATAAATTTAAAAATAAATAAATAAATAAATTTAAAAATAACTAAATAAATAAATTTTAAAATAAATAAATAAATAAATAAATAAATAAATAATTTAATTAATTTTAAGTTATATTGCACCAGATCAGAACAGACAGCTGTCTCACTTTACAGGTATAGGCAGCCCTTCTGCAAGAGGAGAAGGTTGTTCTGCCAGTTTCAACTTGTTTTCAGGTCATTTTACTGATTTCAGCCTGAAAACTGCAGTAACATGTCCTTTTGTCAGTCTCTGCCAGAAGAAGCTTGTTCTGACAGTTTCAACTTGTTTTGAGGTCATTTTTCTTCTTTCAGTCTGAAATCTGCAGTAACATGTTTTTTTGTCAGGCTCTGCCAGAAGAAGCTTGTTCTGACAGTTTCAACTTGTTTTCAGGTCATTTTACTGATTTGTCTGAAAACTGCAGTAACATGTCCTTTTGTCAGCATCTGCCGGAAGAAGCTTGTTCTGACAGTTTCAACTTGTTTTCAGGTCATTTAACTAATTTCAGTCTGAACACTGCAGTAACATGTCCTTTTGTCAGGCTCTGCTAAAAGAAGCTTGTTCTGACAGTTTCAACTTGTTTACAGGTCATTTCACTAATTCCAGTCTGAAATCTGCAGGAACATGTTTTTTGTAAGGCTCTGCCAGCAGAAGCTTGTTCTGACTAGTTTTCAGGTCATTTTGATGATTTCAGTCAGAACACTGCAGTAACATGTCCTTTTGTCAGCATCTGCCAGAAGAAGCTTGTTCTGACAGTTTCAACTTGTTTCGAGGTCATTTTTCTTCTTTCAGTCTGAAAAATGGAGTAACATGTCCTTTTGTCAGCATCTGCCGGAAGAAGCTTGTTCTGACAGTTTCAACTTGATTTGAGGTCATTTTTCTTCTTTCAGTCTGAAATCTGCAGTAACATGTTTTTTTGTCAGGCTCTGCCAGAAGAAGCTTGTTCTGACAGTTTCAACTTGTTTTCAGGTCATTTTACTGATTTGTCTGAAAACTGCAGTAACATGTCCTTTTGTAAGGCTCTGCCAGAAGAAGCTTGTTCTGACAGTTTCAACTTGTTTTGCGGTCATTTGGATGATTTCTGTATGAAAAATGCAGTAACAAGTCCTTTTGTCAGGCTCTGCCAGAAGAAGCTTGTTCTGACAGTTTCAACTTGTTTTCAGGTCATTTAACTAATTTCAGTCTGAACACTGCAGTAACATGTCCTTTTGTCAGGCTCTGCTAAAAGAAGCTTGTTCTGACAGTTTCAACTTGTTTACAGGTCATTTCACTAATTCCAGTCTGAAATCTGCAGGAACATGTTTTTTGTAAGGCTCTGCCAGCAGAAGCTTGTTCTGACTAGTTTTCAGGTCATTTTGATGATTTCAGTCAGAACACTGCAGTAACATGTCCTTTTGTCAGCATCTGCCAGAAGAAGCTTGTTCTGACAGTTTCAACTTGTTTCGAGGTCATTTTTCTTCTTTCAGTCTGAAATCTGCAGTAACATGTTTTTTTGTCAGGCTCTGCCAGAAGAAGCTTGTTCTGACAGTTTCAACTTGTTTTCAGGTCATTTTACTGATTTGTCTGAAAACTGCAGTAACATGTCCTTTTGTAAGGCTCTGCCAGAAGAAGCTTGTTCTGACAGTTTCAACTTGTTTTGAGGTCATTTTTCTTCTTTCAGTCTGAAATCTGCAGTAACATGTTTTTTTGTCAGGCTCTGCTAAAAGAAGCTTGTTCTGACAGTTTCAACTTGTTTACAGGTCATTTCACTAATTCCAGTCTGAAATCTGCAGGAACATGTTTTTTGTAAGGCTCTGCCAGCAGAAGCTTGTTCTGACTAGTTTTCAGGTCATTTTGATGATTTCAGTCAGAACACTGCAGTAACATGTCCTTTTGTCAGCATCTGCCAGAAGAAGCTTGTTCTGACAGTTTCAACTTGTTTCGAGGTCATTTTTCTTCTTTCAGTCTGAAAAATGGAGTAACATGTCCTTTTGTCAGCATCTGCCGGAAGAAGCTTGTTCTGACAGTTTCAACTTGTTTTGAGGTTATTTTTCTTCTTTCAGTCTGAAATCTGCAGTAACATGTTTTTTTGTCAGGCTCTGCTAAAAGAAGCTTGTTCTGACAGTTTCAACTTGTTTACAGGTCATTTCACTAATTCCAGTCTGAAATCTGCAGGAACATGTTTTTTGTAAGGCTCTGCCAGCAGAAGCTTGTTCTGACTAGTTTTCAGGTCATTTTGATGATTTCAGTCAGAACACTGCAGTAACATGTCCTTTTGTCAGCATCTGCCAGAAGAAGCTTGTTCTGACAGTTTCAACTTGTTTCGAGGTCATTTTTCTTCTTTCAGTCTGAAAAATGGAGTAACATGTCCTTTTGTCAGCATCTGCCGGAAGAAGCTTGTTCTGACAGTTTCAACTTGATTTGAGGTCATTTTTCTTCTTTCAGTCTGAAATCTGCAGTAACATGTTTTTTTGTCAGGCTCTGCCAGAAGAAGCTTGTTCTGACAGTTTCAACTTGTTTTGCGGTCATTTGGATGATTTCTGTATGAAAAATGCAGTAACAAGTCCTTTTGTCAGGCTCTGCCAGAAGAAGCTTGTTCTGACAGTTTCAACTTGTTTTGCGGTCATTTGGATGATTTCTGTATGAAAAATGCAGTAACAAGTCCTTTTGTCAGGCTCTGCCAGAAGAAGCTTGTTCTGACAGTTTCAACTTGTTTTGCGGTCATTTGGATGATTTCTGTATGAAAAATGCAGTAACAAGTCCTTTTGTCAGGCTCTGCCAGAAGAAGCTTGTTCTGACAGTTTCAACTTGTTTTGCGGTCATTTGGATGATTTCTGTATGAAAAATGCAGTAACAAGTCCTTTTGTCAGGCTCTGCCAGAAGAAGCTTGTTCTGACAGTTTCAACTTGTTTTGCGGTCATTTGGATGATTTCTGTATGAAAAATGCAGTAACAAGTCCTTTTGTCAGGTTCTGCCAGAAGAAGCTTGTTCTGACAGTTTCAACTTGTTTTCAGGTCATTTAACTAATTTCAGTCTGAACACTGCAGTAACATGTCCTTTTGTCAGCATCTGCCGGAAGAAGCTTGTTCTGACAGTTTCAACTTGTTTTGAGGTCATTTTTCTTCTTTCAGTCTGAAATCTGCAGTAACATGTTTTTTTGTCAGGCTCTGCTAAAAGAAGCTTGTTCTGACAGTTTCAACTTGTTTACAGGTCATTTCACTAATTCCAGTCTGAAATCTGCAGGAACATGTTTTTTGTAAGGCTCTGCCAGCAGAAGCTTGTTCTGACTAGTTTTCAGGTCATTTTGATGATTTCAGTCAGAACACTGCAGTAACATGTCCTTTTGTCAGCATCTGCCAGAAGAAGCTTGTTCTGACAGTTTCAACTTGTTTCGAGGTCATTTTTCTTCTTTCAGTCTGAAAAATGGAGTAACATGTCCTTTTGTCAGCATCTGCCGGAAGAAGCTTGTTCTGACAGTTTCAACTTGTTTTGAGGTTATTTTTCTTCTTTCAGTCTGAAATCTGCAGTAACATGTTTTTTTGTCAGGCTCTGCTAAAAGAAGCTTGTTCTGACAGTTTCAACTTGTTTACAGGTCATTTCACTAATTCCAGTCTGAAATCTGCAGGAACATGTTTTTTGTAAGGCTCTGCCAGCAGAAGCTTGTTCTGACTAGTTTTCAGGTCATTTTGATGATTTCAGTCTGAACACTGCAGTAACATGTCCTTTTGTCAGCATCTGCCAGAAGAAGCTTGTTCTGACAGTTTCAACTTGTTTCGAGGTCATTTTTCTTCTTTCAGTCTGAAAAATGGAGTAACATGTCCTTTTGTCAGCATCTGCCGGAAGAAGCTTGTTCTGACAGTTTCAACTTGATTTGAGGTCATTTTTCTTCTTTCAGTCTGAAATCTGCAGTAACATGTTTTTTTGTCAGGCTCTGCCAGAAGAAGCTTGTTCTGACAGTTTCAACTTGTTTTCAGGTCATTTTACTGATTTGTCTGAAAACTGCAGTAACATGTCCTTTTGTAAGGCTCTGCCAGAAGAAGCTTGTTCTGACAGTTTCAACTTGTTTTGAGGTCATTTTTCTTCTTTCAGTCTGAAATCTGCAGTAACATGTTTTTTTGTCAGGCTCTGCTAAAAGAAGCTTGTTCTGACAGTTTCAACTTGTTTACAGGTCATTTCACTAATTCCAGTCTGAAATCTGCAGGAACATGTTTTTTGTAAGGCTCTGCCAGCAGAAGCTTGTTCTGACTAGTTTTCAGGTCATTTTGATGATTTCAGTCAGAACACTGCAGTAACATGTCCTTTTGTCAGCATCTGCCAGAAGAAGCTTGTTCTGACAGTTTCAACTTGTTTCGAGGTCATTTTTCTTCTTTCAGTCTGAAAAATGGAGTAACATGTCCTTTTGTCAGCATCTGCCGGAAGAAGCTTGTTCTGACAGTTTCAACTTGTTTTGAGGTTATTTTTCTTCTTTCAGTCTGAAATCTGCAGTAACATGTTTTTTTGTCAGGCTCTGCTAAAAGAAGCTTGTTCTGACAGTTTCAACTTGTTTACAGGTCATTTCACTAATTCCAGTCTGAAATCTGCAGGAACATGTTTTTTGTAAGGCTCTGCCAGCAGAAGCTTGTTCTGACTAGTTTTCAGGTCATTTTGATGATTTCAGTCAGAACACTGCAGTAACATGTCCTTTTGTCAGCATCTGCCAGAAGAAGCTTGTTCTGA
The DNA here is from genome assembly GCF_040956055.1 of Brachionichthys hirsutus. NCBI lineage: Eukaryota > Metazoa > Chordata > Actinopteri > Lophiiformes > Brachionichthyidae > Brachionichthys > Brachionichthys hirsutus. The sequence continues at coordinate 171,253 of NW_027180357.1, read as the reverse complement.
CAGTTTCAACTTGTTTCGAGGTCATTTTTCTTCTTTCAGTCTGAAAAATGGAGTAACATGTCCTTTTGTCAGCATCTGCCGGAAGAAGCTTGTTCTGACAGTTTCAACTTGATTTGAGGTCATTTTTCTTCTTTCAGTCTGAAATCTGCAGTAACATGTTTTTTTGTCAGGCTCTGCCAGAAGAAGCTTGTTCTGACAGTTTCAACTTGTTTTGCGGTCATTTGGATGATTTCTGTATGAAAAATGCAGTAACAAGTCCTTTTGTCAGGCTCTGCCAGAAGAAGCTTGTTCTGACAGTTTCAACTTGTTTTGCGGTCATTTGGATGATTTCTGTATGAAAAATGCAGTAACAAGTCCTTTTGTCAGGCTCTGCCAGAAGAAGCTTGTTCTGACAGTTTCAACTTGTTTTGCGGTCATTTGGATGATTTCTGTATGAAAAATGCAGTAACAAGTCCTTTTGTCAGGCTCTGCCAGAAGAAGCTTGTTCTGACAGTTTCAACTTGTTTTGCGGTCATTTGGATGATTTCTGTATGAAAAATGCAGTAACAAGTCCTTTTGTCAGGCTCTGCCAGAAGAAGCTTGTTCTGACAGTTTCAACTTGTTTTGCGGTCATTTGGATGATTTCTGTATGAAAAATGCAGTAACAAGTCCTTTTGTCAGGTTCTGCCAGAAGAAGCTTGTTCTGACAGTTTCAACTTGTTTTCAGGTCATTTAACTAATTTCAGTCTGAACACTGCAGTAACATGTCCTTTTGTCAGCATCTGCCGGAAGAAGCTTGTTCTGACAGTTTCAACTTGTTTTGAGGTCATTTTTCTTCTTTCAGTCTGAAATCTGCAGTAACATGTTTTTTTGTCAGGCTCTGCTAAAAGAAGCTTGTTCTGACAGTTTCAACTTGTTTACAGGTCATTTCACTAATTCCAGTCTGAAATCTGCAGGAACATGTTTTTTGTAAGGCTCTGCCAGCAGAAGCTTGTTCTGACTAGTTTTCAGGTCATTTTGATGATTTCAGTCAGAACACTGCAGTAACATGTCCTTTTGTCAGCATCTGCCAGAAGAAGCTTGTTCTGACAGTTTCAACTTGTTTCGAGGTCATTTTTCTTCTTTCAGTCTGAAAAATGGAGTAACATGTCCTTTTGTCAGCATCTGCCGGAAGAAGCTTGTTCTGACAGTTTCAACTTGTTTTGAGGTTATTTTTCTTCTTTCAGTCTGAAATCTGCAGTAACATGTTTTTTTGTCAGGCTCTGCTAAAAGAAGCTTGTTCTGACAGTTTCAACTTGTTTACAGGTCATTTCACTAATTCCAGTCTGAAATCTGCAGGAACATGTTTTTTGTAAGGCTCTGCCAGCAGAAGCTTGTTCTGACTAGTTTTCAGGTCATTTTGATGATTTCAGTCTGAACACTGCAGTAACATGTCCTTTTGTCAGCATCTGCCAGAAGAAGCTTGTTCTGACAGTTTCAACTTGTTTCGAGGTCATTTTTCTTCTTTCAGTCTGAAAAATGGAGTAACATGTCCTTTTGTCAGCATCTGCCGGAAGAAGCTTGTTCTGACAGTTTCAACTTGATTTGAGGTCATTTTTCTTCTTTCAGTCTGAAATCTGCAGTAACATGTTTTTTTGTCAGGCTCTGCCAGAAGAAGCTTGTTCTGACAGTTTCAACTTGTTTTCAGGTCATTTTACTGATTTGTCTGAAAACTGCAGTAACATGTCCTTTTGTAAGGCTCTGCCAGAAGAAGCTTGTTCTGACAGTTTCAACTTGTTTTGAGGTCATTTTTCTTCTTTCAGTCTGAAATCTGCAGTAACATGTTTTTTTGTCAGGCTCTGCCAGAAGAAGCTTGTTCTGACAGTTTCAACTTGTTTTCAGGTCATTTAACTAATTTCAGTCTGAACACTGCAGTAACATGTCCTTTTGTCAGCATCTGCCGGAAGAAGCTTGTTCTGACAGTTTCAACTTGTTTTGAGGTCATTTTTCTTCTTTCAGTCTGAAATCTGCAGTAACATGTTTTTTTGTCAGGCTCTGCTAAAAGAAGCTTGTTCTGACAGTTTCAACTTGTTTACAGGTCATTTCACTAATTCCAGTCTGAAATCTGCAGGAACATGTTTTTTGTAAGGCTCTGCCAGCAGAAGCTTGTTCTGACTAGTTTTCAGGTCATTTTGATGATTTCAGTCAGAACACTGCAGTAACATGTCCTTTTGTCAGCATCTGCCAGAAGAAGCTTGTTCTGACAGTTTCAACTTGTTTCGAGGTCATTTTTCTTCTTTCAGTCTGAAAAATGGAGTAACATGTCCTTTTGTCAGCATCTGCCGGAAGAAGCTTGTTCTGACAGTTTCAACTTGTTTTGAGGTTATTTTTCTTCTTTCAGTCTGAAATCTGCAGTAACATGTTTTTTTGTCAGGCTCTGCTAAAAGAAGCTTGTTCTGACAGTTTCAACTTGTTTACAGGTCATTTCACTAATTCCAGTCTGAAATCTGCAGGAACATGTTTTTTGTAAGGCTCTGCCAGCAGAAGCTTGTTCTGACTAGTTTTCAGGTCATTTTGATGATTTCAGTCTGAACACTGCAGTAACATGTCCTTTTGTCAGCATCTGCCAGAAGAAGCTTGTTCTGACAGTTTCAACTTGTTTCGAGGTCATTTTTCTTCTTTCAGTCTGAAAAATGGAGTAACATGTCCTTTTGTCAGCATCTGCCGGAAGAAGCTTGTTCTGACAGTTTCAACTTGATTTGAGGTCATTTTTCTTCTTTCAGTCTGAAATCTGCAGTAACATGTTTTTTTGTCAGGCTCTGCCAGAAGAAGCTTGTTCTGACAGTTTCAACTTGTTTTCAGGTCATTTTACTGATTTGTCTGAAAACTGCAGTAACATGTCCTTTTGTAAGGCTCTGCCAGAAGAAGCTTGTTCTGACAGTTTCAACTTGTTTTGAGGTCATTTTTCTTCTTTCAGTCTGAAATCTGCAGTAACATGTTTTTTTGTCAGGCTCTGCTAGAAGAAGCTTGTTCTGACAGTTTCAACTTGTTTTCAGGTCATTTAACTAATTTCAGTCTGAACACTGCAGTAACATGTCCTTTTGTCAGCATCTGCCGGAAGAAGCTTGTTCTGACAGTTTCAACTTGTTTTGAGGTCATTTTTCTTCTTTCAGTCTGAAATCTGCAGTAACATGTTTTTTTTGTCAGGCTCTGCTAAAAGAAGCTTGTTCTGACAGTTTCAACTTGTTTACAGGTCATTTCACTAATTCCAGTCTGAAATCTGCAGGAACATGTTTTTTGTAAGGCTCTGCCAGCAGAAGCTTGTTCTGACTAGTTTTCAGGTCATTTTGATGATTTCAGTCAGAACACTGCAGTAACATGTCCTTTTGTCAGCATCTGCCAGAAGAAGCTTGTTCTGACAGTTTCAACTTGTTTCGAGGTCATTTTTCTTCTTTCAGTCTGAAAAATGGAGTAACATGTCCTTTTGTCAGCATCTGCCGGAAGAAGCTTGTTCTGACAGTTTCAACTTGATTTGAGGTCATTTTTCTTCTTTCAGTCTGAAATCTGCAGTAACATGTTTTTTTGTCAGGCTCTGCCAGAAGAAGCTTGTTCTGACAGTTTCAACTTGTTTTGCGGTCATTTGGATGATTTCTGTATGAAAAATGCAGTAACAAGTCCTTTTGTCAGGCTCTGCCAGAAGAAGCTTGTTCTGACAGTTTCAACTTGTTTTGCGGTCATTTGGATGATTTCTGTATGAAAAATGCAGTAACAAGTCCTTTTGTCAGGCTCTGCCAGAAGAAGCTTGTTCTGACAGTTTCAACTTGTTTTGCGGTCATTTGGATGATTTCTGTATGAAAAATGCAGTAACAAGTCCTTTTGTCAGGCTCTGCCAGAAGAAGCTTGTTCTGACAGTTTCAACTTGTTTTGCGGTCATTTGGATGATTTCTGTATGAAAAATGCAGTAACAAGTCCTTTTGTCAGGCTCTGCCAGAAGAAGCTTGTTCTGACAGTTTCAACTTGTTTTGCGGTCATTTGGATGATTTCTGTATGAAAAATGCAGTAACAAGTCCTTTTGTCAGGCTCTGCCAGAAGAAGCTTGTTCTGACAGTTTCAACTTGTTTTCAGGTCATTTAACTAATTTCAGTCTGAACACTGCAGTAACATGTCCTTTTGTCAGCATCTGCCGGAAGAAGCTTGTTCTGACAGTTTCAACTTGTTTTGAGGTCATTTTTCTTCTTTCAGTCTGAAATCTGCAGTAACATGTTTTTTTGTCAGGCTCTGCTAAAAGAAGCTTGTTCTGACAGTTTCAACTTGTTTACAGGTCATTTCACTAATTCCAGTCTGAAATCTGCAGGAACATGTTTTTTGTAAGGCTCTGCCAGCAGAAGCTTGTTCTGACTAGTTTTCAGGTCATTTTGATGATTTCAGTCAGAACACTGCAGTAACATGTCCTTTTGTCAGCATCTGCCAGAAGAAGCTTGTTCTGACAGTTTCAACTTGTTTCGAGGTCATTTTTCTTCTTTCAGTCTGAAAAATGGAGTAACATGTCCTTTTGTCAGCATCTGCCGGAAGAAGCTTGTTCTGACAGTTTCAACTTGATTTGAGGTCATTTTTCTTCTTTCAGTCTGAAATCTGCAGTAACATGTTTTTTTGTCAGGCTCTGCCAGAAGAAGCTTGTTCTGACAGTTTCAACTTGTTTTCAGGTCATTTTACTGATTTGTCTGAAAACTGCAGTAACATGTCCTTTTGTAAGGCTCTGCCAGAAGAAGCTTGTTCTGACAGTTTCAACTTGTTTTGCGGTCATTTGGATGATTTCTGTATGAAAAATGCAGTAACAAGTCCTTTTGTCAGGCTCTGCCAGAAGAAGCTTGTTCTGACAGTTTCAACTTGTTTTCAGGTCATTTAACTAATTTCAGTCTGAACACTGCAGTAACATGTCCTTTTGTCAGGCTCTGCTAAAAGAAGCTTGTTCTGACAGTTTCAACTTGTTTACAGGTCATTTCACTAATTCCAGTCTGAAATCTGCAGGAACATGTTTTTTGTAAGGCTCTGCCAGCAGAAGCTTGTTCTGACTAGTTTTCAGGTCATTTTGATGATTTCAGTCAGAACACTGCAGTAACATGTCCTTTTGTCAGCATCTGCCAGAAGAAGCTTGTTCTGACAGTTTCAACTTGTTTCGAGGTCATTTTTCTTCTTTCAGTCTGAAAAATGGAGTAACATGTCCTTTTGTCAGCATCTGCCGGAAGAAGCTTGTTCTGACAGTTTCAACTTGATTTGAGGTCATTTTTCTTCTTTCAGTCTGAAATCTGCAGTAACATGTTTTTTTGTCAGGCTCTGCCAGAAGAAGCTTGTTCTGACAGTTTCAACTTGTTTTGAGGTCATTTTTCTTCTTTCAGTCTGAAATCTGCAGTAACATGTTTTTTTGTCAGGCTCTGCTAAAAGAAGCTTGTTCTGACAGTTTCAACTTGTTTTCAGGTCATTTAACTAATTTCAGTCTGAACACTGCAGTAACATGTCCTTTTGTCAGCATCTGCCGGAAGAAGCTTGTTCTGACAGTTTCAACTTGTTTTGAGGTCATTTTTCTTCTTTCAGTCTGAAATCTGCAGTAACATGTTTTTTTGTCAGGCTCTGCTAAAAGAAGCTTGTTCTGACAGTTTCAACTTGTTTACAGGTCATTTCACTAATTCCAGTCTGAAATCTGCAGGAACATGTTTTTTGTAAGGCTCTGCCAGCAGAAGCTTGTTCTGACTAGTTTTCAGGTCATTTTGATGATTTCAGTCAGAACACTGCAGTAACATGTCCTTTTGTCAGCATCTGCCAGAAGAAGCTTGTTCTGACAGTTTCAACTTGTTTCGAGGTCATTTTTCTTCTTTCAGTCTGAAAAATGGAGTAACATGTCCTTTTGTCAGCATCTGCCGGAAGAAGCTTGTTCTGACAGTTTCAACTTGTTTTGAGGTTATTTTTCTTCTTTCAGTCTGAAATCTGCAGTAACATGTTTTTTTGTCAGGCTCTGCTAAAAGAAGCTTGTTCTGACAGTTTCAACTTGTTTACAGGTCATTTCACTAATTCCAGTCTGAAATCTGCAGGAACATGTTTTTTGTAAGGCTCTGCCAGCAGAAGCTTGTTCTGACTAGTTTTCAGGTCATTTTGATGATTTCAGTCTGAACACTGCAGTAACATGTCCTTTTGTCAGCATCTGCCAGAAGAAGCTTGTTCTGACAGTTTCAACTTGTTTCGAGGTCATTTTTCTTCTTTCAGTCTGAAAAATGGAGTAACATGTCCTTTTGTCAGCATCTGCCGGAAGAAGCTTGTTCTGACAGTTTCAACTTGATTTGAGGTCATTTTTCTTCTTTCAGTCTGAAATCTGCAGTAACATGTTTTTTTGTCAGGCTCTGCCAGAAGAAGCTTGTTCTGACAGTTTCAACTTGTTTTCAGGTCATTTTACTGATTTGTCTGAAAACTGCAGTAACATGTCCTTTTGTAAGGCTCTGCCAGAAGAAGCTTGTTCTGACAGTTTCAACTTGTTTTGAGGTCATTTTTCTTCTTTCAGTCTGAAATCTGCAGTAACATGTTTTTTTGTCAGGCTCTGCTAGAAGAAGCTTGTTCTGACAGTTTCAACTTGTTTTCAGGTCATTTAACTAATTTCAGTCTGAACACTGCAGTAACATGTCCTTTTGTCAGCATCTGCCGGAAGAAGCTTGTTCTGACAGTTTCAACTTGTTTTGAGGTCATTTTTCTTCTTTCAGTCTGAAATCTGCAGTAACATGTTTTTTTTGTCAGGCTCTGCTAAAAGAAGCTTGTTCTGACAGTTTCAACTTGTTTACAGGTCATTTCACTAATTCCAGTCTGAAATCTGCAGGAACATGTTTTTTGTAAGGCTCTGCCAGCAGAAGCTTGTTCTGACTAGTTTTCAGGTCATTTTGATGATTTCAGTCAGAACACTGCAGTAACATGTCCTTTTGTCAGCATCTGCCAGAAGAAGCTTGTTCTGACAGTTTCAACTTGTTTCGAGGTCATTTTTCTTCTTTCAGTCTGAAAAATGGAGTAACATGTCCTTTTGTCAGCATCTGCCGGAAGAAGCTTGTTCTGACAGTTTCAACTTGATTTGAGGTCATTTTTCTTCTTTCAGTCTGAAATCTGCAGTAACATGTTTTTTTGTCAGGCTCTGCCAGAAGAAGCTTGTTCTGACAGTTTCAACTTGTTTTGCGGTCATTTGGATGATTTCTGTATGAAAAATGCAGTAACAAGTCCTTTTGTCAGGCTCTGCCAGAAGAAGCTTGTTCTGACAGTTTCAACTTGTTTTGCGGTCATTTGGATGATTTCTGTATGAAAAATGCAGTAACAAGTCCTTTTGTCAGGCTCTGCCAGAAGAAGCTTGTTCTGACAGTTTCAACTTGTTTTCAGGTCATTTAACTAATTTCAGTCTGAACACTGCAGTAACATGTCCTTTTGTCAGCATCTGCCGGAAGAAGCTTGTTCTGACAGTTTCAACTTGTTTTGAGGTCATTTTTCTTCTTTCAGTCTGAAATCTGCAGTAACATGTTTTTTTGTCAGGCTCTGCTAAAAGAAGCTTGTTCTGACAGTTTCAACTTGTTTACAGGTCATTTCACTAATTCCAGTCTGAAATCTGCAGGAACATGTTTTTTGTAAGGCTCTGCCAGCAGAAGCTTGTTCTGACTAGTTTTCAGGTCATTTTGATGATTTCAGTCAGAACACTGCAGTAACATGTCCTTTTGTCAGCATCTGCCAGAAGAAGCTTGTTCTGACAGTTTCAACTTGTTTCGAGGTCATTTTTCTTCTTTCAGTCTGAAAAATGGAGTAACATGTCCTTTTGTCAGCATCTGCCGGAAGAAGCTTGTTCTGACAGTTTCAACTTGATTTGAGGTCATTTTTCTTCTTTCAGTCTGAAATCTGCAGTAACATGTTTTTTTGTCAGGCTCTGCCAGAAGAAGCTTGTTCTGACAGTTTCAACTTGTTTTGCGGTCATTTGGATGATTTCTGTATGAAAAATGCAGTAACAAGTCCTTTTGTCAGGCTCTGCCAGAAGAAGCTTGTTCTGACAGTTTCAACTTGTTTTGCGGTCATTTGGATGATTTCTGTATGAAAAATGCAGTAACAAGTCCTTTTGTCAGGCTCTGCCAGAAGAAGCTTGTTCTGACAGTTTCAACTTGTTTTCAGGTCATTTAACTAATTTCAGTCTGAACACTGCAGTAACATGTCCTTTTGTCAGCATCTGCCGGAAGAAGCTTGTTCTGACAGTTTCAACTTGTTTTGAGGTCATTTTTCTTCTTTCAGTCTGAAATCTGCAGTAACATGTTTTTTTGTCAGGCTCTGCTAAAAGAAGCTTGTTCTGACAGTTTCAACTTGTTTACAGGTCATTTCACTAATTCCAGTCTGAAATCTGCAGGAACATGTTTTTTGTAAGGCTCTGCCAGCAGAAGCTTGTTCTGACTAGTTTTCAGGTCATTTTGATGATTTCAGTCAGAACACTGCAGTAACATGTCCTTTTGTCAGCATCTGCCAGAAGAAGCTTGTTCTGACAGTTTCAACTTGTTTCGAGGTCATTTTTCTTCTTTCAGTCTGAAAAATGGAGTAACATGTCCTTTTGTCAGCATCTGCCGGAAGAAGCTTGTTCTGACAGTTTCAACTTGTTTTGAGGTTATTTTTCTTCTTTCAGTCTGAAATCTGCAGTAACATGTTTTTTTGTCAGGCTCTGCTAAAAGAAGCTTGTTCTGACAGTTTCAACTTGTTTACAGGTCATTTCACTAATTCCAGTCTGAAATCTGCAGGAACATGTTTTTTGTAAGGCTCTGCCAGCAGAAGCTTGTTCTGACTAGTTTTCAGGTCATTTTGATGATTTCAGTCTGAACACTGCAGTAACATGTCCTTTTGTCAGCATCTGCCAGAAGAAGCTTGTTCTGACAGTTTCAACTTGTTTCGAGGTCATTTTTCTTCTTTCAGTCTGAAAAATGGAGTAACATGTCCTTTTGTCAGCATCTGCCGGAAGAAGCTTGTTCTGACAGTTTCAACTTGATTTGAGGTCATTTTTCTTCTTTCAGTCTGAAATCTGCAGTAACATGTTTTTTTGTCAGGCTCTGCCAGAAGAAGCTTGTTCTGACAGTTTCAACTTGTTTTCAGGTCATTTTACTGATTTGTCTGAAAACTGCAGTAACATGTCCTTTTGTAAGGCTCTGCCAGAAGAAGCTTGTTCTGACAGTTTCAACTTGTTTTGAGGTCATTTTTCTTCTTTCAGTCTGAAATCTGCAGTAACATGTTTTTTTGTCAGGCTCTGCTAGAAGAAGCTTGTTCTGACAGTTTCAACTTGTTTTCAGGTCATTTAACTAATTTCAGTCTGAACACTGCAGTAACATGTCCTTTTGTCAGCATCTGCCGGAAGAAGCTTGTTCTGACAGTTTCAACTTGTTTTGAGGTCATTTTTCTTCTTTCAGTCTGAAATCTGCAGTAACATGTTTTTTTTGTCAGGCTCTGCTAAAAGAAGCTTGTTCTGACAGTTTCAACTTGTTTACAGGTCATTTCACTAATTCCAGTCTGAAATCTGCAGGAACATGTTTTTTGTAAGGCTCTGCCAGCAGAAGCTTGTTCTGACTAGTTTTCAGGTCATTTTGATGATTTCAGTCAGAACACTGCAGTAACATGTCCTTTTGTCAGCATCTGCCAGAAGAAGCTTGTTCTGACAGTTTCAACTTGTTTCGAGGTCATTTTTCTTCTTTCAGTCTGAAAAATGGAGTAACATGTCCTTTTGTCAGCATCTGCCGGAAGAAGCTTGTTCTGACAGTTTCAACTTGATTTGAGGTCATTTTTCTTCTTTCAGTCTGAAATCTGCAGTAACATGTTTTTTTGTCAGGCTCTGCCAGAAGAAGCTTGTTCTGACAGTTTCAACTTGTTTTGCGGTCATTTGGATGATTTCTGTATGAAAAATGCAGTAACAAGTCCTTTTGTCAGGCTCTGCCAGAAGAAGCTTGTTCTGACAGTTTCAACTTGTTTTGCGGTCATTTGGATGATTTCTGTATGAAAAATGCAGTAACAAGTCCTTTTGTCAGGCTCTGCCAGAAGAAGCTTGTTCTGACAGTTTCAACTTGTTTTGCGGTCATTTGGATGATTTCTGTATGAAAAATGCAGTAACAAGTCCTTTTGTCAGGCTCTGCCAGAAGAAGCTTGTTCTGACAGTTTCAACTTGTTTTGCGGTCATTTGGATGATTTCTGTATGAAAAATGCAGTAACAAGTCCTTTTGTCAGGCTCTGCCAGAAGAAGCTTGTTCTGACAGTTTCAACTTGTTTTCAGGTCATTTAACTAATTTCAGTCTGAACACTGCAGTAACATGTCCTTTTGTCAGCATCTGCCGGAAGAAGCTTGTTCTGACAGTTTCAACTTGTTTTGAGGTCATTTTTCTTCTTTCAGTCTGAAATCTGCAGTAACATGTTTTTTTGTCAGGCTCTGCTAAAAGAAGCTTGTTCTGACAGTTTCAACTTGTTTACAGGTCATTTCACTAATTCCAGTCTGAAATCTGCAGGAACATGTTTTTTGTAAGGCTCTGCCAGCAGAAGCTTGTTCTGACTAGTTTTCAGGTCATTTTGATGATTTCAGTCAGAACACTGCAGTAACATGTCCTTTTGTCAGCATCTGCCAGAAGAAGCTTGTTCTGACAGTTTCAACTTGTTTCGAGGTCATTTTTCTTCTTTCAGTCTGAAAAATGGAGTAACATGTCCTTTTGTCAGCATCTGCCGGAAGAAGCTTGTTCTGACAGTTTCAACTTGATTTGAGGTCATTTTTCTTCTTTCAGTCTGAAATCTGCAGTAACATGTTTTTTTGTCAGGCTCTGCCAGAAGAAGCTTGTTCTGACAGTTTCAACTTGTTTTCAGGTCATTTTACTGATTTGTCTGAAAACTGCAGTAACATGTCCTTTTGTAAGGCTCTGCCAGAAGAAGCTTGTTCTGACAGTTTCAACTTGTTTTGCGGTCATTTGGATGATTTCTGTATGAAAAATGCAGTAACAAGTCCTTTTGTCAGGCTCTGCCAGAAGAAGCTTGTTCTGACAGTTTCAACTTGTTTTCAGGTCATTTAACTAATTTCAGTCTGAACACTGCAGTAACATGTCCTTTTGTCAGGCTCTGCTAAAAGAAGCTTGTTCTGACAGTTTCAACTTGTTTACAGGTCATTTCACTAATTCCAGTCTGAAATCTGCAGGAACATGTTTTTTGTAAGGCTCTGCCAGCAGAAGCTTGTTCTGACTAGTTTTCAGGTCATTTTGATGATTTCAGTCAGAACACTGCAGTAACATGTCCTTTTGTCAGCATCTGCCAGAAGAAGCTTGTTCTGACAGTTTCAACTTGTTTCGAGGTCATTTTTCTTCTTTCAGTCTGAAAAATGGAGTAACATGTCCTTTTGTCAGCATCTGCCGGAAGAAGCTTGTTCTGACAGTTTCAACTTGATTTGAGGTCATTTTTCTTCTTTCAGTCTGAAATCTGCAGTAACATGTTTTTTTGTCAGGCTCTGCCAGAAGAAGCTTGTTCTGACAGTTTCAACTTGTTTTGAGGTCATTTTTCTTCTTTCAGTCTGAAATCTGCAGTAACATGTTTTTTTGTCAGGCTCTGCTAAAAGAAGCTTGTTCTGACAGTTTCAACTTGTTTTCAGGTCATTTAACTAATTTCAGTCTGAACACTGCAGTAACATGTCCTTTTGTCAGCATCTGCCGGAAGAAGCTTGTTCTGACAGTTTCAACTTGTTTTGAGGTCATTTTTCTTCTTTCAGTCTGAAATCTGCAGTAACATGTTTTTTTGTCAGGCTCTGCTAAAAGAAGCTTGTTCTGACAGTTTCAACTTGTTTACAGGTCATTTCACTAATTCCAGTCTGAAATCTGCAGGAACATGTTTTTTGTAAGGCTCTGCCAGCAGAAGCTTGTTCTGACTAGTTTTCAGGTCATTTTGATGATTTCAGTCAGAACACTGCAGTAACATGTCCTTTTGTCAGCATCTGCCAGAAGAAGCTTGTTCTGACAGTTTCAACTTGTTTCGAGGTCATTTTTCTTCTTTCAGTCTGAAAAATGGAGTAACATGTCCTTTTGTCAGCATCTGCCGGAAGAAGCTTGTTCTGACAGTTTCAACTTGTTTTGAGGTTATTTTTCTTCTTTCAGTCTGAAATCTGCAGTAACATGTTTTTTTGTCAGGCTCTGCTAAAAGAAGCTTGTTCTGACAGTTTCAACTTGTTTACAGGTCATTTCACTAATTCCAGTCTGAAATCTGCAGGAACATGTTTTTTGTAAGGCTCTGCCAGCAGAAGCTTGTTCTGACTAGTTTTCAGGTCATTTTGATGATTTCAGTCTGAACACTGCAGTAACATGTCCTTTTGTCAGCATCTGCCAGAAGAAGCTTGTTCTGACAGTTTCAACTTGTTTCGAGGTCATTTTTCTTCTTTCAGTCTGAAAAATGGAGTAACATGTCCTTTTGTCAGCATCTGCCGGAAGAAGCTTGTTCTGACAGTTTCAACTTGATTTGAGGTCATTTTTCTTCTTTCAGTCTGAAATCTGCAGTAACATGTTTTTTTGTCAGGCTCTGCCAGAAGAAGCTTGTTCTGACAGTTTCAACTTGTTTTCAGGTCATTTTACTGATTTGTCTGAAAACTGCAGTAACATGTCCTTTTGTAAGGCTCTGCCAGAAGAAGCTTGTTCTGACAGTTTCAACTTGTTTTGAGGTCATTTTTCTTCTTTCAGTCTGAAATCTGCAGTAACATGTTTTTTTGTCAGGCTCTGCTAGAAGAAGCTTGTTCTGACAGTTTCAACTTGTTTTCAGGTCATTTAACTAATTTCAGTCTGAACACTGCAGTAACATGTCCTTTTGTCAGCATCTGCCGGAAGAAGCTTGTTCTGACAGTTTCAACTTGTTTTGAGGTCATTTTTCTTCTTTCAGTCTGAAATCTGCAGTAACATGTTTTTTTTGTCAGGCTCTGCTAAAAGAAGCTTGTTCTGACAGTTTCAACTTGTTTACAGGTCATTTCACTAATTCCAGTCTGAAATCTGCAGGAACATGTTTTTTGTAAGGCTCTGCCAGCAGAAGCTTGTTCTGACTAGTTTTCAGGTCATTTTGATGATTTCAGTCTGAACACTGCAGTAACATGTCCTTTTGTCAGCATCTGCCAGAAGAAGCTTGTTCTGACAGTTTCAACTTGTTTCGAGGTCATTTTTCTTCTTTCAGTCTGAAAAATGGAGTAACATGTCCTTTTGTCAGCATCTGCCGGAAGAAGCTTGTTCTGACAGTTTCAACTTGATTTGAGGTCATTTTTCTTCTTTCAGTCTGAAATCTGCAGTAACATGTTTTTTTGTCAGGCTCTGCCAGAAGAAGCTTGTTCTGACAGTTTCAACTTGTTTTCAGGTCATTTTACTGATTTGTCTGAAAACTGCAGTAACATGTCCTTTTGTAAGGCTCTGCCAGAAGAAGCTTGTTCTGACAGTTTCAACTTGTTTTGAGGTCATTTTTCTTCTTTCAGTCTGAAATCTGCAGTAACATGTTTTTTTGTCAGGCTCTGCTAGAAGAAGCTTGTTCTGACAGTTTCAACTTGTTTTCAGGTCATTTAACTAATTTCAGTCTGAACACTGCAGTAACATGTCCTTTTGTCAGCATCTGCCGGAAGAAGCTTGTTCTGACAGTTTCAACTTGTTTTGAGGTCATTTTTCTTCTTTCAGTCTGAAATCTGCAGTAACATGTTTTTTTTGTCAGGCTCTGCTAAAAGAAGCTTGTTCTGACAGTTTCAACTTGTTTACAGGTCATTTCACTAATTCCAGTCTGAAATCTGCAGGAACATGTTTTTTGTAAGGCTCTGCCAGCAGAAGCTTGTTCTGACTAGTTTTCAGGTCATTTTGATGATTTCAGTCAGAACACTGCAGTAACATGTCCTTTTGTCAGCATCTGCCAGAAGAAGCTTGTTCTGACAGTTTCAACTTGTTTCGAGGTCATTTTTCTTCTTTCAGTCTGAAAAATGGAGTAACATGTCCTTTTGTCAGCATCTGCCGGAAGAAGCTTGTTCTGACAGTTTCAACTTGATTTGAGGTCATTTTTCTTCTTTCAGTCTGAAATCTGCAGTAACATGTTTTTTTGTCAGGCTCTGCCAGAAGAAGCTTGTTCTGACAGTTTCAACTTGTTTTGCGGTCATTTGGATGATTTCTGTATGAAAAATGCAGTAACAAGTCCTTTTGTCAGGCTCTGCCAGAAGAAGCTTGTTCTGACAGTTTCAACTTGTTTTGCGGTCATTTGGATGATTTCTGTATGAAAAATGCAGTAACAAGTCCTTTTGTCAGGCTCTGCCAGAAGAAGCTTGTTCTGACAGTTTCAACTTGTTTTCAGGTCATTTAACTAATTTCAGTCTGAACACTGCAGTAACATGTCCTTTTGTCAGCATCTGCCGGAAGAAGCTTGTTCTGACAGTTTCAACTTGTTTTGAGGTCATTTTTCTTCTTTCAGTCTGAAATCTGCAGTAACATGTTTTTTTGTCAGGCTCTGCTAAAAGAAGCTTGTTCTGACAGTTTCAACTTGTTTACAGGTCATTTCACTAATTCCAGTCTGAAATCTGCAGGAACATGTTTTTTGTAAGGCTCTGCCAGCAGAAGCTTGTTCTGACTAGTTTTCAGGTCATTTTGATGATTTCAGTCAGAACACTGCAGTAACATGTCCTTTTGTCAGCATCTGCCAGAAGAAGCTTGTTCTGACAGTTTCAACTTGTTTCGAGGTCATTTTTCTTCTTTCAGTCTGAAAAATGGAGTAACATGTCCTTTTGTCAGCATCTGCCGGAAGAAGCTTGTTCTGACAGTTTCAACTTGATTTGAGGTCATTTTTCTTCTTTCAGTCTGAAATCTGCAGTAACATGTTTTTTTGTCAGGCTCTGCCAGAAGAAGCTTGTTCTGACAGTTTCAACTTGTTTTCAGGTCATTTTACTGATTTGTCTGAAAACTGCAGTAACATGTCCTTTTGTAAGGCTCTGCCAGAAGAAGCTTGTTCTGACAGTTTCAACTTGTTTTGCGGTCATTTGGATGATTTCTGTATGAAAAATGCAGTAACAAGTCCTTTTGTCAGGCTCTGCCAGAAGAAGCTTGTTCTGACAGTTTCAACTTGTTTTCAGGTCATTTAACTAATTTCAGTCTGAACACTGCAGTAACATGTCCTTTTGTCAGCATCTGCCGGAAGAAGCTTGTTCTGACAGTTTCAACTTGTTTTGAGGTCATTTTTCTTCTTTCAGTCTGAAATCTGCAGTAACATGTTTTTTTGTCAGGCTCTGCTAAAAGAAGCTTGTTCTGACAGTTTCAACTTGTTTACAGGTCATTTCACTAATTCCAGTCTGAAATCTGCAGGAACATGTTTTTTGTAAGGCTCTGCCAGCAGAAGCTTGTTCTGACTAGTTTTCAGGTCATTTTGATGATTTCAGTCAGAACACTGCAGTAACATGTCCTTTTGTCAGCATCTGCCAGAAGAAGCTTGTTCTGACAGTTTCAACTTGTTTTCAGGTCATTTTACTGATTTGTCTGAAAACTGCAGTAACATGTCCTTTTGTAAGGCTCTGCCAGAAGAAGCTTGTTCTGACAGTTTCAACTTGTTTTGCGGTCATTTGGATGATTTCTGTATGAAAAATGCAGTAACAAGTCCTTTTGTCAGGCTCTGCCAGAAGAAGCTTGTTCTGACAGTTTCAACTTGTTTTCAGGTCATTTAACTAATTTCAGTCTGAACACTGCAGTAACATGTCCTTTTGTCAGCATCTGCCGGAAGAAGCTTGTTCTGACAGTTTCAACTTGTTTTGAGGTCATTTTTCTTCTTTCAGTCTGAAATCTGCAGTAACATGTTTTTTTGTCAGGCTCTGCTAAAAGAAGCTTGTTCTGACAGTTTCAACTTGTTTACAGGTCATTTCACTAATTCCAGTCTGAAA
The DNA here is from genome assembly GCF_040956055.1 of Brachionichthys hirsutus. Lineage (NCBI taxonomy): Eukaryota > Metazoa > Chordata > Actinopteri > Lophiiformes > Brachionichthyidae > Brachionichthys > Brachionichthys hirsutus. Next base: position 155,370 of record NW_027180357.1, on the reverse strand, counting down.
TCTGCAGGAACATGTTTTTTGTAAGGCTCTGCCAGCAGAAGCTTGTTCTGACTAGTTTTCAGGTCATTTTGATGATTTCAGTCAGAACACTGCAGTAACATGTCCTTTTGTCAGCATCTGCCAGAAGAAGCTTGTTCTGACAGTTTCAACTTGTTTACAGGTCATTTTACTAATTCCAGTCTGAAATTCTGCAGGAACATGTCCTTTTGTCAGTCTCTGCCAGAAGAAGCTTGTTCTGACAGTTTCAACTTGTTTTGAGGTCATTTTTCTTCTTTCAGTCTGAAATCTGCAGTAACATGTTTTTTTGTCAGGCTCTGCCAGAAGAAGCTTGTTCTGACAGTTTCAACTTGTTTTCAGGTCATTTTACTGATTTGTCTGAAAACTGCAGTAACATGTCCTTTTGTAAGGCTCTGCCAGAAGAAGCTTGTTCTGACAGTTTCAACTTGTTTTGCGGTCATTTGGATGATTTCTGTATGAAAAATGCAGTAACAAGTCCTTTTGTCAGGCTCTGCCAGAAGAAGCTTGTTCTGACAGTTTCAACTTGTTTTCAGGTCATTTAACTAATTTCAGTCTGAACACTGCAGTAACATGTCCTTTTGTCAGGCTCTGCTAAAAGAAGCTTGTTCTGACAGTTTCAACTTGTTTACAGGTCATTTCACTAATTCCAGTCTGAAATCTGCAGGAACATGTTTTTTGTAAGGCTCTGCCAGCAGAAGCTTGTTCTGACTAGTTTTCAGCTCATTTTGATGATTTCAGTCAGAACACTGCAGTAACATGTCCTTTTGTCAGCATCTGCCAGAAGAAGCTTGTTCTGACAGTTTCAACTTGTTTCGAGGTCATTTTTCTTCTTTCAGTCTGAAAAATGGAGTAACATGTCCTTTTGTCAGCATCTGCCGGAAGAAGCTTGTTCTGACAGTTTCAACTTGATTTGAGGTCATTTTTCTTCTTTCAGTCTGAAATCTGCAGTAACATGTTTTTTTGTCAGGCTCTGCCAGAAGAAGCTTGTTCTGACAGTTTCAACTTGTTTTCAGGTCATTTTACTGATTTGTCTGAAAACTGCAGTAACATGTCCTTTTGTAAGGCTCTGCCAGAAGAAGCTTGTTCTGACAGTTTCAACTTGTTTTGCGGTCATTTGGATGATTTCTGTATGAAAAATGCAGTAACAAGTCCTTTTGTCAGGCTCTGCCAGAAGAAGCTTGTTCTGACAGTTTCAACTTGTTTTGCGGTCATTTTGATGATTTCTGTATGAAAACTGCAGTAACATGTCCTTTTGTCAGCATCTGCCGGAAGAAGCTTGTTCTGACAGTTTCAACGTGTTCTGAGGTCATTTTTCTTCTTTCAGTCTGAAAAATGGAGTAACATGTCCTTTTGTCAGCATCTGCCGGAAGAAGCTTGTTCTGACAGTTTCAACTTGATTTGAGGTCATTTTTCTTCTTTCAGTCTGAAATCTGCAGTAACATGTTTTTTTGTCAGGCTCTGCCAGAAGAAGCTTGTTCTGACAGTTTCAACTTGTTTTCAGGTCATTTTACTGATTTGTCTGAAAACTGCAGTAACATGTCCTTTTGTAAGGCTCTGCCAGAAGAAGCTTGTTCTGACAGTTTCAACTTGTTTTGCGGTCATTTGGATGATTTCTGTATGAAAAATGCAGTAACAAGTCCTTTTGTCAGGCTCTGCCAGAAGAAGCTTGTTCTGACAGTTTCAACTTGTTTTGCGGTCATTTGGATGATTTCTGTATGAAAACTGCAGTAACATGTCCTTTTGTCAGCATCTGCCGGAAGAAGCTTGTTCTGACAGTTTCAACGTGTTCTGAGGTCATTTTTCTTCTTTCAGTCTGAAAAATGGAGTAACATGTCCTTTTGTCAGCATCTGCCGGAAGAAGCTTGTTCTGACAGTTTCAACTTGATTTGAGGTCATTTTTCTTCTTTCAGTCTGAAATCTGCAGTAACATGTCCTTTTGTCAGCATCTGCCGGAAGAAGCTTGTTCTGACAGTTTCAACTTGATTTGAGGTCATTTTTCTTCTTTCAGTCTGAAATCTGCAGTAACATGTTTTTTTGTCAGGCTCTGCCAGAAGAAGCTTGTTCTGACAGTTTCAACTTGTTTTCAGGTCATTTTACTAATTTCAGTCTGAACACTGCAGTAACATGTCCTTTTGTCAGGCTCTGCCAGAAAATGCTTGTTCTGACAGTTTCAACGTGTTCTGAGGTCATTTTTCTTCTTTCAGTCTGAAAAATGCAGCAGCATGTTCTTTAGTCAGCATCTGCCGGAAGAAGCTTGTTCTGACAGTTTCAACTTGTTTTGAGGTTATTTTACTGATTTCAGTCTGAACACTGCAGTAACATCTTCTGACAGAGGAAGACTCTGCCAGAAGATTTTGATTTTAACGGACAGACAGTCCGCCTCCGTGGTGCGAGCGGGCAGCAAAACAACAAACGGAATGGATCGAGTTTACGCCACCGACCTTAAAAACAGACGAGGACGAATCGTTTCCGTATCAGGCCGGAGTGAAAAAATTAATATATTACTTTTGAAATAAAAGTAAATGTGACAAAGTAAAAATGAAAAAGTAATTCGTTACACTACTCGTTACTGGTAAAAAGTAATATTATTTAAGTTACTAGTTAGTTTCCCAACACTGTGTATAATTTCCAAAAATCACACGGAAGGTCTCTTGCCAATCACATCCGGTCAGACAGCGTCTCCTGTCCGTCTGGAAAACTCTTCAGTCATAAAAATAATAAAAAATAATAATAATAATAAAAAATAAATAAATTTAAAAATAAATAAATAAATAAATTTAAAAATAACTAAATAAATAAATTTTAAAATAAATAAATAAATAAATAAATAAATAAATAAATAATTTAATTAATTTTAAGTTATATTGCACCAGATCAGAACAGACAGCTGTCTCACTTTACAGGTATAGGCAGCCCTTCTGCAAGAGGAGAAGGTTGTTCTGCCAGTTTCAACTTGTTTTCAGGTCATTTTACTGATTTCAGCCTGAAAACTGCAGTAACATGTCCTTTTGTCAGTCTCTGCCAGAAGAAGCTTGTTCTGACAGTTTCAACTTGTTTTGAGGTCATTTTTCTTCTTTCAGTCTGAAATCTGCAGTAACATGTTTTTTTGTCAGGCTCTGCCAGAAGAAGCTTGTTCTGACAGTTTCAACTTGTTTTCAGGTCATTTTACTGATTTGTCTGAAAACTGCAGTAACATGTCCTTTTGTCAGCATCTGCCGGAAGAAGCTTGTTCTGACAGTTTCAACTTGTTTACAGGTCATTTTACTAATTCCAGTCTGAAATTCTGCAGGAACATGTCCTTTTGTCAGTCTCTGCCAGAAGAAGCTTGTTCTGACAGTTTCAACTTGTTTTGAGGTCATTTTTCTTCTTTCAGTCTGAAATCTGCAGTAACATGTTTTTTTGTCAGGCTCTGCCAGAAGAAGCTTGTTCTGACAGTTTCAACTTGTTTTCAGGTCATTTTACTGATTTGTCTGAAAACTGCAGTAACATGTCCTTTTGTAAGGCTCTGCCAGAAGAAGCTTGTTCTGACAGTTTCAACTTGTTTTGCGGTCATTTGGATGATTTCTGTATGAAAAATGCAGTAACAAGTCCTTTTGTCAGGCTCTGCCAGAAGAAGCTTGTTCTGACAGTTTCAACTTGTTTTCAGGTCATTTAACTAATTTCAGTCTGAACACTGCAGTAACATGTCCTTTTGTCAGGCTCTGCTAAAAGAAGCTTGTTCTGACAGTTTCAACTTGTTTACAGGTCATTTCACTAATTCCAGTCTGAAATCTGCAGGAACATGTTTTTTGTAAGGCTCTGCCAGCAGAAGCTTGTTCTGACTAGTTTTCAGGTCATTTTGATGATTTCAGTCAGAACACTGCAGTAACATGTCCTTTTGTCAGCATCTGCCAGAAGAAGCTTGTTCTGACAGTTTCAACTTGTTTCGAGGTCATTTTTCTTCTTTCAGTCTGAAAAATGGAGTAACATGTTTTTTTGTCAGGCTCTGCTAAAAGAAGCTTGTTCTGACAGTTTCAACTTGTTTACAGGTCATTTCACTAATTCCAGTCTGAAATCTGCAGGAACATGTTTTTTGTAAGGCTCTGCCAGCAGAAGCTTGTTCTGACTAGTTTTCAGGTCATTTTGATGATTTCAGTCTGAACACTGCAGTAACATGTCCTTTTGTCAGCATCTGCCAGAAGAAGCTTGTTCTGACAGTTTCAACTTGTTTCGAGGTCATTTTTCTTCTTTCAGTCTGAAAAATGGAGTAACATGTCCTTTTGTCAGCATCTGCCGGAAGAAGCTTGTTCTGACAGTTTCAACTTGATTTGAGGTCATTTTTCTTCTTTCAGTCTGAAATCTGCAGTAACATGTTTTTTTGTCAGGCTCTGCCAGAAGAAGCTTGTTCTGACAGTTTCAACTTGTTTTCAGGTCATTTTACTGATTTGTCTGAAAACTGCAGTAACATGTCCTTTTGTAAGGCTCTGCCAGAAGAAGCTTGTTCTGACAGTTTCAACTTGTTTTGAGGTCATTTTTCTTCTTTCAGTCTGAAATCTACAGTAACATGTTTTTTTGTCAGGCTCTGCTAGAAGAAGCTTGTTCTGACAGTTTCAACTTGTTTTCAGGTCATTTAACTAATTTCAGTCTGAACACTGCAGTAACATGTCCTTTTGTCAGCATCTGCCAGAAGAAGCTTGTTCTGACAGTTTCAACTTGTTTCGAGGTCATTTTTCTTCTTTCAGTCTGAAAAATGGAGTAACATGTCCTTTTGTCAGCATCTGCCGGAAGAAGCTTGTTCTGACAGTTTCAACTTGATTTGAGGTCATTTTTCTTCTTTCAGTCTGAAATCTGCAGTAACATGTTTTTTTGTCAGGCTCTGCCAGAAGAAGCTTGTTCTGACAGTTTCAACTTGTTTTCAGGTCATTTTACTGATTTGTCTGAAAACTGCAGTAACATGTCCTTTTGTAAGGCTCTGCCAGAAGAAGCTTGTTCTGACAGTTTCAACTTGTTTTGAGGTCATTTTTCTTCTTTCAGTCTGAAATCTGCAGTAACATGTTTTTTTGTCAGGCTCTGCTAGAAGAAGCTTGTTCTGACAGTTTCAACTTGTTTACAGGTCATTTTACTAATTCCAGTCTGAAATCTGCAGGAACATGTCCTTTTGTCAGTCTCTGCCAGAAGAAGCTTGTTCTGACAGTTTCAACTTGTTTTGAGGTTATTTTTCTTCTTTCAGTCTGAAATCTGCAGTAACATGTTTTTTTGTCAGGCTCTGCTAAAAGAAGCTTGTTCTGACAGTTTCAACTTGTTTACAGGTCATTTCACTAATTCCAGTCTGAAATCTGCAGGAACATGTTTTTTGTAAGGCTCTGCCAGCAGAAGCTTGTTCTGACAGTTTCAACTTGTTTTGAGGTCATTTTTCTTCTTTCAGTCTGAAATCTGCAGGAACATGTCCTTTTGTCAGCATCTGCCGGAAGAAGCTTGTTCTGACAGTTTCAACTTGATTTGAGGTCATTTTTCTTCTTTCAGTCTGAAATCTGCAGTAACATGTTTTTTTGTCAGGCTCTGCTAGAAGAAGCTTGTTCTGACAGTTTCAACTTGTTTTCAGGTCATTTAACTAATTTCAGTCTGAACACTGCAGTAACATGTCCTTTTGTCAGCATCTGCCGGAAGAAGCTTGTTCTGACAGTTTCAACTTGTTTTGAGGTCATTTTTCTTCTTTCAGTCTGAAATCTGCAGTAACATGTTTTTTTGTCAGGCTCTGCTAAAAGAAGCTTGTTCTGACAGTTTCAACTTGTTTACAGGTCATTTCACTAATTCCAGTCTGAAATCTGCAGGAACATGTTTTTTGTAAGGCTCTGCCAGCAGAAGCTTGTTCTGACTAGTTTTCAGGTCATTTTGATGATTTCAGTCAGAACACTGCAGTAACATGTCCTTTTGTCAGCATCTGCCAGAAGAAGCTTGTTCTGACAGTTTCAACTTGTTTCGAGGTCATTTTTCTTCTTTCAGTCTGAAAAATGGAGTAACATGTCCTTTTGTCAGCATCTGCCGGAAGAAGCTTGTTCTGACAGTTTCAACTTGTTTTGAGGTTATTTTTCTTCTTTCAGTCTGAAATCTGCAGTAACATGTTTTTTTGTCAGGCTCTGCTAAAAGAAGCTTGTTCTGACAGTTTCAACTTGTTTACAGGTCATTTCACTAATTCCAGTCTGAAATCTGCAGGAACATGTTTTTTGTAAGGCTCTGCCAGCAGAAGCTTGTTCTGACTAGTTTTCAGGTCATTTTGATGATTTCAGTCTGAACACTGCAGTAACATGTCCTTTTGTCAGCATCTGCCAGAAGAAGCTTGTTCTGACAGTTTCAACTTGTTTCGAGGTCATTTTTCTTCTTTCAGTCTGAAAAATGGAGTAACATGTCCTTTTGTCAGCATCTGCCGGAAGAAGCTTGTTCTGACAGTTTCAACTTGATTTGAGGTCATTTTTCTTCTTTCAGTCTAAAATCTGCAGTAACATGTTTTTTTGTCAGGCTCTGCCAGAAGAAGCTTGTTCTGACAGTTTCAACTTGTTTTCAGGTCATTTTACTGATTTGTCTGAAAACTGCAGTAACATGTCCTTTTGTAAGGCTCTGCCAGAAGAAGCTTGTTCTGACAGTTTCAACTTGTTTTGAGGTCATTTTTCTTCTTTCAGTCTGAAATCTGCAGTAACATGTTTTTTTGTCAGGCTCTGCAGAAGAAGCTTGTTCTGACAGTTTCAACTTGTTTTCAGGTCATTTAACTAATTTCAGTCTGAACACTGCAGTAACATGTCCTTTTGTCAGCATCTGCCAGAAGAAGCTTGTTCTGACAGTTTCAACTTGTTTACAGGTCATTTTACTAATTCCAGTCTGAAATTCTGCAGGAACATGTCCTTTTGTCAGTCTCTGCCAGAAGAAGCTTGTTCTGACAGTTTCAACTTGTTTTGAGGTCATTTTTCTTCTTTCAGTCTGAAATCTGCAGTAACATGTTTTTTTGTCAGGCTCTGCCAGAAGAAGCTTGTTCTGACAGTTTCAACTTGTTTTCAGGTCATTTTACTGATTTGTCTGAAAACTGCAGTAACATGTCCTTTTGTAAGGCTCTGCCAGAAGAAGCTTGTTCTGACAGTTTCAACTTGTTTTGCGGTCATTTGGATGATTTCTGTATGAAAAATGCAGTAACATGTCCTTTTGTCAGGCTCTGCCAGAAGAAGCTTGTTCTGACAGTTTCAACTTGTTTTCAGGTCATTTAACTAATTTCAGTCTGAACACTGCAGTAACATGTCCTTTTGTCAGCATCTGCCAGAAGAAGCTTGTTCTGACAGTTTCAACTTGTTTCGAGGTCATTTTTCTTCTTTCAGTCTGAAAAATGGAGTAACATGTCCTTTTGTCAGCATCTGCCGGAAGAAGCTTGTTCTGACAGTTTCAACTTGATTTGAGGTCATTTTTCTTCTTTCAGTCTGAAATCTGCAGTAACATGTTTTTTTGTCAGGCTCTGCCAGAAGAAGCTTGTTCTGACAGTTTCAACTTGTTTTGCGGTCATTTGGATGATTTCTGTATGAAAAATGCAGTAACAAGTCCTTTTGTCAGGCTCTGCCAGAAGAAGCTTGTTCTGACAGTTTCAACTTGTTTTGCGGTCATTTGGATGATTTCTGTATGAAAAATGCAGTAACAAGTCCTTTTGTCAGGCTCTGCCAGAAGAAGCTTGTTCTGACAGTTTCAACTTGTTTTCAGGTCATTTAACTAATTTCAGTCTGAACACTGCAGTAACATGTCCTTTTGTCAGCATCTGCCGGAAGAAGCTTGTTCTGACAGTTTCAACTTGTTTTGAGGTCATTTTTCTTCTTTCAGTCTGAAATCTGCAGTAACATGTTTTTTTGTCAGGCTCTGCTAAAAGAAGCTTGTTCTGACAGTTTCAACTTGTTTACAGGTCATTTCACTAATTCCAGTCTGAAATCTGCAGGAACATGTTTTTTGTAAGGCTCTGCCAGCAGAAGCTTGTTCTGACTAGTTTTCAGGTCATTTTGATGATTTCAGTCAGAACACTGAAGTAACATGTCCTTTTGTCAGCATCTGCCAGAAGAAGCTTGTTCTGACAGTTTCAACTTGTTTCGAGGTCATTTTTCTTCTTTCAGTCTGAAAAATGGAGTAACATGTCCTTTTGTCAGCATCTGCCGGAAGAAGCTTGTTCTGACAGTTTCAACTTGATTTGAGGTCATTTTTCTTCTTTCAGTCTGAAATCTGCAGTAACATGTTTTTTTGTCAGGCTCTGCCAGAAGAAGCTTGTTCTGACAGTTTCAACTTGTTTTCAGGTCATTTTACTGATTTGTCTGAAAACTGCAGTAACATGTCCTTTTGTAAGGCTCTGCCAGAAGAAGCTTGTTCTGACAGTTTCAACTTGTTTTGCGGTCATTTGGATGATTTCTGTATGAAACATGCAGTAACAAGTCCTTTTGTCAGGCTCTGCCAGAAGAAGCTTGTTCTGACAGTTTCAACTTGTTTTCAGGTCATTTAACTAATTTCAGTCTGAACACTGCAGTAACATGTCCTTTTGTCAGCATCTGCCGGAAGAAGCTTGTTCTGACAGTTTCAACTTGTTTTGAGGTCATTTTTCTTCTTTCAGTCTGAAATCTGCAGTAACATGTTTTTATGTCAGGCTCTGCTAAAAGAAGCTTGTTCTGACAGTTTCAACTTGTTTACAGGTCATTTCACTAATTCCAGTCTGAAATCTGCAGGAACATGTTTTTTGTAAGGCTCTGCCAGCAGAAGCTTGTTCTGACTAGTTTTCAGGTCATTTTGATGATTTCAGTCAGAACACTGCAGTAACATGTCCTTTTGTCAGCATCTGCCAGAAGAAGCTTGTTCTGACAGTTTCAACTTGTTTACAGGTCATTTTACTAATTCCAGTCTGAAATTCTGCAGGAACATGTCCTTTTGTCAGTCTCTGCCAGAAGAAGCTTGTTCTGACAGTTTCAACTTGTTTTGAGGTCATTTTTCTTCTTTCAGTCTGAAATCTGCAGTAACATGTTTTTTTGTCAGGCTCTGCCAGAAGAAGCTTGTTCTGACAGTTTCAACTTGTTTTCAGGTCATTTTACTGATTTGTCTGAAAACTGCAGTAACATGTCCTTTTGTAAGGCTCTGCCAGAAGAAGCTTGTTCTGACAGTTTCAACTTGTTTTGCGGTCATTTGGATGATTTCTGTATGAAAAATGCAGTAACAAGTCCTTTTGTCAGGCTCTGCCAGAAGAAGCTTGTTCTGACAGTTTCAACTTGTTTTCAGGTCATTTAACTAATTTCAGTCTGAACACTGCAGTAACATGTCCTTTTGTCAGCATCTGCCGGAAGAAGCTTGTTCTGACAGTTTCAACTTGTTTTGAGGTCATTTTTCTTCTTTCAGTCTGAAATCTGCAGTAACATGTTTTTTTGTCAGGCTCTGCTAAAAGAAGCTTGTTCTGACAGTTTCAACTTGTTTACAGGTCATTTCACTAATTCCAGTCTGAAATCTGCAGGAACATGTTTTTTGTAAGGCTCTGCCAGCAGAAGCTTGTTCTGACTAGTTTTCAGGTCATTTTGATGATTTCAGTCTGAACACTGCAGTAACATGTCCTTTTGTCAGCATCTGCCGGAAGAAGCTTGTTCTGACAGTTTCAACTTGTTTCGAGGTCATTTTTCTTCTTTCAGTCTGAAAAATGGAGTAACATGTCCTTTTGTCAGCATCTGCCGGAAGAAGCTTGTTCTGACAGTTTCAACTTGATTTGAGGTCATTTTTCTTCTTTCAGTCTGAAATCTGCAGTAACATGTTTTTTTGTCAGGCTCTGCCAGAAGAAGCTTGTTCTGACAGTTTCAACTTGTTTTCAGGTCATTTTACTGATTTGTCTGAAAACTGCAGTAACATGTCCTTTTGTAAGGCTCTGCCAGAAGAAGCTTGTTCTGACAGTTTCAACTTGTTTTGCGGTCATTTGGATGATTTCTGTATGAAAAATGCAGTAACAAGTCCTTTTGTCAGGCTCTGCCAGAAGAAGCTTGTTCTGACAGTTTCAACTTGTTTTCAGGTCATTTAACTAATTTCAGTCTGAACACTGCAGTAACATGTCCTTTTGTCAGCATCTGCCGGAAGAAGCTTGTTCTGACAGTTTCAACGTGTTCTGAGGTCATTTTTCTTCTTTCAGTCTGAAAAATGGAGTAACATGTCCTTTTGTCAGCATCTGCCGGAAGAAGCTTGTTCTGACAGTTTCAACTTGATTTGAGGTCATTTTTCTTCTTTCAGTCTGAAATCTGCAGTAACATGTCCTTTTGTCAGCATCTGCCGGAAGAAGCTTGTTCTGACAGTTTCAACTTGATTTGAGGTCATTTTTCTTCTTTCAGTCTGAAATCTGCAGTAACATGTTTTTTTGTCAGGCTCTGCCAGAAGAAGCTTGTTCTGACAGTTTCAACTTGTTTTCAGGTCATTTTACTAATTTCAGTCTGAACACTGCAGTAACATGTCCTTTTGTCAGGCTCTGCCAGAAAATGCTTGTTCTGACAGTTTCAACGTGTTCTGAGGTCATTTTTCTTCTTTCAGTCTGAAAAATGCAGCAGCATGTTCTTTAGTCAGCATCTGCCGGAAGAAGCTTGTTCTGACAGTTTCAACTTGTTTTGAGGTTATTTTACTGATTTCAGTCTGAACACTGCAGTAACATCTTCTGACAGAGGAAGACTCTGCCAGAAGATTTTGATTTTAACGGACAGACAGTCCGCCTCCGTGGTGCGAGCGGGCAGCAAAACAACAAACGGAATGGATCGAGTTTACGCCACCGACCTTAAAAACAGACGAGGACGAATCGTTTCCGTATCAGGCCGGAGTGAAAAAATTAATATATTACTTTTGAAATAAAAGTAAATGTGACAAAGTAAAAATGAAAAAGTAATTCGTTACACTACTCGTTACTGGTAAAAAGTAATATTATTTAAGTTACTAGTTAGTTTCCCAACACTGTGTATAATTTCCAAAAATCACACGGAAGGTCTCTTGCCAATCACATCCGGTCAGACAGCGTCTCCTGTCCGTCTGGAAAACTCTTCAGTCATAAAAATAATAAAAAATAATAATAATAATAAAAAATAAATAAATTTAAAAATAAATAAATAAATAAATTTAAAAATAACTAAATAAATAAATTTTAAAATAAATAAATAAATAAATAAATAAATAAATAAATAATTTAATTAATTTTAAGTTATATTGCACCAGATCAGAACAGACAGCTGTCTCACTTTACAGGTATAGGCAGCCCTTCTGCAAGAGGAGAAGGTTGTTCTGCCAGTTTCAACTTGTTTTCAGGTCATTTTACTGATTTCAGCCTGAAAACTGCAGTAACATGTCCTTTTGTCAGTCTCTGCCAGAAGAAGCTTGTTCTGACAGTTTCAACTTGTTTTGAGGTCATTTTTCTTCTTTCAGTCTGAAATCTGCAGTAACATGTTTTTTTGTCAGGCTCTGCCAGAAGAAGCTTGTTCTGACAGTTTCAACTTGTTTTCAGGTCATTTTACTGATTTGTCTGAAAACTGCAGTAACATGTCCTTTTGTCAGCATCTGCCGGAAGAAGCTTGTTCTGACAGTTTCAACTTGTTTACAGGTCATTTTACTAATTCCAGTCTGAAATTCTGCAGGAACATGTCCTTTTGTCAGTCTCTGCCAGAAGAAGCTTGTTCTGACAGTTTCAACTTGTTTTGAGGTCATTTTTCTTCTTTCAGTCTGAAATCTGCAGTAACATGTTTTTTTGTCAGGCTCTGCCAGAAGAAGCTTGTTCTGACAGTTTCAACTTGTTTTCAGGTCATTTTACTGATTTGTCTGAAAACTGCAGTAACATGTCCTTTTGTAAGGCTCTGCCAGAAGAAGCTTGTTCTGACAGTTTCAACTTGTTTTGCGGTCATTTGGATGATTTCTGTATGAAAAATGCAGTAACAAGTCCTTTTGTCAGGCTCTGCCAGAAGAAGCTTGTTCTGACAGTTTCAACTTGTTTTCAGGTCATTTAACTAATTTCAGTCTGAACACTGCAGTAACATGTCCTTTTGTCAGGCTCTGCTAAAAGAAGCTTGTTCTGACAGTTTCAACTTGTTTACAGGTCATTTCACTAATTCCAGTCTGAAATCTGCAGGAACATGTTTTTTGTAAGGCTCTGCCAGCAGAAGCTTGTTCTGACTAGTTTTCAGGTCATTTTGATGATTTCAGTCAGAACACTGCAGTAACATGTCCTTTTGTCAGCATCTGCCAGAAGAAGCTTGTTCTGACAGTTTCAACTTGTTTCGAGGTCATTTTTCTTCTTTCAGTCTGAAAAATGGAGTAACATGTTTTTTTGTCAGGCTCTGCTAAAAGAAGCTTGTTCTGACAGTTTCAACTTGTTTACAGGTCATTTCACTAATTCCAGTCTGAAATCTGCAGGAACATGTTTTTTGTAAGGCTCTGCCAGCAGAAGCTTGTTCTGACTAGTTTTCAGGTCATTTTGATGATTTCAGTCTGAACACTGCAGTAACATGTCCTTTTGTCAGCATCTGCCAGAAGAAGCTTGTTCTGACAGTTTCAACTTGTTTCGAGGTCATTTTTCTTCTTTCAGTCTGAAAAATGGAGTAACATGTCCTTTTGTCAGCATCTGCCGGAAGAAGCTTGTTCTGACAGTTTCAACTTGATTTGAGGTCATTTTTCTTCTTTCAGTCTGAAATCTGCAGTAACATGTTTTTTTGTCAGGCTCTGCCAGAAGAAGCTTGTTCTGACAGTTTCAACTTGTTTTCAGGTCATTTTACTGATTTGTCTGAAAACTGCAGTAACATGTCCTTTTGTAAGGCTCTGCCAGAAGAAGCTTGTTCTGACAGTTTCAACTTGTTTTGAGGTCATTTTTCTTCTTTCAGTCTGAAATCTACAGTAACATGTTTTTTTGTCAGGCTCTGCTAGAAGAAGCTTGTTCTGACAGTTTCAACTTGTTTTCAGGTCATTTAACTAATTTCAGTCTGAACACTGCAGTAACATGTCCTTTTGTCAGCATCTGCCAGAAGAAGCTTGTTCTGACAGTTTCAACTTGTTTCGAGGTCATTTTTCTTCTTTCAGTCTGAAAAATGGAGTAACATGTCCTTTTGTCAGCATCTGCCGGAAGAAGCTTGTTCTGACAGTTTCAACTTGATTTGAGGTCATTTTTCTTCTTTCAGTCTGAAATCTGCAGTAACATGTTTTTTTGTCAGGCTCTGCCAGAAGAAGCTTGTTCTGACAGTTTCAACTTGTTTTCAGGTCATTTTACTGATTTGTCTGAAAACTGCAGTAACATGTCCTTTTGTAAGGCTCTGCCAGAAGAAGCTTGTTCTGACAGTTTCAACTTGTTTTGAGGTCATTTTTCTTCTTTCAGTCTGAAATCTGCAGTAACATGTTTTTTTGTCAGGCTCTGCTAGAAGAAGCTTGTTCTGACAGTTTCAACTTGTTTACAGGTCATTTTACTAATTCCAGTCTGAAATCTGCAGGAACATGTCCTTTTGTCAGTCTCTGCCAGAAGAAGCTTGTTCTGACAGTTTCAACTTGTTTTGAGGTTATTTTTCTTCTTTCAGTCTGAAATCTGCAGTAACATGTTTTTTTGTCAGGCTCTGCTAAAAGAAGCTTGTTCTGACAGTTTCAACTTGTTTACAGGTCATTTCACTAATTCCAGTCTGAAATCTGCAGGAACATGTTTTTTGTAAGGCTCTGCCAGCAGAAGCTTGTTCTGACAGTTTCAACTTGTTTTGAGGTCATTTTTCTTCTTTCAGTCTGAAATCTGCAGGAACATGTCCTTTTGTCAGCATCTGCCGGAAGAAGCTTGTTCTGACAGTTTCAACTTGATTTGAGGTCATTTTTCTTCTTTCAGTCTGAAATCTGCAGTAACATGTTTTTTTGTCAGGCTCTGCTAGAAGAAGCTTGTTCTGACAGTTTCAACTTGTTTTCAGGTCATTTAACTAATTTCAGTCTGAACACTGCAGTAACATGTCCTTTTGTCAGCATCTGCCGGAAGAAGCTTGTTCTGACAGTTTCAACTTGTTTTGAGGTCATTTTTCTTCTTTCAGTCTGAAATCTGCAGTAACATGTTTTTTTGTCAGGCTCTGCTAAAAGAAGCTTGTTCTGACAGTTTCAACTTGTTTACAGGTCATTTCACTAATTCCAGTCTGAAATCTGCAGGAACATGTTTTTTGTAAGGCTCTGCCAGCAGAAGCTTGTTCTGACTAGTTTTCAGGTCATTTTGATGATTTCAGTCAGAACACTGCAGTAACATGTCCTTTTGTCAGCATCTGCCAGAAGAAGCTTGTTCTGACAGTTTCAACTTGTTTCGAGGTCATTTTTCTTCTTTCAGTCTGAAAAATGGAGTAACATGTCCTTTTGTCAGCATCTGCCGGAAGAAGCTTGTTCTGACAGTTTCAACTTGTTTTGAGGTTATTTTTCTTCTTTCAGTCTGAAATCTGCAGTAACATGTTTTTTTGTCAGGCTCTGCTAAAAGAAGCTTGTTCTGACAGTTTCAACTTGTTTACAGGTCATTTCACTAATTCCAGTCTGAAATCTGCAGGAACATGTTTTTTGTAAGGCTCTGCCAGCAGAAGCTTGTTCTGACTAGTTTTCAGGTCATTTTGATGATTTCAGTCTGAACACTGCAGTAACATGTCCTTTTGTCAGCATCTGCCAGAAGAAGCTTGTTCTGACAGTTTCAACTTGTTTCGAGGTCATTTTTCTTCTTTCAGTCTGAAAAATGGAGTAACATGTCCTTTTGTCAGCATCTGCCGGAAGAAGCTTGTTCTGACAGTTTCAACTTGATTTGAGGTCATTTTTCTTCTTTCAGTCTAAAATCTGCAGTAACATGTTTTTTTGTCAGGCTCTGCCAGAAGAAGCTTGTTCTGACAGTTTCAACTTGTTTTCAGGTCATTTTACTGATTTGTCTGAAAACTGCAGTAACATGTCCTTTTGTAAGGCTCTGCCAGAAGAAGCTTGTTCTGACAGTTTCAACTTGTTTTGAGGTCATTTTTCTTCTTTCAGTCTGAAATCTGCAGTAACATGTTTTTTTGTCAGGCTCTGCAGAAGAAGCTTGTTCTGACAGTTTCAACTTGTTTTCAGGTCATTTAACTAATTTCAGTCTGAACACTGCAGTAACATGTCCTTTTGTCAGCATCTGCCAGAAGAAGCTTGTTCTGACAGTTTCAACTTGTTTACAGGTCATTTTACTAATTCCAGTCTGAAATTCTGCAGGAACATGTCCTTTTGTCAGTCTCTGCCAGAAGAAGCTTGTTCTGACAGTTTCAACTTGTTTTGAGGTCATTTTTCTTCTTTCAGTCTGAAATCTGCAGTAACATGTTTTTTTGTCAGGCTCTGCCAGAAGAAGCTTGTTCTGACAGTTTCAACTTGTTTTCAGGTCATTTTACTGATTTGTCTGAAAACTGCAGTAACATGTCCTTTTGTAAGGCTCTGCCAGAAGAAGCTTGTTCTGACAGTTTCAACTTGTTTTGCGGTCATTTGGATGATTTCTGTATGAAAAATGCAGTAACATGTCCTTTTGTCAGGCTCTGCCAGAAGAAGCTTGTTCTGACAGTTTCAACTTGTTTTCAGGTCATTTAACTAATTTCAGTCTGAACACTGCAGTAACATGTCCTTTTGTCAGCATCTGCCAGAAGAAGCTTGTTCTGACAGTTTCAACTTGTTTCGAGGTCATTTTTCTTCTTTCAGTCTGAAAAATGGAGTAACATGTCCTTTTGTCAGCATCTGCCGGAAGAAGCTTGTTCTGACAGTTTCAACTTGATTTGAGGTCATTTTTCTTCTTTCAGTCTGAAATCTGCAGTAACATGTTTTTTTGTCAGGCTCTGCCAGAAGAAGCTTGTTCTGACAGTTTCAACTTGTTTTGCGGTCATTTGGATGATTTCTGTATGAAAAATGCAGTAACAAGTCCTTTTGTCAGGCTCTGCCAGAAGAAGCTTGTTCTGACAGTTTCAACTTGTTTTGCGGTCATTTGGATGATTTCTGTATGAAAAATGCAGTAACAAGTCCTTTTGTCAGGCTCTGCCAGAAGAAGCTTGTTCTGACAGTTTCAACTTGTTTTCAGGTCATTTAACTAATTTCAGTCTGAACACTGCAGTAACATGTCCTTTTGTCAGCATCTGCCGGAAGAAGCTTGTTCTGACAGTTTCAACTTGTTTTGAGGTCATTTTTCTTCTTTCAGTCTGAAATCTGCAGTAACATGTTTTTTTGTCAGGCTCTGCTAAAAGAAGCTTGTTCTGACAGTTTCAACTTGTTTACAGGTCATTTCACTAATTCCAGTCTGAAATCTGCAGGAACATGTTTTTTGTAAGGCTCTGCCAGCAGAAGCTTGTTCTGACTAGTTTTCAGGTCATTTTGATGATTTCAGTCAGAACACTGAAGTAACATGTCCTTTTGTCAGCATCTGCCAGAAGAAGCTTGTTCTGACAGTTTCAACTTGTTTCGAGGTCATTTTTCTTCTTTCAGTCTGAAAAATGGAGTAACATGTCCTTTTGTCAGCATCTGCCGGAAGAAGCTTGTTCTGACAGTTTCAACTTGATTTGAGGTCATTTTTCTTCTTTCAGTCTGAAATCTGCAGTAACATGTTTTTTTGTCAGGCTCTGCCAGAAGAAGCTTGTTCTGACAGTTTCAACTTGTTTTCAGGTCATTTTACTGATTTGTCTGAAAACTGCAGTAACATGTCCTTTTGTAAGGCTCTGCCAGAAGAAGCTTGTTCTGACAGTTTCAACTTGTTTTGCGGTCATTTGGATGATTTCTGTATGAAACATGCAGTAACAAGTCCTTTTGTCAGGCTCTGCCAGAAGAAGCTTGTTCTGACAGTTTCAACTTGTTTTCAGGTCATTTAACTAATTTCAGTCTGAACACTGCAGTAACATGTCCTTTTGTCAGCATCTGCCGGAAGAAGCTTGTTCTGACAGTTTCAACTTGTTTTGAGGTCATTTTTCTTCTTTCAGTCTGAAATCTGCAGTAACATGTTTTTATGTCAGGCTCTGCTAAAAGAAGCTTGTTCTGACAGTTTCAACTTGTTTACAGGTCATTTCACTAATTCCAGTCTGAAATCTGCAGGAACATGTTTTTTGTAAGGCTCTGCCAGCAGAAGCTTGTTCTGACTAGTTTTCAGGTCATTTTGATGATTTCAGTCAGAACACTGCAGTAACATGTCCTTTTGTCAGCATCTGCCAGAAGAAGCTTGTTCTGACAGTTTCAACTTGTTTACAGGTCATTTTACTAATTCCAGTCTGAAATTCTGCAGGAACATGTCCTTTTGTCAGTCTCTGCCAGAAGAAGCTTGTTCTGACAGTTTCAACTTGTTTTGAGGTCATTTTTCTTCTTTCAGTCTGAAATCTGCAGTAACATGTTTTTTTGTCAGGCTCTGCCAGAAGAAGCTTGTTCTGACAGTTTCAACTTGTTTTCAGGTCATTTTACTGATTTGTCTGAAAACTGCAGTAACATGTCCTTTTGTAAGGCTCTGCCAGAAGAAGCTTGTTCTGACAGTTTCAACTTGTTTTGCGGTCATTTGGATGATTTCTGTATGAAAAATGCAGTAACAAGTCCTTTTGTCAGGCTCTGCCAGAAGAAGCTTGTTCTGACAGTTTCAACTTGTTTTCAGGTCATTTAACTAATTTCAGTCTGAACACTGCAGTAACATGTCCTTTTGTCAGCATCTGCCGGAAGAAGCTTGTTCTGACAGTTTCAACTTGTTTTGAGGTCATTTTTCTTCTTTCAGTCTGAAATCTGCAGTAACATGTTTTTTTGTCAGGCTCTGCTAAAAGAAGCTTGTTCTGACAGTTTCAACTTGTTTACAGGTCATTTCACTAATTCCAGTCTGAAATCTGCAGGAACATGTTTTTTGTAAGGCTCTGCCAGCAGAAGCTTGTTCTGACTAGTTTTCAGGTCATTTTGATGATTTCAGTCTGAACACTGCAGTAACATGTCCTTTTGTCAGCATCTGCCGGAAGAAGCTTGTTCTGACAGTTTCAACTTGTTTCGAGGTCATTTTTCTTCTTTCAGTCTGAAAAATGGAGTAACATGTCCTTTTGTCAGCATCTGCCGGAAGAAGCTTGTTCTGACAGTTTCAACTTGATTTGAGGTCATTTTTCTTCTTTCAGTCTGAAATCTGCAGTAACATGTTTTTTTGTCAGGCTCTGCCAGAAGAAGCTTGTTCTGACAGTTTCAACTTGTTTTCAGGTCATTTTACTGATTTGTCTGAAAACTGCAGTAACATGTCCTTTTGTAAGGCTCTGCCAGAAGAAGCTTGTTCTGACAGTTTCAACTTGTTTTGCGGTCATTTGGATGATTTCTGTATGAAAAATGCAGTAACAAGTCCTTTTGTCAGGCTCTGCCAGAAGAAGCTTGTTCTGACAGTTTCAACTTGTTTTCAGGTCATTTAACTAATTTCAGTCTGAACACTGCAGTAACATGTCCTTTTGTCAGCATCTGCCGGAAGAAGCTTGTTCTGACAGTTTCAACTTGTTTTGAGGTCATTTTTCTTCTTTCAGTCTGAAATCTGCAGTAACATGTTTTTTTGTCAGGCTCTGCTAAAAGAAGCTTGTTCTGACAGTTTCAACTTGTTTACAGGTCATTTCACTAATTCCAGTCTGAAATCTGCAGGAACATGTTTTTTGTAAGGCTCTGCCAGCAGAAGCTTGTTCTGACTAGTTTTCAGGTCATTTTGATGATTTCAGTCAGAACACTGCAGTAACATGTCCTTTTGTCAGCATCTGCCAGAAGAAGCTTGTTCTGACAGTTTCAACTTGTTTCGAGGTCATTTTTCTTCTTTCAGTCTGAAAAATGGAGTAACATGTCCTTTTGTCAGCATCTGCCGGAAGAAGCTTGTTCTGACAGTTTCAACTTGTTTCGAGGTCATTTTTCTTCTTTCAGTCTGAAAAATGGAGTAACATGTCCTTTTGTCAGCATCTGCCGGAAGAAGCTTGTTCTGACAGTTTCAACTTGATTTGAGGTCATTTTTCTTCTTTCAGTCTGAAATCTGCAGTAACATGTCCTTTTGTCAGCATCTGCCGGAAGAAGCTTGTTCTGACAGTTTCAACTTGATTTGAGGTCATTTTTCTTCTTTCAGTCTGAAATCTGCAGTAACATGTTTTTTTGTCAGGCTCTGCCAGAAGAAGCTTGTTCTGACAGTTTCAACTTGTTTTCAGGTCATTTAACTAATTTCAGTCTGAACACTGCAGTGACATGTTTTTTTGTCAGGCTCTGCTAGAAGAAGCTTGTTCTGACAGTTTCAACTCTTTTTCAGGTCATTTTACTGATTTGTCTGAAAACTGCAGTAACATGTCCTTTTGTCAGCATCTGCCGGAAGAAGCTTGTTCTGACAGTTTCAACTTGATTTGAGGTCATTTTTCTTCTTTCAGTCTGAAATCTGCAGTAACATGTTTTTTTGTCAGGCTCTGCCAGAAGAAGCTTGTTCTGACAGTTTCAACTTGTTTTCAGGTCATTTTACTGATTTGTCTGAAAACTGCAGTAACATGTCCTTTTGTAAGGCTCTGCCAGAAGAAGCTTGTTCTGACAGTTTCAACTTGTTTTGCGGTCATTTGGATGATTTCTGTATGAAAAATGCAGTAACAAGTCCTTTTGTCAGGCTCTGCCAGAAGAAGCTTGTTCTGACAGTTTCAACTTGTTTTCAGGTCATTTAACTAATTTCAGTCTGAACACTGCAGTAACATGTCCTTTTGTCAGCATCTGCCGGAAGAAGCTTGTTCTGACAGTTTCAACTTGTTTTGAGGTCATTTTTCTTCTTTCAGTCTGAAATCTGCAGTAACATGTTTTTTTGTCAGGCTCTGCTAAAAGAAGCTTGTTCTGACAGTTTCAACTTGTTTACAGGTCATTTCACTAATTCCAGTCTGAAATCTGCAGGAACATGTTTTTTGTAAGGCTCTGCCAGCAGAAGCTTGTTCTGACTAGTTTTCAGGTCATTTTGATGATTTCAGTCAGAACACTGCAGTAACATGTCCTTTTGTCAGCATCTGCCAGAAGAAGCTCGTTCTGACAGTTTCAACTTGTTTCGAGGTCATTTTTCTTCTTTCAGTCTAAAAAATGGAGTAACATGTCCTTTTGTCAGCATCTGCCGGAAGAAGCTTGTTCTGACAGTTTCAACTTGATTTGAGGTCATTTTTCTTCTTTCAGTCTGAAATCTGCAGTAACATGTCCTTTTGTCAGCATCTGCCGGAAGAAGCTTGTTCTGACAGTTTCAACTTGATTTGAGGTCATTTTTCTTCTTTCAGTCTGAAATCTGCAGTAACATGTTTTTTTGTCAGGCTCTGCCAGAAGAAGCTTGTTCTGACAGTTTCAACTTGTTTTCAGGTCATTTAACTAATTTCAGTCTGAACACTGCAGTGACATGTTTTTTTGTCAGGCTCTGCTAGAAGAAGCTTGTTCTGACAGTTTCAACTTGTTTTCAGGTCATTTTACTGATTTGTCTGAAAACTGCAGTAACATGTCCTTTTGTCAGCATCTGCCGGAAGAAGCTTGTTCTGACAGTTTCAACGTGTTCTGAGGTCATTTTTCTTCTTTCAGTCTGAAAAATGCAGCAGCATGTTCTTTAGTCAGCATCTGCCGGAAGAAGCTTGTTCTGACAGTTTCAACTTGTTTTGAGGTTATTTTACTGATTTCAGTCTGAACACTGCAGTAACATCTTCTGACAGAGGAAGACTCTGCCAGAAGATTTTGATTTTAACGGACAGACAGTCCGCCTCCGTGGTGCGAGCGGGCAGCAAAACAACAAACGGAATGGATCGAGTTTACGCCACCGACCTTAAAAACAGACGAGGACGAATCGTTTCCGTATCAGGCCGGAGTGAAAAAATTAATATATTACTTTTGAAATAAAAGTAAATGTGACAAAGTAAAAATGAAAAAGTAATTCGTTACACTACTCGTTACTGGTAAAAAGTAATATTATTTAAGTTACTAGTTAGTTTCCCAACACTGTGTATAATTTCCAAAAATCACACGGAAGGTCTCTTGCCAATCACATCCGGTCAGACAGCGTCTCCTGTCCGTCTGGAAAACTCTTCAGTCATAAAAATAATAAAAAATAATAATAATAATAAAAAATAAATAAATTTAAAAATAAATAAATAAATAAATTTAAAAATAACTAAATAAATAAATTTTAAAATAAATAAATAAATAAATAAATAAATAAATAAATAATTTAATTAATTTTAAGTTATATTGCACCAGATCAGAACAGACAGCTGTCTCACTTTACAGGTATAGGCAGCCCTTCTGCAAGAGGAGAAGGTTGTTCTGCCAGTTTCAACTTGTTTTCAGGTCATTTTACTGATTTCAGCCTGAAAACTGCAGTAACATGTCCTTTTGTCAGGCTCTGCCAGAAGAAGCTTGTTCTGACAGTTTCAACTTGTTTTGAGGTCATTTTTCTTCTTTCAGTCTGAAATCTGCAGTAACATGTTTTTTTGTCAGGCTCTGCCAGAAGAAGCTTGTTCTGACAGTTTCAACTTGTTTTCAGGTCATTTTACTGATTTGTCTGAAAACTGCAGTAACATGTCCTTTTGTAAGGCTCTGCCAGAAGAAGCTTGTTCTGACAGTTTCAACTTGTTTTGCGGTCATTTGGATGATTTCTGTATGAAAAATGCAGTAACAAGTCCTTTTGTCAGGCTCTGCCAGAAGAAGCTTGTTCTGACAGTTTCAACTTGTTTTCAGGTCATTTAACTAATTTCAGTCTGAACACTGCAGTAACATGTCCTTTTGTCAGGCTCTGCTAAAAGAAGCTTGTTCTGACTAGTTTTCAGGTCATTTTGATGATTTCAGTCAGAACACTGCAGTAACATGTCCTTTTGTCAGCATCTGCCAGAAGAAGCTTGTTCTGACAGTTTCAACTTGTTTCGAGGTCATTTTTCTTCTTTCAGTCTGAAAAATGGAGTAACATGTCCTTTTGTCAGCATCTGCCGGAAGAAGCTTGTTCTGACAGTTTCAACTTGATTTGAGGTCATTTTTCTTCTTTCAGTCTGAAATCTGCAGTAACATGTTTTTTTGTCAGGCTCTGCCAGAAGAAGCTTGTTCTGACAGTTTCAACTTGTTTTCAGGTCATTTTACTGATTTGTCTGAAAACTGCAGTAACATGTCCTTTTGTAAGGCTCTGCCAGAAGAAGCTTGTTCTGACAGTTTCAACTTGTTTTGCGGTCATTTGGATGATTTCTGTATGAAAAATGCAGTAACAAGTCCTTTTGTCAGGCTCTGCCAGAAGAAGCTTGTTCTGACAGTTTCAACTTGTTTTCAGGTCATTTAACTAATTTCAGTCTGAACACTGCAGTAACATGTCCTTTTGTCAGGCTCTGCCAGAAGAAGCTTGTTCTGACAGTTTCAACTTGTTTTGAGGTCATTTTTCTTCTTTCAGTCTGAAATCTGCAGTAACATGTTTTTTTGTCAGGCTCTGCCAGAAGAAGCTTGTTCTGACAGTTTCAACTTGTTTTCAGGTCATTTTACTGATTTGTCTGAAAACTGCAGTAACATGTCCTTTTGTAAGGCTCTGCCAGAAGAAGCTTGTTCTGACAGTTTCAACTTGTTTTGCGGTCATTTGGATGATTTCTGTATGAAAAATGCAGTAACAAGTCCTTTTGTCAGGCTCTGCCAGAAGAAGCTTGTTCTGACAGTTTCAACTTGTTTTCAGGTCATTTAACTAATTTCAGTCTGAACACTGCAGTAACATGTCCTTTTGTCAGGCTCTGCTAAAAGAAGCTTGTTCTGACAGTTTCAACTTGTTTACAGGTCATTTCACTAATTCCAGTCTGAAATCTGCAGGAACATGTTTTTTGTAAGGCTCTGCCAGCAGAAGCTTGTTCTGACTAGTTTTCAGGTCATTTTGATGATTTCAGTCAGAACACTGCAGTAACATGTCCTTTTGTCAGCATCTGCCAGAAGAAGCTTTTTCTGACAGTTTCAACTTGTTTCGAGGTCATTTTTCTTCTTTCAGTCTGAAAAATGGAGTAACATGTCCTTTTGTCAGCATCTGCCGGAAGAAGCTTGTTCTGACAGTTTCAACTTGATTTGAGGTCATTTTTCTTCTTTCAGTCTGAAATCTGCAGTAACATGTTTTTTTGTCAGGCTCTGCCAGAAGAAGCTTGTTCTGACAGTTTCAACTTGTTTTCAGGTCATTTTACTGATTTGTCTGAAAACTGCAGTAACATGTCCTTTTGTAAGGCTCTGCCAGAAGAAGCTTGTTCTGACAGTTTCAACTTGTTTTGCGGTCATTTGGATGATTTCTGTATGAAAAATGCAGTAACAAGTCCTTTTGTCAGGCTCTGCCAGAAGAAGCTTGTTCTGACAGTTTCAACTTGTTTTCAGGTCATTTAACTAATTTCAGTCTGAACACTGCAGTAACATGTCCTTTTGTCAGCATCTGCCGGAAGAAGCTTGTTCTGACAGTTTCAACTTGTTTCGAGGTCATTTTTCTTCTTTCAGTCTGAAAAATGGAGTAACATGTCCTTTTGTCAGCATCTGCCGGAAGAAGCTTGTTCTGACAGTTTCAACTTGATTTGAGGTCATTTTTCTTCTTTCAGTCTGAAATCTGCAGTAACATGTCCTTTTGTCAGCATCTGCCGGAAGAAGCTTGTTCTGACAGTTTCAACTTGATTTGAGGTCATTTTTCTTCTTTCAGTCTGAAATCTGCAGTAACATGTTTTTTTGTCAGGCTCTGCCAGAAGAAGCTTGTTCTGACAGTTTCAACTTGTTTTCAGGTCATTTTACTAATTTCAGTCTGAACACTGCAGTAACATGTCCTTTTGTCAGGCTCTGCCAGAAAATGCTTGTTCTGACAGTTTCAACTTGTTTTCAGGTCATTTAACTAATTTCAGTCTGAACACTGCAGTGACATGTTTTTTTGTCAGGCTCTGCTAGAAGAAGCTTGTTCTGACAGTTTCAACGTGTTCTGAGGTCATTTTTCTTCTTTCAGTCTGAAAAATGCAGCAGCATGTTCTTTAGTCAGCATCTGCCGGAAGAAGCTTGTTCTGACAGTTTCAACTTGTTTTGAGGTTATTTTACTGATTTCAGTCTGAACACTGCAGTAACATCTTCTGACAGAGGAAGACTCTGCCAGAAGATTTTGATTTTAACGGACAGACAGTCCGCCTCCGTGGTGCGAGCGGGCAGCAAAACAACAAACGGAATGGATCGAGTTTACGCCACCGACCTTAAAAACAGACGAGGACGAATCGTTTCCGTATCAGGCCGGAGTGAAAAAATTAATATATTACTTTTGAAATAAAAGTAAATGTGACAAAGTAAAAATGAAAAAGTAATTCGTTACACTACTCGTTACTGGTAAAAAGTAATATTATTTAAGTTACTAGTTAGTTTCCCAACACTGTGTATAATTTCCAAAAATCACACGGAAGGTCTCTTGCCAATCACATCCGGTCAGACAGCGTCTCCTGTCCGTCTGGAAAACTCTTCAGTCATAAAAATAATAAAAAATAATAATAATAATAAAAAATAAATAAATTTAAAAATAAATAAATAAATAAATTTAAAAATAACTAAATAAATAAATTTTAAAATAAATAAATAAATAAATAAATAAATAAATAAATAAATAATTTAATTAATTTTAAGTTATATTGCACCAGATCAGAACAGACAGCTGTCTCACTTTACAGGTATAGGCAGCCCTTCTGCAAGAGGAGAAGGTTGTTCTGCCAGTTTCAACTTGTTTTCAGGTCATTTTACTGATTTCAGCCTGAAAACTGCAGTAACATGTCCTTTTGTCAGTCTCTGCCAGAAGAAGCTTGTTCTGACAGTTTCAACTTGTTTTGAGGTCATTTTTCTTCTTTCAGTCTGAAATCTGCAGTAACATGTTTTTTTGTCAGGCTCTGCCAGAAGAAGCTTGTTCTGACAGTTTCAACTTGTTTTCAGGTCATTTTACTGATTTGTCTGAAAACTGCAGTAACATGTCCTTTTGTCAGCATCTGCCGGAAGAAGCTTGTTCTGACAGTTTCAACTTGTTTACAGGTCATTTTACTAATTCCAGTCCGAAATCTGCAGGAACATGTCCTTTTGTCAGTCTCTGCCAGAAGAAGCTTGTTCTGACAGTTTCAACTTGTTTTGAGGTCATTTTTCTTCTTTCAGTCTGAAATCTGCAGTCACATGTTTTTTTGTCAGGCTCTGCCAGAAGAAGCTTGTTCTGACAGTTTCAACTTGTTTTCAGGTCATTTTACTGATTTGTCTGAAAACTGCAGTAACATGTCCTTTTGTAAGGCTCTGCCAGAAGAAGCTTGTTCTGACAGTTTCAACTTGTTTTGCGGTCATTTGGATGATTTCTGTATGAAAAATGCAGTAACAAGTCCTCTTGTCAGGCTCTGCCAGAAGAAGCTTGTTCTGACAGTTTCAACTTGTTTTCAGGTCATTTAACTAATTTCAGTCTGAACACTGCAGTAACATGTCCTTTTGTCAGGCTCTGCTAAAAGAAGCTTGTTCTGACAGTTTCAACTTGTTTACAGGTCATTTCACTAATTCCAGTCTGAAATCTGCAGGAACATGTTTTTTGTAAGGCTCTGCCAGCAGAAGCTTGTTCTGACTAGTTTTCAGGTCATTTTGATGATTTCAGTCAGAACACTGCAGTAACATGTCCTTTTGTCAGCATCTGCCAGAAGAAGCTTGTTCTGACAGTTTCAACTTGTTTCGAGGTCATTTTTCTTCTTTCAGTCTGAAAAATGGAGTAACATGTCCTTTTGTCAGCATCTGCCGGAAGAAGCTTGTTCTGACAGTTTCAACTTGTTTTGAGGTCATTTTACTGATTTCAGTCTGAAAAATGCAGTAGCATGTCCTTTTGTCAGCATCTGCCGGAAGAAGCTTGTTCTGACAGTTTCAACACTGTGTATAATTTCCAAAATATCCCTTATTGGATATTAATCCACTCCGTTTCCGCACGCTCCCCCTAGATCCAGTACATTGGACTCCGGAGACGGCAGAAATCATATTTCGTGGCTGGCTGGATGAGTTAAACATGTAGGGGGAGAACAACTGTATTCCACTTCTCCCCTCAGTAATGTCATGAACCTGTCTTCTTCCCACGAGCTTTCTAGAGCGGAGAGAGAGGTGTTGGAGAGAGGACTCACTTTTATCCCCACTCCCACTCGGGTCGACCGCATGGAACTTCGCAGGGACCTGCATACATATCACAGGAGACTGAAAACTTTAGATTATTTGAATTACGAATCCAATTCTACAATAGAACCGTTCAGGAAGCCCTCTCATTGGAACCCGGCATGGACCTCTCCATCCATTTCTACTTTAATTAATCAGGATCTTCGCTCCTTTTCTAAATTTCGTTTTACAAAGGGAGCAAATTTGAACTTATCTGCAGAGCATATGCAAGCAATAAAATCTTTAAAAAGTAATAAAAACCTAATAATCAAACCGGCAGCCAAGGGCTCCCAAGTAGTCCTACAAGACAAGAACAACTACATCTTTGAAGCCAATAGACAGTTAAACAGTTAGACAGTTCAAGACACGAGATGGTCGGTGAGAGCGGTCGCACCGCTGCTGAGCTCCCGGCGAGCTCCCGCATTCCACCTCGTTCACTGCTCTACAGGAGGAATCAACATCTTCTTCTGAAATCCATCCTAAAAATATTGAACTATTTTGTGCTGATCTATGCGGTAACCTTACAGGGATTAATTTTCATCGAGTCCCAGGAAGTACTTTTACCGAGGATATCGGAAAGAAATGGATCGTTTCCGTGCGCCGCTTCTTCAGCGCATTTTAGAACTCTGGGCGATCTGAAGCGGTTTCACTCCAGGAGGAGAAACGTGCACCACCTGGACGGCAGGACAGTAAGGAAAATCATCTGTATGAGTCTACTTCTGTCCGGAAATATACACCCAAACCCGGGACCCGGAGACGCGAATTCTACGTTCACGGAGACGCCGTTCGACTCGCCCTTCGTCGCCGCTCACAACATCTGGAGCAGCGACACGTGGAGGCCGCGCCCCGAGGACTTCGCGACAAACCTCCCGAGGTCAACCCAGCCAAACGCCACATCGCCCACCACCGAACCCCCCCAGCAGCAAGACGGAGAAGGAGCAGCGCTAGCGTTCTCCCTGTTTTCACTTCCGGCACTTCGCGCCGAGGGACGCAGCCAACGCGCGACGGCGCGTCACGGAATTCCCCCGGCGCAGATACGTCACGGTGACGGAAGGGGCTTCCCCCGCCGCCCTGGAAACACAGACAGGGTCACATCGAGCAGAGGCCTCGGAAATGCGGATTATTCCCCCGGAGTTTTTCGCCACGAAGCAACGCCTGAGAACACCAGCTGCACTCCCACCCCCCAGCTGCACTCCCCCCCCAGGTATCGGTCGGCCACTCCCTTTGTTTACGATCGATACCGCCACCCCAGCGCCCCCCTCCTGCCCAACGGCCCCACCCTACCCCATTCACCGGCGGACAATATCCCCCCATCGATACCCCCTCCTCCCCCCAGCGTCCCCCCAGAGACAGTGAATGACAAAGGCTTCTACTCCACGGAAGATATGAATAACATTTTCTCGGGGAGAGGTCTTCACATTATTCATCTCAACGTGAACAGCTTAACATGCAAATCCAAGATGTCCGAGTTAACATCGATGTTTGGCAACGGTAAGGTTGGAATTCTCTCCTTTTCGGAAACCAAACTGGATGATTCTTGTAAAGACACTGAGATTGAGATTAAGGGATACACTGTTATCAGGAAGGACAGGGACCGTCATGGGGGCGGGGTCTGCATCTACGTTAGATCAGACCTCAACTTCACCGTTCTACCAGAACTAGGAACAGACACAGAGTCTGTCTGGGTAAAAATCATTTATCCCAGAGCTAAACCTCTGGTCATTGGCGCAGTATACAGACCCCCAGACCAAAATTCATTCTATGATTTATTGGAGAAGCATGTGATCGGCTTGGGAAGCTCGGAGGTCATTCTGATAGGAGATTATAACACCAATGTCCTTCGGAAAGACACCCCGACTTTCAAATCCTTCAGCAGCTTCTGTAATCTGCATAACTTTACCCAGCTGATCCAGCAATTTACAAGGATAAGCACCACTTCTAGAACCATCATAGACCTAATCCTGACATCGGACAAATCTAGAATCAAAAACAGTGGTGTCATCGAGTGCAATCTAAGTGATCACAACATGATCTTCTGCACTCGAAAAATTCATAGACCTGCAGCCCATTGTCACACCACAATAAACTGCAGAACCATGAAGCATTACTCCCCAGAAGCTCTAACAACAGCGCTGGAGGAAACTGATTGGTCTGAAACTTTAAACTCCGCCTCTGTCGAGGGGACCTGGTCTTCCTTTAAATCTGCATTTCTGTCCGTAATCGATAAGATAGCGCCCATAACTGCTGTTCGGGTCAGAGCCCGTACAGAACCTTGGATGAAGGGGGAAATATTGAATGCCATCAAGCTCAGAAACAAATGTTACTCTGAGTACAGAAAAACCAACAACGAGGAACTACTTGAAAAAAGCAGAAAACTACGCAATGAGGTTAACAAAATGATAAAAGAT
Source organism: Brachionichthys hirsutus (assembly GCF_040956055.1). NCBI lineage: Eukaryota > Metazoa > Chordata > Actinopteri > Lophiiformes > Brachionichthyidae > Brachionichthys > Brachionichthys hirsutus. Next base: position 126,844 of record NW_027180357.1, on the reverse strand, counting down.
GCCAAAAAGAATTTCTTAAATGAGAACATTGAGGCAAACAAAAGCAACCCACAAAAACTGTGGGAGGCCCTAAAACAATTAGGCTGCAGCAACAGACTCCAAACAAAAACCAGTAATATCTGCATTAACTCAAGTGGTTCGCTCCAGACCGACAGGTTGGTGGTAGCAAATTGTTTTAACAGCTTTTTCACCACTATTGCCACCCTGTTGGTCAGCAAACTCCCCCCGCATTCAGGTCTGTACGGTTCTGACCACATCCAAACTCACTATGAGAAGCTAGGTGCTAAAAAGGACACTTTCTCTTTCACACCTGTAAATACCGTTGATGTGCTAAAACAACTAATTGCCCTTCAACCTAACAAGGCCACAGGCCTCGACCACATACCCACCCGGTTCCTCAGAGACGCAGCTGTCTCTATCGCCCCCGTGGTAACCCATCTGATAAATTTATCCATCAATCAGTGCCACGTCCCACAGGAATTCAAGACGGCGCGGGTTATCCCTCTGTATAAAAAAGGAAACAAATTAGAACCTGGCAACTACCGCCCTGTTTCCATCCTTTGTTCCATCTCAAAGGTTATGGAGAGAATAATCCAGGAGCAAATCAACCGCTACCTCGCCGAGCATAGCCTGCTCTTTGAATTCCAATCGGGCTTCAGAACATCCCACTCCACTGACACGTGCCTCATATATCTGACCGACTACATTAAGCGTGAAGTAGACTCGGGCAAGTACTGCGGCATGGTTATGCTGGACCTCCAGAAGGCCTTTGACACCGTTAACCATTCAATCCTATTGAATAAACTAGGGGCGATTGGTTTTGATAGCACATCAACAAACTGGATGAAATCGTACCTTGAGGGACGAGAACAAATGGTAGACATAAACGGAACCTTGTCCTCGTCCCTCCCGGTAAGCTGCGGGGTTCCTCAAGGCAGCATTCTAGGACCGTTACTGTTCCTCCTATACATTAACGACATGAATGCTGCCTGTAACTGCAAATTGTTCCTGTTTGCTGATGACTCAGCACTCCTGATTTCGGGAGAGGACAAAGTGCAGGTTGAGGAGGCTCTCAGCTCTGAGCTCACCAGAATCCGTACTTGGCTTACTGATAACAAACTGTCACTACATCTTGGTAAAACCGAATCGATTCTTTTTGGGTCTAAACACTCTCTACGTGAGATAAATGTTAATGATTTCAAGGTCACAGTCGATAATACAGTCATCTCCAGCAAAGAAGAGATTACCTATTTGGGCTGTGTTCTTGACAAATACCTGTCTGGCGATAGTATGGCAACTAAGGTGATCAAAAAAGTCAATCAGAGAACAAGATTTTTGGGCAGAATGTCTGCTTTTGTAAACAAAAGTGCTCTCCGGACGCTTGCTGGAGCCCTCGTTCAGCCCCTCTTTGACTATGCTAGCACCTCCTGGTATTCAAACATCAAAATGTCCCTGAAAACCAGGCTCCAAACCTCCCAAAACAAACTGATTCGGCTACTCCTCAATCTGGGGCCCATGACCCACCTTCTTCCTGGACATTTTGCTAGCCTAAAATGGCTCAGGGTAGAAGACAGGGTTAAACAACTCAAAATGGGATTGGCATTTAAAATAGTCAATGCAGCTCTGCCCTCAGTCCCCTCAATCCCTGCATACCTGACGGAACACCTCCACAGATTTAGTGACACCCACAGCCACAACACTAGAGGGAGCTCAAACAACAACCTGATTACCCCCTCCTATAGGACTAACATGGGTAAATCATCTTTCTACAATACGGCCACCCAAGGGTGGAACGGATTGACTCCCGCCCTCAAAACATGCACCTCTTTGGCCTCCTTCAAAACGGCCCTAAAAATACACCTTTTAGGGGGACAGAAACGGAGATAGTCATCACGACTCTCTCCGGGTCAAACCCCCCCACCTTTGTTTTTTTTGTCCACCGATGTTGCACGTATTAATTGCTTTAGTAATTTATTGTTATTTATGTAAGTTATTTATTGTCATTTCGCATCAGTGGTGTAATTTATTTTAGATTAATTGTTAGTTTGCACTGGCGGTGTAATAACATTTTATTTTTGTCTTTCTAATGTTACGTTGCATCAATTGCGTAATTTAATATTGGATTTATTTTTATTTGTATTGTTTTTTGTGGATGATTTATGTACGAAGGACTTTCAACGGAAACAAGCCCGCAAGGGCTTTTTTGAAATGCTCCTCTTAGACAGGATGTTTGACGTTATTTGTACTGTAATACATGCTACTGTGTGACTGTACTTGTACTCTAACATTCTATCTAATAAATATATTCATCATCATCATCAAACAATAGAATGCATTATGTAGTTTTGCCGCACTCAATTCAACCCCAGACCAGAAACATGATACACACCATACTTACTGGACTCCATCAGGAGAAACATATTTCTTTTAAACAACTTCAATACCTGTCTGGTCCAGATCCACCCCGTCCACGTAAGTTTTACCTTCTACCTAAAATACACAAACCCCCTGAAGAATGGTCCATCCCCGGCGTGGTTCCATGCGGTCGTCCCATCGTCAGCGATTGTGGTTCCGAGTCCTGTAGAGTGGCAGAGTATGTGGATTCCTTCATTAATCCGTTATCCCATCTGCACGGAAGTTATATCAAAGACACGTATGACTTTGTAGACAAGGTGAGCAAGATTACAACACCCCCCGAGGCCTTCCTTTTTTCTGTGGACATTAACTCTCTTTATACCAACATAGACACCACCCTGGGCCTGCAGGCTGTTCGACGCGCCTTTCAGAGGTTCCCGGACCCCGCACGTCCAGACGGGGCGGTTCTGGATCTGTTGGAGTTGGGCCTCACCAGGAACGATTTTGAGTTCAATAACCAATGTTATTTGCAGATTCACGGTACGGCAATGGGAAAGAAGTTTGCCCCGGCGTACGCGGACCTGTGTATGTGCGCCTGGGAGGAGACTGCGTTTGTAAAATGCAAACATAAGCCGTTAATATACCTCAGATATTTAGACGACATTTTTGGTATTTGGACACACACACAGGTAGACTTTACAGATTTCATTCACATCCTTGACACACATCACCCTGCAATCTCCATTACATACAACACGCACAAACAACGCATAGATTTCTTGGACACCACAGTTTTTTTTACACCAGGGGAGGGGGGATGCAGATCTCTGTCAACCAGAGTCCACTTTAAGGACACGGACAGGCATGCCCTCCTCCACCGCACCAGTTTCCATCCCAGGCACGCATACGCTGGTCTGATCAAGTCGCGGCTTATTAGATTCCACCGGATCTGCACTTTCCCGGAGGACGTAGAGGCGGCCACCAGAACCCTGTTCAGAGCGCTGCGACCGAGAGGCTATGCCAGGAGGTTTTTGAGAAAAATCAAGTCGCAGGTCAGGGACTTATTCCGAAACGGGAGGGAGGACAATGTGGGGGTAGAGGTGCTACCCATTGTCCCATTGGTCGCTAGCTACTCTCCGGACCTGGTGAGGCTCAGCACTGAATTCAGGGCCCACTTCCGGGAGGCCCAGGAGGACAATGCGGCCCTGAGGGGATTTAGACTAATTTCGGCCTACAGAAGAAATAAAAATCTAAAGGACATACTGGTCCACGCCTCTCTCTCGGAGGGGAAAGTTTTGTGGGAGGAACAATTTCTCAAAACATCCAAATTTATCCATAACCAACACTCGGGCCAGGGGGCACCAATTTGGCAGATAACGAACTTACAAACAACAAATGTTGTTCATGCTATTTCGTGCTCATGCTGCCATCAAATCTATATAGGGGAAACAAAAAACAGGCTTTTAGACAGACTGAAACAACATCTGTATCAAATCAGAAAAAAGCAAAAAGTAACGCTATTATACTCACACTTTGGAAAAGGATCCAAAACCTGTCCATTATGGGCCTGGAATCCAATTCGAACTGGTCCAGACCCCAGAGACAGAAAGTAGAGAGAAGGTGGATTAGTCGCCTTAGAACAACGGACCCTCTCGGCTTCAATGAAAGATTTTAAAGAAAATGGCACTTAAGATTGTGTTCATTCCATCTAAGAGTTTATTAATATATTTTTTTCTCGCTCTTCGGGGTGAAATTTGTGCATGATTTTCTCAGCTTAATTTTATTTATTATTTTTATCGAGTGAAAGAGTTTATTTGTTTTTTTTCGCTCTCCGGGGTGAAATTTGTGCATGATTTTTTCAACTCATTTTTATTTATTATTTCCATTGAGTGACTCTTAATATTAATAATTGCTTGTGTTTGATGGTTTTGGTTTTAACAGGGACAGGGCCCTTATTTATTATACAAAGCACTTTCCCCTTCCCCTTATTTGCTCTATGGCACTTAGTTGATTGTTATTATGAATTGCTTGCGTTTGTGTTTGATTTTTATTTATTAGTGTGATTAATATCATTATGCAGATGGAATCACCACAGTCAGAACCAGTTGCCGTGAGTTGCTCTTCTCTCTACGTCTCTCTCCCTTGTACTTAAGATGTATATGTGAGGATGTATAAGCACTTTGTCTATGAGATATGTCCGAAATACTTATTCATACATTAGAAAGCACTTATCGGACAAATATCAGAATATTGTGATTTTCTATGTGGGGTCCATATGTGAAAGATACCGTGACCTACCGAAATGGCATCAGAACCTGAGGAGAAAAGCATTGGGAGGGAGATTGCCTCAGTCCAAAAAGAAGATCCAAAAAGGAGGAAAACGGGACACACAGGACAACACATATATGAGATACAATTTATCTTGACAAACTGTTGTTGTGTCTTCTCTTGGTCCAGCCTGTTGAAGTCCATGGGAGAGGAGAGGAGAGGGGACCTACCTGTAAAGACAGAGAACATGTAAACCTGATGGGACGTTCCCCAGATCCCCCTCCCTGAGTATTCAGCCCCAGCCCTACATAGTGAATTTGGATTGCCCATCCATTACCTTTTCCCCTAAACTTTACTCCCCTCTTATGTCTAATTCTAACCCTTCCCCCCCCCCCCCCCCCTTCCCCTCTTGTTTCATACCCGACCCATCTCTTCTAACCCTCCCTATCCCTTATGCCTAAACTTTACCCTCCCTTTTTTTCCCCCCTTTTCCTAATCTAAAACCCTCCCCACCCTGTCCTTAAAACTTAAGCCTTCCCTATTCCTTTTTTTCTATACCTGTCCCAATTATTTTTTTCTAACCTTAACCCTAAATCCTATTTCTAAACTTAACCCTTCCCTTCTCCTTCTCCTAACCCTAACCTTTCCTACCCCATACCTAAAACGTAAACCTCCCCTCCCTATATCTGTCCCAATTACCTTAACCCCTTCTACCCCCCCTAAACCTAAACTTAACCCTTCCTTCCCCTTTGTCTGTTCCCGACACACTTCCCTCTTTTTTCTTACCTTACCCTTCTTATTTTATTTATTTTTCCTTACCTTGAATTCTCTCCATCCTCAGGCTAGATTTGAAGCGAAAGTGATTGATCACCTGTGCCCGTGCCCATCCAACATCTTAGGATGTTGGATAAAACCCCCCCTAACCCTAACCCTAACCCTAACCCTCTAACCCTAACCCTAACCCATCAACAGGGATGTGGTGGGGCACCAGCTGAGTGTCAGGCGCGCTAAATCTGGTATGTTTAACATGCGACACCCGACATGAATGTGATTCATTAGGGCCGACAAATCTGAACAGTGACCAAAGTTTACCTGCTGAATCTTTTTTCAGTTTTAGGTCTCCTGTAGACTCTAAAGTGTTAACCGCATGCTTTGATCTTTCCCACAGCAGCACGTGGAGCCGGCGAGACGCACGACTGGTGTAAGAATGCAGTAAAATGCACCTGAACATCCGAGGCTAGCTACATCTCCTGCTATAAAAAATTCACATTTTATTTTTTTGTCCTACATGCAGATTGGTTCTATCCAGATGACGTTGCGCCCAAGACAAAAAAAAATAAGACCTAGCCGGTAATATCCATCCAGAAAATCTGTTCCCGGGCAATTATTACTAGTAATTAATCATAACTTTTTTCTCATAAAGGCTCCGTGGAGGAAGAAGAAGACAGAGGGAGACAGTCTTCATCACATAATTTTGATTATTGTACATTTTATTTAAATTACTGTAAAATTTATTTATATTACTGTAAAGTTTATTTAAATTACTGTACATTTTAATTGTATTATGAGTCTGTGTATATATTAAAAGTTCTACTTGCAAATACGTGGACTTCATTTGTCTATAATATTAACGTTGAAATGGGATGGACTAAGAAGGTTATACATGCACATCAGGGAGACTACAGTTGAGACAAGTCAAACCGTATTCTCTGAGGTAAGAAAAATGAATAAAAAAGGGCAGAATGTGTTTTTGCTAAGTACATTAGGTCAAATAATTTATTTTATCCGAACGTGACTCATGAGTCCCTAACCGTAACCCGGAAATGGACGCGTAATTTGAGCCGCATGAAAGATGGAGACACGTAACCTGCGTGACCTCTTACAGGTCAATTTTTCAGCCAATCACAGCAGAAAATAGTAGGGAGACGCCATTTTGAGACTTGCGGTGGAGGGTCCGGACCTCGCGGAAGGACGAAAAAAAAAATATCAGCGAGAAAATGTTTTGTTGTCGTTTCAAGGTAAGGTCCATTATTTACCGTAACTGTCAATGCTTTTTTAAAGACCGAAGTTCGCGCGCCTGCTAAGTAAGTTAAACGGTAAAGATGACAGTAACGAACATGCGTTTTTTACGCTGCGGGGCGTGTCGAGGCAAGGCCGCGCTTATATACAGCCTGAAAAGAGAACTTATAGTTTGATGAACCGTATGACTGTATTAAAATAGCATCCATAAATTAATACGTGTTTGGGCCAGCCGATGCCTTTAATGCAGGGGTGTCCAAATCTGGGCTGAGGCGTGGCGTCAGGTGTGCCATGTAATTATATTTAGACCCCGCGAGGCAATATAAAATTCATATCAGCGTTGTGCGGTACTGAATGTTAATGTTTTGGTGAGTTTTGTTAATAAAGTAATAAAAAATTATAGTAGAATACAACATTCACCGCTAATACTGAAATTACCATAATGATCTGCTCTTATGTTAAAACTTTATGTTATTATTCTAAATTATTATTCTTTTATTTGATCCCTGTATAGCAAAGTGCAGAGCCAGAGTCCTCAGTGACTAAGGAGCGAGTGGACGCAGATGGCGAAGAGCAAGCTGCTACGGAAGCGGTACCTAACCCTGTAGTTGAGCTTCCTCCAGTCCTGCAAAGACAGGTGTGACACTGCCTTAATGAAAAAATGCAAGGAAGAAGCCATCAGCACTTAATGAAAAAAACTAAAATGTCTTCTACTTTAAACAGATAAGCAACTAAGGGGTTGGTTACGGATATGATACAGATGAAGACTCTGGGCAAGAAGAGGGTAATTCTGTAGAATGTATTGAGCTGCACATCACTCGGGATTGGTAAGTGAAGTTTCTTCAACCATGAGTAAATAATGTCATAGGAAACATCGTTACCTCACACAAAAATAAAATCGGGCCTGAAGTAAATCATCATTCCTTTTTTCACAGAACGGCTCCGTGGGAGAAAATGTTATTATTGCTTTTCATTTAATAAAAGTGCAAATTGCAAATCCATTGACTTTTATCTGATTTATACATTGCAATGTTTAACTGGGGGCAAAAGGAGAGCCATTAGACGCTTCGTAGACTTGGTCAGAGTGAATAGACTTTGATGGTTTTGACAAGTCCAGAGGAGAGCTCGGGTGGCCCGTTCGGTCAGAGGATGCTGAGGACGAAAACGGCAGTGAACAGGGCTGATGATGATGATGAATATATTTATTCAAATTATTGGGTACAAGTACAGTCACACAGTAGCATGTATTACAGTACAAGTACAGTCACACAGTAGCGTGTATTACAGTACAAGTAATACACAGTAGCATGTATTACAGTACAAGTACAGTCACAGAGTAGCATGTATTACAGTACAAGTACAGTCAAACATCCTGCCTAAGAGGAGCATTTCAAAAAAGCCCTTGTGGTCTTGTTTTCGCTGAAAGTCCTTGGTACAGCTTGCATGAGATGTGATGTGGAGACAAAAATAATGATTCATAAACATTAGTTACACTTCATATTATTAAAGTATTCGGATTCTGATATTGTGTCAATAGTGAGAATGTTAACATTTTTTGAAATAAAGAAGGGAGGGCACAAGTGGGAATCCAACACGGGACCTACGCGCTGCGGGGCAGGCACTATGACCGCCGCGCCAACGGGGCACACGGTAAGTGCACAAAAGTACACACAAGTACCGCGATTGGATGTTCACTGTTCAAAATGGATGTTCACTATGGCACGCTGGGTAATGGAGTTCTTAGATGGCGCGATGATGCTAACGTTTAGCAGCGCTTTTTTATGTTACTGTGTTGATGCTGGGTAATGGAGTTCCTATACTACAAACACCACAGTTACGTCGACATGTCAAGCCACCATGACTTCTAAAATGTATTATTATTATTATTATTCCTATTTTGGGCATTTATATCGGACACAGGAAGTGACGCGAGGACGCGTAATCCATACTGATACTGTCATGCCCTTTATTGACACGTCTCATTACGTCGTGTCCGCCTCTGCCCTACATTGCACCACACACGTGACTCATGGTCCGGACCTAGACTTTGAAACTTTTTTTTGATGTTGCTGTCATTACTGACATGCTTCCTGTGACTGATGTGTTCTTTAATTCTATGTTCACCGTGGTTGTGGTGAATCTCAGCCCTGTTCAGCTACAATTTTTTTTTTTTTTTTAATGTTGCCTCTCCTTTTCCTCACATCTTGGTGTCAAGACATGGGAGCCTTTGCTGGAAGGACTTGGGCCTCTTTGTGGACACTGCTGTGGCGGCTGCTGACTGGTCAGCCCCTAATGCCAGTGGTGCCCGTTTTTCCGCCTCCTGCCGAACGTTCAGGTTCCCTTTGTCTCTCTGTGTCTCTTCTCTGAGGACATGCTCTCCACAGCTGTTTCTCCTTCTCCTGTGCTCCTCTGCCCTGCTGTGGATCCTCTGAGTGTGTCTCCCCTCCTCTCTCGAGTTCCCCCCCCTCACTCTGGGCTGCCCATAAACATGATGTCGGCCTGATAAGGAACTGCCAGCCTGTCTCCCTCATCCCTAAATCCTCTTTCCGCCCCGGGCGACGCCTGCGAGGGCCTCCCTTGATAAAGTAGTTTGGCTCGGCCCTGATGAGATGCCGTGCCTCCCTCGGAACCTGTTTTTGCCCTGTGCTAAATTGACCCATGGGTTTGACCATGTGTCAAAGGGGAGGATGTGTTGCTATTTTCAGGTTCATTGGTTCAAAAAGAAAATTATATACACAAAAAATATATGATTATGATGTGTGTTTAATGTGTGCGCATGACATAATGTTGGACGGACGCGTCCATTGACTTTTCCATTAACTTGCTCGTCTACCTCAGGGACGTTGTCAGCATCTGATGATGGACTTGGTGGAACGCTCGCCTTGCTTTCGAATTTGGTTGAAGCACAAAGAAACACGAAGTGCTTCAGCGATGGAGAAGATGATTTTCTCTGACAATGGTTCAACAATGATTCATGTGTTGCTAACAAAATGCTTTCAGAACTCAGTGACAGACTCAAGTTGGACCTGAAGACACACTGCAGTTATCAGGCGCACTCTGGAGGCGCTGTAGAACGAAACAACGCCACACTGAACGAAGTTACGTTGGAATTATCCTGGATTAAATGTTTACCTTTGGTACTGATGCAATTACAGATGAGAACTAAACCACAGCATAATCCGTCGTCACCAATTGAGGTGTGGTTTGGATGACCTCCAGACACTGGACTGGTTCCTGTGGCCAAGCACACTGTGTGATGATGCACTGACCCAATACTGCATAAATCTGACGCAGGTACTGACTGAGACCAAAGAGAGAGGATGTCTCCTTGCCAGCAGCAGCAGCAGACTGTAATTGTACTGTAGTACATGCTACTGTGTGACTGTACTTGTACTGTAGTACATGCTACTGTGTGACTGTACTTGTACTCTAACATTCTATCTAATAAATATATTCATTCATTCATGCAGGTCCACCCTCCCCATTGGATGATGCAGGTCCAGCCTCTCCGCCAGTCGATAGCCCTCCCTCTGACACCGAAATGTCTGCGGTGACGGAGGAAGCTCCTTCGACCAGCCAGGCTGCCTGGTCCCCACACACAGGCTCTAGGCCACAGGCCGAGGGAGGGAGGATGCAGGCCTTGGCGACGACCCCTGTTGCCGGGTGCAGTGCCTGCGTGCGTCTGGCCGCAGAACTGAAGGTCACTAAGGCTAACTGCTAATTGTTGGGGTTGTCAGGGGCTTTCATTCATTCTGATCTCTCTCTCTCTCTTGACAGTGGGCGTGGCAGAGAACGGAGCGGCAGTTACAGACGCACCTGAAAACCATCATCCCCATTATCCCACGGCTTAAAGTCCCTCCGTCCCCACAGTCAATCACCGGATCACCCAAATGTCTCCCGTGCCTGTCTCCCGTCCCCCCCGATCTGTTTCCTGGTTTTTCCCATTCCCGTCCCTGCTCTTTGGTGAAGCCGTTCCGTTCTCTGCCGTTTTCTGAGCTCAGCTGAGTATTTTGATTTTGTTTATTTGAGTTAATTACCCATCCAGCTGTGGGTTCTGCACTTTTGTTTGGCTGTGATTTTGCATTGTTTTCTTGTTGGGACGTTCCAGCCCGTCCACCCCCTCAGTACAGTTTTTGACTGAGTGTTTTGTGTTTTTTGGGAACCATTAAAGACTGTATTTTGATTTCCCAACTCAGTCTCCGCATCTTTGGGGTCTGGCTCTGCTCCTTGGCCTTACGGGACACGACAATAATCGCAGTATTAGAATTCAACCAGAAGGATAGCGATGTGTTATTAATTTGGTGGTCCATTGTCAAAAGTTTAAGAATGAAGACTGTGCTAAACATTCTTTCCTCTTCAGAGACTTTGACTGACCCACTGACCCAATACTGCATAAATCTGACGCAGGTACTGACTGAGACCAAAGAGAGAGGACGTCTCCTTGCCAGCAGCAGCAGCAGATGCACCTGCCCGAACATCGGATCCAGAGACTTTGTGCGGGTAAAGAACACCCGAGGAAAGTCCTGGGAACACCAACGGTGGCCGGATCCCTTCAAGTTCAGCTGACAACCCACACGGCTGAAAAGTACACTGAAAAGTGTGAGTACCCCTCGCACTCAGCAGGCCACACCTCCGGTCCAGAGCGACACTGCGCAGATGCAGGACCTCGCTGGCTGACAACACTGTTAAGAAAACATTTTTAGCTGCTCCAGCAGTGCGTGCTAGTAACCACCTGCTGTAGGCCATAGATGAACGCCACCATAGTCTAATAGAAGAACCTGTCAGTCGGCTATCAACACACACTCCTGACAGAAGCTGTGCCAGAAGAAAAGAGTGATTGGTGAATAAAAACGCATCACTCCACCGACCCCTGTGCACACCATCCTTCCCGATGCCACTGCTTTTCGACCCTCTGCCCCTGCTCATTGCTCTCACCAACTTTGTTGGGCCGGAGAGGGACAGCACTACGAAGATACAGGACATTATAATCATCATTTCATGTATAACTCCTGGTGCCGTTATTCTGTCTTTCAAGAATTATGAGTTTTGCCTACGTGTTTGAATTGTCTATGGTTCACAAAGAACCCCACTATTTTGTATGGTGTATGATATTTCTCTGCTTTTGGTTCTCTCTGTCCTATCTTGTTCATTTTTAGTGATCACTTTTTGATGTGATCAAAGGGGGAAATTGTATTGGCAATAGAATAATTACTAAGCATAATGACAATTATATAATTGATAATTGCAAGAGAAATCAAGTAATCATTAAGTGGTGATTAAACAATGTTAAGTAACTTTGATACAGTGAAGGTTAATAGGACAATAACTGCCTGCAGAAGATGAAAAACAATATTCCATTCATGCATCGACAAACGACCTTGATGCCTGAAGGGAGTACACCCGCTTGCAGCTGAACTACATCACAGTTTGACAGTTACCGTATTGGCCCGAATATAACACGACCCCAGATATAATACGACCCCCTCTTTTTCAAGACTCAAGTTTGGGAAAATACCTTTTGAACACCAATTTCAATTTTTATACAGAAAATAATTACAGTACATCTGAAACAAATGATTATAACAATAAATTCGAGAGAAAAAGCATGTTATTTTGCCACATTCAAATCATGCAAAAACTGTCTCACATCTTAATATCTGAACATTTAAATATGTGAACTAAAGTGCAATCACATTTGTAAATGAATGGCTGAAGCGCAGCAACACAAGATGGATGCCGGCCAGACGTGCTGAATCACTGAAGCTGCTTTATTTTACTTGCACTGTTAAACAAAACTCCGTTTCCTCCTATTGCTCGCATATCTCTGTCTCCTAGTTGCACTCTCTCTCTTTCTCTCTCACAACATATAAATAAGGAAAAACATTGCAATAAAATAATGCTAGGCGTTTGCTTTAGCCTGGGGAGTTCAGTTCACCGTTCGTTGTAACGATATCTGGCGCCATCTAGCGTTCAGAATGGGTATAATGTCTAGACCCCGAATATAACATGACCCGACTTTTTCAGCCTAATTTCAATGCAAAAAACATCGTGTTATATTCGGGCCAATACGGTAGTCTCCGCTCTTGGAAACTCCCTTGTAAACCACCTGTTTCTTGCTCTAAAAGAACCATTGTCTGTGTGCCTATAAAAGCAAGATGTTTTCACTCTTCTTGGCTTCAGTCGGTCAGCCGGTGTTCTGCTTGTCTAACTGAAGTCCCAAGGCCTTGGTAAAATAATTAAAGACCAATCTTACAATCTTCATGTGTCTCTATTATACATTTATTCAAAGTAACAGAAAACTGCCAACAACTGTATCCAGTAGATTTTAGTTACTTATACATATTGGACTACAGCACCGTCACAGGCAGCGCTACGCGCACACACACACACACACACACACACACACACACAAAGTGCCCATGTACCTTCTAGACATGGAATGCTCTTCACATTCATTCAAGTAGAGTCCATGCTAAACATAACTCCCAGGAGCCGCTGGGATTATCAAGATTCAGTTGTCATTTGTGTTCTTGTAGTGATCTGCCGACAGAAAAGAAATAATGACGGGAAGGATGAAGGACAAGACCTCGGAGGGGTACTTGCATTCACATCTCCTCTAATCTCTAAATGCCTTCAATGTTGTGACTTCCTCTGAATCAAGTTGAAAGTTGTCTAAGCTTTGTGAAACTCTCCCTCTATTCCCCGTAGTCTTGTTCTCTTTCTCCCGCTGTTTGTCCCTCTTTCTCTTTCAGGTCCTTCTGTCCGTAGTGCTGCAGAACCTGGACCTGTGTCCCTCAACACTGATGTCCACATCGCTAGCATTAGCATTTTGTTTTTGTCTGCTCCTGCTCTGTCTCGCTATCACTTCCCATCCATCTCCTTGTTTTTGACTCGTCTCCGACCTGCCATTCTCTCTCTCTCTCTCTCTATCTCTCTCTCTCTCTCTCTCTCTCTCTCTCTCTCTCCCAGCATGAGCCTAGGTTCTGTCCAAGGTTTCTGCCCGTTAAAGGGAAGTTTTTCCTTGCCTCCGTTGCTCTTGTGGGTAAAGTTGGGTTCTGTGTTTCCCTGCAGGTCTTAACCTGCTAATCCTGTAAAGTGCCTTGAGATGACTTTATGTTGTGATCTGGCGCTATATAAATAAAACTGAATTGAATTGAAATTCTTGGTTGTGGACGTCAAAGCTGTCAGAAGTCCGCCGCATATTTTTAACAAGATGCACCCACTGGTGCTGTTAATTTGCCGGAATGGACATGCATCTGTGTGGTGGAGTAACTGTGTGTCAATTAAAATTTCAACTTGCAAATACTTTTGACTTCATTTGTGTCAGATCTTCACATTGAAATGTTTACAGGGTTTAACTGGGTTTATCGGGTGAGAAGCTCCGTCATCTGGGAGGGGCTGGGAGTAGAACCGCTGCTCCTCCGCGTTGAGAAGAGCCAGTTGAGGTGGCTGGCTGGGTCACCAATTCAGGATGCCTCCTGGACCCCTCTTTGGTGAGGTGCCCCCCGCGACCCCGCCCCGAAAATGGATGGATGGAACATACAACATTGAACTTTAAAACAAACACACTGATTTCGAAAAACACACTTTTATTTAGCAAGAAAACACATGAATAAAACCGAAATACAACTATTTTCACTTGTTTGTGTGTGTGTGTGTGTTGCAAGCATGTATGTATCTGTAAGTTCTTGTGTTTGTTTATGTGTCTATTTAAATATTTTGTTGCTCCCCCTCTTGGACGTCGTCTTCATTCTGCATTTTCGGCTCCCATCGTCCATTCCCTCCGGACAGGCGTTCGTACTGGCGGGCTGCTGCCCGCCACACACCCAAACGTGGGTGTGTGGGGGGGGGTGTGTGTGTGCGTGTGCATGTGTGGGTGCGTGTGGGTGGGTGTGTGCGTGTGCGTGTGTGTGGGCGTGGGTGTGTGTGTGTGTGTGGCACACAAACTCACTCACACGCAGCCTACAGTGTGTCTTGTTAAGACAAAACGAATGTTCAGCGCCCTTAAAGTCAGACTTACCTTTTAAGATGTCCAAATTGAAATGCAAAGCAAAAATCAGCGTGAATCCGGCTAGCACACATGGCGGATGGTCGTGCTCCTAACTAAGACCCATTCACAAGACGTGCCTCCGACGCATGCAACTTTCAGCCAATTGGGGGCCCTCACATACACGGATTAAAATGATCGGCGTCCCATTGTGGAACGACAAGCATGGAAGCTGATGGAGATGCGACTCGTTCTCAGGTGAGATACTTTACCAGTAATTACTGTTTATAGAAATGTTAATGACTGTTTAAAGAGGTAAATGCGAGCGTGCACGAAAAAAATACCAGCCCATTCGCGGATTAAACTAATCAGGGTCCCATTCAGAAGCGTCAAGAAATAGACAATAGAAGCTCGTAGAAAGGCGACTCATTCTCAGGTGAGATACTTGACCGGTAATGACCGTTCATAGAAATGTTAATGACTTCGCAGCTAGTCGCATCCGCTGCCAGCATCCCGTGGAAGGCGCCATGAAAGATAACTTTTAGGGGCTACTCTGTCGTGACGCGAGGCGATATATAAATCTTACCAACGCTGGGCCAGTTCCGCTGTGCTAAGCTCCAAGCGGCTCTTTCCTCGACCATTATTAACACGAAAACGTTTACTGTACGTACTATATATTTTTATTTCTCAAACAAATGTTTAGTTCTGAAAAGGTTTTGATCTTTGGTTTCATTCTATAATACTGAAACAATCTATTTAGATTAATGCCTGCCTGTTAAACGTGTATAAAGTGTGTGGTGAGGGGTTTTACAGCCTTAAAACATTTATGTACATGTATAATAACTCAAAAAATAAATAAAGATTGCTACATTGCGGATTTCACTTATTGCGGGTTGTTTTTGGAACATAACCCCCGCGGGAAATGAGGGACTACTGTATTAGAAAATAATGGAACAGGACATTCGCCGCTAATACTCCAAAACACATAATGCAGTGGTCTTGTTTGGAAGTTTTTGATTATTAATATAAATTATTATTATTATAATGTTAAACCTTTCCGGTTCTGGTCTCCAAACCTTGGTTGGGACAAGCTTCTCTCCGGACGTCGACACTCAGGCTAGCAAGACGCACCAACAAACGTTTCTCATGGGGGTTCCTGATGCGGTGCGAGACACTTAAGTGTCGGCTCATAGTACAAACCACTTTTTCGCAAAATGGACAGACGTTATTGACCATATTCTCTGAGGGAAGGAAAAAGGGAACGTGTTATTGCACAGCTAAAAATATTATACTCTTCTTACCAGCGTATGTTCATAAGTAGCATCCTAAACAAAGATCTACAGGTCAAAAAAAACAACTGACATTGTGATCGAATAAATCAGAGATGTGTGTGCGCTGGTTGCATGCAAACCGAAGCCCAACGGTTTGAAGTTAAACTTACCTTTGAAGATTTTTGTGTTATTAAACAGGTTACACCACAAATATCAGCTTTACCGAATGACTATCAGCAATGAAAGAGCAGCGCTGCAAAATAAAATGAGCTAGCGGAAACGAAGCTGAACCGACAAAATGGTGAAGAAGGGACGCGTTTGCTGTGAAAGAAATGACACCCCTCCCCCCCATCGTTTCAACTTTCAGCCAAGCCAATCAGAGCAGCCCCCCCCCCTGAAAGCCTTATTTGCAGGTAGGTAACCAGAAACTTCCATTTCGTGGCCTTTTTTTGTGGAGAGAGTGCCAGAAATGTTCAGCGTCCGAATTTTCATCTGTTTTCGTTTTAAAAATGAATCGCCAACCAGAAGTCACTTCTGAGGTAAGGAGCATTATTTACCTTTTAATGTAGGATTTATAACTGTTCATTACTATTTAAATACGCAAGTGCGCGCGCCCGCGTGCGAACACTGGGAAGAAGAAAAAAGCAAACGGGACTTGATTAATTTTCGAAATCACTATTTATTTTTTTGAACATATAGCAAGAACCCCAGACCACAGGATCCCCGCAACGAGAGGAAGATCCTAACTTTCGCCAAGACGCCGATGCAGAGATTGAAGCGCCAGCCTCGGACGCGGAATCCGAGGCTGGCGTTGCAAGACCGGAGGTGCCGGGCTCCGCTGGCCGCATTCCAATGGGAAAAAAGAAAAAATCTTTGCATGAGTGTCCCATCTGTCATATTGCATATACTGATATTATTCAGCACTTGCGTAAGACAGAAACGGTCACCCATGAAAAAGAGCTTGTTTTGTTGGCCCAACTCGCCCATCGTCAGTAAGTATCGTGTTATGTGGTTAAAATCGTGATGTTAATAAGAATGCTTCATGTACACACCCAAATCGGAATAGCGCTTGTTCCACCGTCCGTCGGACGGTGGAACAAGCGCGATCCACCGTCCGTCGGACGCTGGAATAAGCGCACAGTGGATCGCAGCTACCTCTTCTCCCCCTCCTCCCTGGATGCCTTTGCGGATTCTCTGCAGCGTAGGAATAATGAACACTCCTAAAACATGAACCGTTACAGTATGGCCCAATCTAGCTCGTTCCGATCACAATTCTATCCCGATCGATAAGTGTGTTTTACACAGAGTTACCATGGGGGCATCACAATATTTTTCGGGACAAGCCGTCCTTAACGCGCATGTCTGTGACGTCAACTACACGCGCTCGTGTTGTTGCCGGAAAATAGCTGAAGCATAGCAAGCTAAAAGCAAAGTGTTTACCAAGGAAGTCGCTGCGAATTCTTCTTCCACAATTTCCGGTCTTTTAGTTCAAACTGCGCATGTCAAAATATTAATTTTCGATCGAAAGTGTGCTGCATGAATACGCAAATTCTAATCAAATCTGATTTTTAGGGTCCATGAACACGGTGCATCCGATCACAATTTTACTCTGAACTCTGATCGTAATAAAGACATTTTGTGCATGTAAACGCACCTAGTGTCCCCTACTGGTCACATATTATATCACAATTACATATCGAGACAAGTATTGCCATGTGATATTTAACCCTGCAATTGATATATTTATAAATGTGTTTTATCGGATTTCCACAATCCTTGCATGCATTTTCATCCACTGAATGAATTACTTCCACATTTTCAGTTTCAAGGCCAAACTTGACTGCCCGGATGAGTCGTGTGGCTCGAAGAGGATCCAGCGGCTCGACAAGCACCTGCAACGGGTCCACAACATGGAGGTATGTATTACAACTTGGTCCCTCTGTGTTGAGTCAGGTCTAGATATTGATCTCACAACCTCGGTCCTGCATCTTTCACTTTTGCAGAAGGCAGACATTGCCATCCACATGAATGTGGCCAAAGGGAAATATACTGCAAGAGAGCTGGCACTCCTACGGGCGACCAACCCTAATCCTCCCATGGTGTCTCACCTTGATGAGCCGGATGCCAGCACGATTAGAGAGGGTGTGCGGAGGGTTATGGAGGAAAGAGTGGATGCAGGTCCACCCTCCCCACTAGGTAATGCATCAATTGAGTTATTGAATATTGGTTTTATTATTTTATTTGTATTGTTAAATTTGCATTGTTAGTTGTGGATGATTTATGTACCAAGGACTTTCAACGGAAACAAGACCACAAGGGCTTTTTAGAAATGCTCCTCTTAGACAGGATATTTGACTGTACTTGTACTGTAATACATGCTACTGTGTGACTGTACTTGTACTGTAGTACATGCTACTGTGTGACTGTACTTGTACTCTAACATTCTATCTAATAAATATATTCATTCATTCATGCAGGTCCACCCTCCCCGTTGGATGATGCAGGTCCAGCCTCTCCGCCAGTCGATAGCCCTCCCTCTGACACCGAAATGTCTGCGGTGACGGAGGAAGCTCCTTCGACCAGCCAGGCTGCCTGGTCCCCACACACAGGCTCTAGGCCACAGGCCGAGGGAGGGAGGATGCAGGCCTTGGCGACGACCCCTGTTGCCGGGTGCAGTGCCTGCGTGCGTCTGGCCGCAGAACTGAAGGTCACTAAGGCTAACTGCTAATTGTTGGGGTTGTCAGGGGCTTTCATTCATTCTGATCTCTCTCTCTCTCTTGACAGTGGGCGTGGCAGAGAACGGAGCGGCAGTTACAGACGCACCTGAAAACCATCATCCCCATTATCCCACGGCTTAAAGTCCCTCCGTCCCCACAGTCAATCACCGGATCACCCAAATGTCTCCCGTGCCTGTCTCCCGTCCCCCCCGATCTGTTTCCTGGTTTTTCCCGTTCCCGTCCCTGCTCTTTGGTGAAGCCGTTCCGTTCTCTGCCGTTTTCTGAGCTCAGCTGAGTATTTTGATTTTGTTTATTTGAGTTAATTACCCATCCAGCTGTGGGTTCTGCACTTTTGTTTGGCTGTGATTTTGCGTTGTTTTCTTGTTAGGACGTTCCAGCCCGTCCACCCCCTCAGTACAGTTTTTGACTGAGTGTTTTGTGTTTTTTGGGAACCATTAAAGACTGTATTTTGATTTCCCAACTCAGTCTCCGCATCTTTGGGGTCTGGCTCTGCTCCTTGGCCTTACGGGACATGACAATAATCGCAGTATTAGAATTCAACCAGAAGGATAGCGATGTGTTATTAATTTGGTGGTCCATTGTCAAAAGTTTAAGAATGAAGACTGTGCTAAACATTCTTTCCTCTTCAGAGACTTTGACTGACCCACTGACCCAATACTGCATAAATCTGACGCAGGTACTGACTGAGACCAAAGAGAGAGGACGTCTCCTTGCCAGCAGCAGCAGCAGATGCACCTGCCCGAACATCGGATCCAGAGACTTTGTGCGGGTAAAGAACACCCGAGGAAAGTCCTGGGAACACCAACGGTGGCCGGATCCCTTCAAGTTCAGCTGACAACCCACACGGCTGAAAAGTACACTGAAACGTGTGAGTACCCCTCGCACTCAGCAGGCCACACCTCCGGTCCAGAGCGACACTGCGCAGATGCAGGACCTCGCTGGCTGACAACACTGTTAAGAAAACATTTTTAGCTGCTCCAGCAGTGCGTGCTAGTAACCACCTGCTGTAGGCCATAGATGAACGCCACCATAGTCTAATAGAAGAACCTGTCAGTCGGCTATCAACACACACTCCTGACAGAAGCTGTGCCAGAAGAAAAGAGTGATTGGTGAATAAAAACGCATCACTCCACCGACCCCTGTGCACACCATCCTTCCCGATGCCACTGCTTTTCGACCCTCTGCCCCTGCTCATTGCTCTCACCAACTTTGTTGGGCCGGAGAGGGACAGCACTACGAAGATACAGGACATTATAATCATCATTTCATGTATAACTCCTGGTGCCGTTATTCTGTCTTTCAAGAATTATGAGTTTTGCCTACGTGTTTGAATTGTCTACGGTTCACAAAGAACCCCACTATTTTGTATGGTGTATGATATTTCTCTGCTTTTGGTTCTCTCTGTCCTATCTTGTTCATTTTTAGTGATCACTTTTTGATGTGATCAAAGGGGGAAATTGTATTGGTAATAGAATAATTACTAAGCATAATGACAATTATATAATTGATAATTGCAAGAGAAATCAAGTAATCATTAAGTGGTGATTAAACAATGTTAAGTAACTTTGATACAGTGAAGGTTAATAGGACAATAACTGCCTGCAGAAGATGAAAAACAATATTCCATTCATGCATCGACAAACGACCTTGATGCCTGAAGGGAGTACACCCGCTTGCAGCTGAACTACGTCACAGTTTGACAGTTACCGTATTGGCCCGAATATAACACGACCCCGGATATAATACGACCCCCTCTTTTTCAAGACTCAAGTTTGGGAAAATACCTTTTGAACACCAATTTCAATTTTTATACAGAAAATAATTACAGTACATCTGAAACAAATGATTATAACAATAAATTCGAGAGAAAAAGCATGTTATTTTGCCACATTCAAATCATGCAAAAACTGTCTCACATCAGAGAGAAGATGAGTACATCCTTTAGTCAAAAAAGATTTACGACTTTGACCTTTGACCTAATATTTGACCTTTGACCCAATATGAAAATTAATAATTAATAAAACATTTTATATAAAAACATTAATAAATTAATAATGACCTTTGGCCTCGTATAAAATATTAATTAAATATTAATTAATAAATAATAATTAATTAACATCGTATAAAATAATAGTACTATAAAAAAAATAAAAAAATAAAAGTAACTTTTTTTGGTCAGTAAGGAGGGTAGGGTGCAACCCCCCTTCCCTTCCCCCTGACACTCCACTCCTCCGGATTGTTCCTTTATGAAGCAGAGTAGAGAAAAGTAGAACAGAGCATTATTTTATTAACATAATAGTAACCCGGGAGCAGCATATTCCTCTCAGATCGTCCTTGCACTGAGTTAGAGAGAGCGAGAGCAAGCCGTTATAGTATCTTTCCACACCTCCTCCACGCCCCTTCTCCTCTGGGGTCCTTCCTGAGCTACGCAGCTGCGGATGGGGGAGATGAGACAAAAAAAACAAAAAACAAAAAAAACAGACCTACCCTTCCGTTGACACAGATGTGTATTAGCGGCAGTAAAAAAAAAAGCCCAATATAACCATAAAGAGATTATAACAGTTGTAAAAAAAACCAATCAGCATATGGCATGTGAATTGGGAGGATTTCTCTGGCCATGTCTGGAGCTCTCTCTCGCGAACTCTTGTGACCACAGAGTTGTAAATTCTGGATTTGGGTAAATATAACAAACACTTAGATCGTGCTTTTTGCGACATGTCATAAAACACCTTTCTTTTATAACCGAGCGTAGCTAATCCAAAAAAACATGGTGGGTTTGTTTTAGTATGCGGGGGTTGTTTATAGTTGTGGTGGGAGATGTCTTAGCTGTGGTGTGGTTCAATGTCTCTCATGACCTGCGACCATGGAGTTAGGTAAACATCTGGAACTAATTGATCAATAGTCATAAAGCACATTCTAACCGGTAAGTGATGCGCCAAGTTCCTTTTATAAACAAACAAAAACCGTAACCCCAGATTCAACTCGTTAGACGGTCGTAATACGATGCGCCTAATGAAGGGGCGGAAAACTACTTTTTAAATGAACCCGCTGCAGGAGAAATCTGAGTGTCACAATCTTGCAGCCTTGACCAGAGATGCCTCGCATACACCAAGCAACAATGATGGACGGTAATTAGGAATTGTTAAATATATTCTAAAAAAAATGTAACTTGTTTTTAAAAACAATATCTTTTATTAGTGCCTTCTCCCATCTCAATTGATTCGGATTCCTCCGGTGAGTTCTACCATATCTGAATATAATCTAATTCAAAGTATATACGTTTAAAAGAAATCTAAAGTCATGTATTTTTTCCTGAAAAAAATCAACAGACGATGAAAGGATAATCGGAAACACGCTGAGTAAGTAAAATGTTATTTTTTCTACCTCGCTGTAAGAAATTAGGAATAATAGAATGTTGAATGTTGAATGTTAATTTTTTCGTTTTATAGTTGATCTAAAAAGCGAGTTTGAAATAATAAACTTCACCCAAAGCGACTTTGGTACGTATTAAGTATTACATCTTGCATTGCACACTATATATATATATATATATATATATATATATATATATATATATTTCTGTTTGAATTCGTATGTGGAAAAAAAATCAGATTTAGGCAATCCTAGTCCTGTTCCAACGGACACGAACCGATCTGGTCAGACGTTCGGCTGGCCTCCACTTGAGTTTGAGGATTTGTCATCGAGTTTGGAAGACACCGAAGATGAAGGTAAATATGTGATTGTATGGCATTATATACTGCAGAGCATCATAAATGAATTGCTTTTTTTTTTACTAAATCATCGCGTCTTTTTTTCCTCACACAGATCTCCTGCCTAAGAATGTGCAACAGGAAACGGCTGTTTCAGATACGCCGACAGCCACAGATGAAACCCCTGCCAACGCTGGTAAAAAAAATCACACACGCACGTTACGAAGCAGTAGAAACGGCTAAAACGTTGTTGTTTTTCCCCCTCTCCTTACATTCCAGTATCGGCGTTCGAGGACATAGAGGCTGAAGATTTACTTCCGCAGGAAGAACGAGCATCGTCGCCAGAAATCATCGCCACTTCCGGATCACAGTCATCAGAAACGGACGTCGACCCGAATGACGTTGGCAACGTTGCCA
Source organism: Brachionichthys hirsutus (assembly GCF_040956055.1). Taxonomy (NCBI): domain Eukaryota; kingdom Metazoa; phylum Chordata; class Actinopteri; order Lophiiformes; family Brachionichthyidae; genus Brachionichthys; species Brachionichthys hirsutus. The sequence goes on along the minus strand of NW_027180357.1, from coordinate 104,079 downwards.
CCGCACCCCCGCCCGCAGGAGAACTACAGCCAGCAAGCCCCCCGGCAGGAGAACCGCAGCCTCCAACCCCCCCGGCAGGAGAACCGCAGCCTCCAAACCCGCCGGCAGGAGAACCGCAGCCTCCAAACCCGCCGGCAGAAGAACTACAAGACCCAAGAATCCCTCCGCTGCGTCTCAGGATTCCGCGTCGCAGAATTCCGCGTCAGAGAAGAGATAGACAAGCCGTCTATGGGAGATACCGACGCGAGCTGACGATTCTTCACGACTCAGCCTTTATGATTCTCGGAGCTCTGTACCGCATGCTTCTGAAGGATTGATGAGTGAGTTTTTAATTTCTTTTATTTTCTTTCTAAAACAAATGTGTGTGTGTGTGTAAAACAAAATGAACCCCAATGCAGATACTCTCAGATCACAGCTACTCGCTATTCTATATTTTCGTGAATTGGATAATGCCATCCGGTTATATGATAATTTAAACCAGAATTATGTCTGCTGTTTGAGCGGGTTAGAAGAAGCCTTGCGTCATCTTAATGAAACTATGGAACCCGAGTCTAATAGTGCCTCAGACGAGGATGAAGGCCCAAACGCTGCAAACTCTGTCGCACAGTTTGAATCACCTGCACCCGACAGTCATCCACCAAAAGCAGGCTCATCAGCTGATGGGCCTGGGGAATCAGCTGATTCCCCAGGCCCATCAGCTGATTTGCGTGTGTTAGAATCACCTGTTGCGGGTCCATCCGGTTTTCACCCGGGCTCATCAGCTGATTCCCCAGGCCCATCAGCTGATTTGCGTGTGTTAGAATCACCTGTTGCGGGTCCATCCGGTTTTCAGCGCGGAGGGGGCACCGCTGTATCGAGCGATGGACCAACCGTAATTTCACATCCTCGATTTAACCATAAAGAAATCCGTCATATTCTGAGTCTACCGCCGCCTTCAAACGCTCCAGATTTTGGAAGTTATTATTCGGAAGTCATCGGCGGTATAGCCTCGCACGTAGAAAATGCTCTCTCGGAGGCTCGGTGCGACGATCTCATTCAACTGGAATTAATGGGTCGCGAGATTCGTACGCATATAACAGGCACGGTTCGCGGCGATGAATCTGTCCAGGAGACATTTCGGGATCTGCTGGAACGGATTGTTCAATCCAATCAAAATGCGTTGTGTGATGAGCTCTTAGAATTAAGCGTTCAAATTGTGCGTAATCCACGAGGGGGCGGAAAAAGAAAGGCGGACAAATGCTTAGAGGTCGAGTTGATACGCAAGAAGAGCAGGCATCTCTTTGTATCGCATAATTGTGATAATCAGCTGTGTTTTGCCACCAGTTTAGCGCATGTGATGTTCCCAGAGTTAGATTCTGACCAGATCGGCATCCTAGCCAAAACGTACCAGCGTCTCGCTGGTTTAACCGATCAGACCCCCGTCTCTTTCAGCGACGTTGCTAAATTTGAAAAGATTCTGAACCGCAAAGTTTTTGTGCTGTTTAAAGAATCATCCGATTCAGCGTTTTCCTACTTTGAGACAGAGTTCCCTGTTGGGAGTAATGCAGTCACTCTGTTATTACATAACGACCATTATCACGGAATCAAAAACCTCCGGGGTTTTTTAGGCGTCAGATTCGTGTGCGTACATTGCTTTCGCGGTTATGAAAAACCACATCTGCATAACTGTCTGGGGTATTGCAACATCTGCTGTGACCCTTGCTGCAAACAGGAAAAGGGGACGAGCGTCCTATGTCGAGACTGCGGTCGCATTTGCAGATCCGTCTCTTGTATGCAGAGACATAAAGAACCAAAGCCGGGCCCCCAAACCAGTCTGATGCTTAGTCGATGTCAAAAAGTTAAACTTTGTTCAAAATGCTGCAGACTGTATGAGAATACAGTATCGGGGGAAGACAGACACAAATGTCAAACCCTCAAATGCAATATTTGTTTTGAAAAAGTACTAGAAACCGGCGAACCACATCTTTGTTACATTCGTCCTCTGGCCCCCGCAGAGAATAATGTAGAAAAAATAATCTTTTATGATTTCGAGACGTTTGTCGACCCCGAAAAAAAAATTCACCGGCCATACCTAGTTTGCACAAAATCGCTACAAGGAAAAATCTGGGCCTCCTACGGTTTGGAATGCGTCAGGGATTCCGTTCTCAAATTTCGCAGACCTATGCATAAAAACACCGTCTTTATAGCTCACAACGCCCGCGGCTTTGACAGCTATATAATTCTTCAAACCCTGATCGAACTCGGTATTAAAACAACGCCGGTCATGCAGGGGAGCAAATTATTGTTTTTCAACGATCCGGAATTTGGGCACAAATACATCGATTCTCTGTCCTTTCTGACTATGAAATTAAGTTCTATGCTGGAAGCTTTGGGGTTTGTTAACATGTGTAAAGGTTATTTTCCACACAGATTCAGCTCTCAGGCAAATCTTAACTACGTAGGACCCTTTCCCCCGGCCTCGGATTACGGCGTTGAACGCATGACGGCTTCTGAGCGGGGTGAGTTTGACAAATGGTACGCCGAAGCGTCTCGACTCACTTTTGATTTTGCTCGTGAGGCGCTGCGTTACTGTAAAAACGATGTTGATATCTTGGCAGAGGGATGTAATTTATTCCGTGCTCAATTTATCAAAGACACTAACGTCGATCCTCTTCTTTCCGTCACCATAGCGTCGGCGTGTGTAAGAGTATTTCGGACAAATTTCCTTTCAGAGAAGATGCTGGCGATTCCCTCTCCGCTAAACTATCGCGAGCGATACAAAAACTACTCTGATGCCTCTATCCAGTGGTTGGAGTGGGAAGCGCAGAAACGAGGCATTTATATCCAACACGCCGCAAATCAAGGTGAAAAAACTATTTCCGCCCTCAAAATACAAGTTGATGGATATTCAGAGCGTGACGGTGTTGCTACTGTATGGGAATTTATGGGATGTTTTTATCACGGATGCAGCGACTGTTTTCACCCCAAAACCGTCTGTCCTCTGAGAGGTGTGACGTTTGCAGAACTGAGATCCAAAACCGAACAGAGGCTGGAGCGGCTGAGGCACGTCTGCGGTTTGAACGTGGTTGTAATGTGGGAGCATGAGTGGAAGGAGATGAAATTGTCTCATCCTGGGCTGAGCGTGTTTTTAAAATCCTTTAACCCGCCCTCCCCTCTGCTTCCCCGCGACGCTCTCTTTGGAGGCAGAACATCTGCGTTTTCTCTGCGTTACACCAGCGGACCCGGGGAGACCATCCATTACGCCGACGTCACGTCGCTCTACCCGTATGTCAACTGTGCATTTGCATACCCGCTAGGTCACCCCAAACTGATTCACAAAGATTTTGAGGAGTCCCAAAACTATTTTGGCTTGATCAGAGCAACCGTAAATCCACCGCGGGGTCTGTATTTCCCGGTCCTACCGTCCAAAACGTCTCGAGGGAAATTAGTCTTCACTCTCTGCCGCACCTGCGCCGAGATGAATAATCAGGATGACGCATGCGTGCACGACGACGGAGCCAGAGCTCTGACGGGTGTTTGGGTGACGGTAGAATTCAACAAAGCTCTGCAGATGGGGTACAAACTAGCTAAAATCATAGAAGTCTGGCATTTTGAACAAAGTAGCAGTAGCATATTTGTCGGTTACATGCATACTTTTCTGAAAGGCAAACAGGAGGCTTCGGGATATCCTGCCGACGTCGTCGATGAGGAGAGCCGACGAAAATACATCTCGGACTATCATCAAAATCAGGGGATTTTGTTAGACGCAGCCAACATCAAACCGAACCCGGCCAAGCGACAGGTGGCCAAACTGTCTCAACAGCTTCTGGGGTAAATTTGCCCAAAAAAGTAATTTGCGTCAGACAGTGTTCATTTCAGAGCCGGGGGAGTTTTTTAAATATCTCTTTTCAGGGACGTACGAAATTCACTACTTTCGAATACTCACTGAAAAAATCGCTCTGATTCAATGGACTTACAGCAAAAGAAAGTGTGTGGCTCCGCCAAACAAAACCGATAATGTATTCATCGCCGCTTTTACGACCGCCTACGCGCGTCTAAAACTCTACGGTTACATGGAAGAATTGCAAGACAGAGTTTTGTACGTGGATACAGACAGCGTCATTTACGTAGTGCGCGAGGGACAGGTGCCTTTAAAATACGGTAATTACCTGGGTGATTTGACGGACGAATTGGGGGGCGACACCATTCAAGAATTTGTTTCTGCCGGACCAAAATGTTACGGATATCAGACAAAGGAAAAACTCAAAGTGGTCTTGCGCGCAAAAGGAATCACGCAGACGCAGGATGCATGCCGGACCGTTAATTTCGACAGTTTGAAACTTCTTGTAAACGAGTATTTGAGAGGATCGGTTTATTCTGTCATAGAAACGCCTCAAACCGGTATAAAATGCGATAAAGGGGGATTTTTTTTGAGAGACTCTGCATTTGTGAAAAGATTTCGTGTCGTGTATGACAAAAGACGATTGTTGCCGGACGGCAAGACTTTACCTTTCGGATATTAACCATGTCACAATTCCCCGAAGGCGAACAGGTGGATTTCGACCCCCGACTTCAGTGCCCGTTCTCCTGTCTGGTGGCGGGCCCTAGTGGCTGTGGAAAATCATTCTTTGTAAAAAATGTTTTACAGCATAGTCATCATGTTTTTGATAAAATTCCTGTCAATGTGGTGTGGATATATACGTCTTTCCAGCCAATGTATGCAGAGCTGCAGAAACTGAATAAAGATATTAAATTCATTCAAGGCATCCCCGACTCATTTGAAGATGAAGGATTGTTTCCGGAAGACCAGACTCATTTGGTTATTCTGGACGACGTCATATTCGAGGCCGCGGATCATCCCGAAGTTGTGAAAATCTTTACCCAATACAGACATCACAAGAATATGAGCGTAATTCTTTTAACTCAAAATATTTTTCATCAAGGCAAGTTTAGCCGCACGATAAGTTTAAACAGTAATTATCTAGTGCTGTTTAAAAACCCTCGAGATAAACTTCAGACAAATATATTAGCTCGACAGATTTACCCCACGCAAAGAAAGTTCTTCCTAGAGTCCTTTGCAGACGCAACTTTACAGCCGCACGGATATTTATTGATTGATTTAACTCCGAGCTGTCCAGAACCTCTTAGGTTGAGAACGGGAATACTTCCCAACGAATGGCCCGCAGTTTATTCTCCTAAATAATTGTGTTTTTCAATAAAAGTAATTCATTAATTACATAATGTCTGCGCGTATGAAAAGAAACGCTCCTCTGCTCAAGGCTTTGTACAACGCCACACCACGGAAACGAAGAGACATTATAAACCACTCCTCCGAAGATTTCTTAAAAAGCTTATGCGAGATTGCTGTAAATTTATTGAAGGGAAATATTCCACTCTCCCCTGCCCTGTTCAAAAAACTCCAAAGGCAGAAAAAGGCAATCAGATTATTAGCCGACAGAAAAAACACGTTGGCGCACAAAAGACGCGTTCTGAAGAAACAGTCTGGAGGTTTTCTGCTGCCGCTGCTATCGGCCATAATCCCTCTTGTCGGTAACTTGTTTGGCGGTTTAATAAACAGATGAGTGGATTAAAGAATACGCAGAAAATGTTCCTGCTTTCGCCGCAACAGTTTAACCGTTTAAAGGCTGCACCTGACACATCCATCAGAGAGAAGGCGGAGAGTGGATTGGATCAACAAATGTCAGAAATTCTGTCTAACGTGAGTTTGGATCCTTATGAAAAAATGAAAAGATACGACTCTTTATTGCAAAAATATCTGTCGCTCATGAAACAAGGTAAACAGGAAGAAGGAAGAGTAACTTTGACTCTGGGAGAGAAACAACCGGAAGCCTCAGAACGCTCCAACCAACCGGAATCACCCCAGCGTCTGACGGATGGAGTGACGTCTGACGTTTTAAAAAGCCTGCCTTTGCGTCATCGTCAAAACGCAGAATATATCATGAAAAAATTATCTGACGGTCGCGTCGAGTGGACGGACAGAGGAGAGTTTATTCATCGCGGGGAGCGTCATGAGGGATCCCACGTGATTGATTTAATGAAATATTTAATGGTGCCCCGTAAAGAGAGCAAAAAAACAAATCCGCCCGTGGGCTGGTCTTTGTTTGTGAAATCTTTACAAGATCTGAACGTTCCTCATTCTCTGATAACCAACCCACGAGCGAGAGAGGAATTAGGACGTCTTAAAACGGTTAACCCCTCCCCCTCACCCTCAAGGAGGAGAAAATCTGCCACACTCTCTCCACGCTGGACTACGCCCATGACTCCGAAATATCCTGGTTGGATAACCTTCTCATCTTGAAATAATGAAACTTTAAGCTTGTTTTATTCTTAATAAAATATTTTTATTACAAGAATCATCGGTTACAGTCGTCTTTTTTTTTTTACAAAATACACTTACACACAAAAGTTTTTAAAGAACATGCGTTGTGGCAAATCCCGTGAAATCCTCTGATGCATTTGCGGTTTCTTTCAACAAATTGTGATACAAGGGCGTCATTTTCTACTACGTTGTTATTATATAAAGACAATACCCGATTATAAGACAGTCCGCGGGCTCTATGATAGAGGTAAAAAATACAATGCTGGCCGCAGACTGAAGAGAGCGTATGCTGTATCTGTTTTGTGTGGTAATAGACGCGTTCGGCTCTCTCCTTAAAAAAACGCAGGATGCTTCGAGGGTAGTGGGAAAAATCTGGTGCGAAGCCGTAGGAATCAAAAAACGTAGCTGTTCCGTCTTGATCCAGGGTTATAGCGAGCCAGTGCTCACCGGGCATATGGGAAGGATGCGTGTTCACGATAAAAAAGGCGGGTGTGTCAAAATCTCTTTGTAAAAATTTTAACTGATCGGCCGCCCAGACTCCGCAGAATAAATCCCCGACCAAACATTGCAGTATAGTTTCAATCTCGTTACTATTCATCGTCCTCAGGGAGATCAATAGTAATCTACAAGAACTTCTCTTTTGGAATTGATCTCTAGGATCGAATCGTAGCAGGCATATACGATCAACGTGGCTGTTTGCAGTAGAGGTTGTCTAAAGCGCATCTCCAGCCTCAGATTTCCTGTGGAAACCGGCGTCAACGCGTCATTGTCGTCTCCGGGGCATAGATTAAAAACAAACAGTGAATAACCGTTTTCAAATTCTTCCCGATTTATTGCTAGCGGTAAATCTTTCAAATGTCTTCCCGTGGCTGCAAATATATTATAAAACTCCCTGACCGAAGCCCCCTGGTTAAATTGAGGCTGATATGCTTTCGCTGGCACCTGTCTCCCATCCCTGCACAAGGCCAAAAATTCTACGTCATTATGCATGAAATTGAAAGGCGATAAGTCTCTTCTTCCTGTAAAAGCGTCGTGATTTACCATACATAAAACTACGTATCTGGGCATGGTGCCCAAAAATAAATTTTCCTGGTTGCAGATTCTGGAATTTTGAGGGATGGAATACGTTTTGACTTGTACTCGCGAGAGCGGGTACAGAGCATTTCCTTTCATCAGCGCCGACGCGTGCCCTAAGCGAACGGCCGGGGACACTGTGACTTTCTTCACGTACAGAGAAGCGCCCGTTATGTTTAAACGGAACGCTGAGTCACGCGCCATCATGAGAACAAAGTCGTCGCTGGCTCGGGTAAGCTTGATTCTCAAGTCGACAGAATTTAAAAGCAACCGCTCACAGAAAAATATGTCTGCGTGTAACGGACCCAACAGGTGAACCTCTCGGGAATTAGCTGTAAAATCCGCTCTCTTTCTGTATCCTAGATTGAGACCGTTTAAGGCAAAATTATCAATCGCTCCGGCCGTGTCTTTGTAAAACAAACCGCCGGTAAATTGACTGCTGAGAGTAGCGGGGGAATAATTAAGCAGCGTCTCGATGATTGCTCTGTAGGGATGCGTGGAGCTAGACTGCGAGATTAACCGATCCCCCAACGTCACGTCGCATTGGCTGAAAATTGCATTGAGAGGATAATTAATCAGCCCCACTTCGGCTCCGTCCGGTAAGTCAGTGCCATCGGTTTTGGTAATCTTCAAACTCAGATGGAGCAATGTATCGTTCAAATCCAAATATTTATCACCGTCCCCCGGAATGAAAAACTCTATCGGGCCGGTAGAAGTTATAGCCGAAAGGGGACGTATTTCTGTAGTTATCTTATCTTCGACGGACCATTGCGTCATTGGCGTGGAGAAAAGATCCAATTCAGCCAGCGTACACTCTGCCGATTTCAGGTGCGGGGCCGTCATGTCGGTGAAGTATTAAAATATGTCAGAGTGTGAGAGAGATCTACTCTTTCCAGAGGCGTTTTTCTTTTTTGAACGTTTCTTCCTGCGGGTTTTGTTTTTATGCTGTGATGGTGGGAGACGATCGCCAGGGGGGCGTTTCCTCATTCGTCTAGCCAAAACCATCATTCCGCCAGCGCCTCGCTGGTCCGATTTTCGTTTGAGATTAGTCATAACCTGACCTATAACGTCAGTCGCTATATTTGCTCCGGCAGTTTTCAGATGGGGTTTAACGACGGCGAACCCTTTTTTTATTAAAGGGCTGACGAAGCGAAATAATCTTGAAAATATCGAGCCGATTCCACGTCCGTACATAACAGGCGCTCCGGAGAATCCCGGTAGAGCGCCCCCTACCTGGCTCTCGTAGTAATTTACAAGACGATGCGGATCATCTATTCTGTGGTGAAACTCTTTCATTTTTTCACAGAGGTTTGACGGGGTCTAAAGTGGAGCTTGAGAATAGATTTTCCGTATTTGAAATTAAAAAATAGATTAGTATCCGATTTAATTTCTACGCGGATGGTCTTGATGTGATTCTTTGACACCGGTACGTAATGCACCGTGGAAAATTTCTCATGTACAGAATCGCCAAATTCACCTCGGACGTCTACAACGGCCAGCAGCGGTGAATAGCTGTCTCCGACTGCTTGAGGTTCTATAAAGTCCGTGTATATAAATAAATTTGAAAGTCCCGCTTGAAGATCGCTCAGGTGAGGAGCCGAGCGATTGTGAATATTCCACCACGCGTTGGGAATCAAACCTAGTATGTAACCTAACGTAGGCCGTACGCGAATACTCGTTCTCCCGGAGCCTTTGAATTCGAAACATTTTTTGATATCGTTGTAAGACATTGCGTTGCCATCGTCAAACTTCTTAATTACAGGGTTAATCTGATCCAACAATTCTGCACGGGATGAATAGTAACCTCTGGTCAATTTCTTATTCTCTGGAAGGTAGGCCTCATCTTGGATTTGCACAATAGCTGCTACGCCCTCGACATTATACCACGTTCGAGGATACGTTATTTCAACGAGACCCACTACCCAATGTCCATTCAACTCCAGGCTTCTAGCCAAATCCGTCGTAAAACACGAGCTGGTATTTTCCGGAAATATGCCTTTACTGGCGTTTGACGGCAGCGTGATGTAGAATCCATCATCCAACGACGGTTCCATAGTTCCTGAATGCAGGACCCTACGCACGCATGTTCCTTTTAAACGTTCTTCAAATCAGAAGCCTTCACCCAGCTGTCAAATTTTTCCGGCCAGTTTTTCCAATGCACCAAAGCGTATGTTTTCCCCCTCAACTTGCGACGTTTTAGAATTTTCTCTACCGGGTAAAATTTATCACCATCAAATTTCACTTTCTGTAGTTCTGACTCGTAAAACGATCCCTGAATTTCTTCTCCATCAAAATCCTTAAGTTTGTAGACGGGAGGCACGCGATGCAGGCGGTCAGACACTGTAAAAACCTCGTCGGTAAAACTCTGCTGATATTTCTTGTCAAAAACTCCTCTCATTTTCGATATTCTTACCCGATCTCCCGTTTCAAATTTCATTTTTGAATTACTCGCTTGGATGGGGAAAGTACCATAGAGATTTTGAAATACCGCGTCTCTATTCTGAGAGTTGACTTGCGTCGGACACATTTTAATACTTTTATGATAGCTGTGGTTGTAAGAGTGCATCAGATCCGGTAATACATCCACATAACGACGCGTGTTGTTGGCTGTGAAATAGCGCCACATTCTAGTTTTCAGGGTGCGGTTGAATCTCTCCACGGTAGATGCCTTCAAATCACTAGCTACAGTAAAATGCACGACCTTGTTTTTTTTCATGAGAGCTTTAAAGCTATGATTCAAAAATTCTTTGCCCGCATCAGTTTGTAACTTTTTAGGAGTCTGACTCTCTCTGAAAACCGATTCAAACGCCCCGACCACCTCACCGGCAGATTTTGATTTCAATACTCGTGCATAGGCCTTTTTTGAAAAGACGTCTATGACCGTCAACAGATATTTGAATCCGTCGTTATATTCAGCCAACGCTTGCATATCGCAAAGATCAGCTTGAAATTGGTTCAACGGTCTAAAAACTAATACTTTATTTCTAGGAAAATGGACCCTCGCTGGTTTATGTAAAGTGTATGTGTCCTGCTCGGTTAAAAACTCTTCTACATCCGCTTTCTTGACACGTTGACTCGCCTCATCTCGCACACCGCGGAGCAATCTCTCCACCCCGCCAAAACTCCCGGGATGAGATGGTGAATAGTATATATTTTTCAGGAGCCGTTTCTCCATCGAAGGTAATTTTTATTAATCCACACCCCACGTCTTTACACCAGTCTCCTCCGGGTCGAATGATAAAAAAACAAGTTTGATCCTCATTTTTTATTTACTCTGAGTAGCAAGAAGAAAACAACCATACACATGAGTAAGATATCATGTTTTATTAAAAAAAACATCACACAAGAAAAGAACTATACTTGATTACAAAGACTCTAAATGCTGAGTATAGAACATTAGGGTGTTTAATAAAAAAACATCATGCATATATATATATTTTATAAGAAAAAACAAGAAAGATCTAGAACTATACGTTGATTACAAAGACTCTAAATGCTGAGTATAGAAGATTAGGGTGTTTAATAAAAAACATCATGCATATATTTATAAGAAAAAACAAGAAAGATCTAGAACTATACGTTGATTACATTTCATTTACAATGACTCTAAATGTTGAATATAGAACATTTGGGTCAACGTTTTCGTACAGAGCATAATGCAGTCTCTCCACTTCTTGTAAAATATCCATCGCCATTTTTTGAATTTTTACACGATGAACGATGACATTGACAAACATAGCATAAACCGTTAGCACGTGAGCCGGTGTGATTTCAGCGTCACCCCATTTCTGTATAACTTCTCGAAAGATATCAGACACTCGATGCTCGTTTAATCCCAGCAATTGCTCTTGCATCTCTTTCCAGGAAGGCTTCGTCTCCACAGAGTAGACAATTTGAAAATATTTCTCCAACGCTCGAATCTTGACATTTTCACTCTTGTGGCCGCCAGTCAGTCTGGTTCTTACAAGTTCATCCAAAAGTTCTATCAGGCGATTCATGACAAAGACGTTATGGATAAATCCTGTCAGACGTGTCACACAGTTCCCCATGATGATGATGATCAGATGTGTTTCCAAAATTTAGAAACTTTCTGAATATGGGCAGTCTTCACCTTGGTATAGGAAGTCACGTCCTTGTAAATAGAGTCGATGGTTTCCGAGAGGTTGTCGGCTTCAGATATTTCGACCAGTAGAATCTTTACCACGGTTTCGACGCATTTGTCGTCTATCTTTATTCCACACAGACGGAGGAGCAGTTGGATGGCTTGAAGAGAACGGAGTGAGTAAACAGTCTTGAGCAAGGTCAGCGACTCGGCTTGGATGTAACCGTCCGGTGGATCAAGACAAGGATGTTGGTTCTGGCTCGGATGGTTGATTTTGCACCCGTTGCAGTTCTCTTCTTGATAACCATTAATAATTAGATTCAACACGTGAAGGATACCAGTTTTTATAGTGTCGAACACAACGGGGGTCAGCCATACGTCGACTTGCTCCATCTTCATCGCATACGTCTGGTAGATGGCCTTGCGTCTTGCTCTGCCCGTAAGCGGCAATTCTGCCACCACATACGGACGGTTTTCTACAGATACAAGATCCTCCAACGCCGGTGTTCCTGTCCCGCTGAAATAGATTGGAGTGTCTTCGTAAACCAGACTGTCTGGACCATCGGTAAATAACTCGTCCGAAGGCTTATGGATATATCCCACAATCCTGGCACGCTTAGTTGTTGGTGCCGTCGGGGCAGAGTTCTTCTCAGCCTGCATGATGAAATATATATTCCGAGTGTGTTTGGGCAGATGCTCTCTTGCGTCTTCCGATAGCCGTGTATGGAAGTCGGGTTGAATCAGAAAAATATAGAAAGTCAGAAGGTGGGCGGGGAGAAGGGGGATGTACTCGCAGAGCTGGTAGGCGTGGTTTAGAAAGTCAGAAGGGGGATGTACTCGCAGAGCTGGTAGGCGTGGTTTAGAAAGTAAGGCTCCGTTTAACTTCCAAAGTTTCTTTCCATTCACGACAACGTAGAAAGAGGTTGGAGATTTCTTGGCTTTTTTCCCTTGTTGCCTGCAACCACGAAGACAGGGGTATGGATAGCAGCTTCAGGAAGACCCCGCAATCCGAGAAGAAGGATTCGAGCGTGAAGGTCTCTTGATCTTCTTTTTTCTGAAAACTCACACGCATGAACCATTGACCGCTAGCCGTGTGCTTAGATATCCAAATAGCATTGTACAGGGTAGCTACTGTGTTGGAGGACAGCTTTGCACGCTTGGAGCTGGAAGCCATACGCGATGATCCACCTACGTCGACTCCTTCTCCGTCTTCTTCCCCTTCTCCTTCTCCATCTCCTCCTTCTTCACCCGCTCGCTGATCCAGATACTCTTGGGTCAAAGCCCTCAGCATTCCCCAGTCCGTGGAAGTCAGCGAGCTCAAACCGCTGAGACCGATGTTATCCGTTGAATCATCCGTCTGGTAGAGCATCAGTTCTCCGGTCTCGTACCGAAAGATGTACCCCCATCCTCCAGCGACGCCGTGAGGGCCCAAAGACCATTCTCCTTTTAAATCATGAGGCGGCTCTCTCTGGGTTCGACGCAGGAATCTCATAGTCTTCCGCGGGGCTTCCAACGCGTTGCTCGGCTGCTGACATACGGTCACTGGGGTCTCGCGAATAGGCACAACCGGAAACGACATCCTCAAAATCTTGTTGCCTTCTGAGTCAGGATCCGCTCGGCTTTATACTTTTTTACCCACGCTTACTCCTCCCCTTAAAAATCGCTTACTCCTCCCATCCATTAAATTTTTTTATAGTACTATTATTTTATACGATGTTAATTAATTATTAATTAATTATTATTTATTAAATAATATTTAATTAATATTTTATACGAGGCCAAAGGTCATTATTAATTTATTAATTTTTTTATATAAAATGTTTTATTAATTATTAATTTTCATATTGGGTCAAAGGTCAAATATTAGGTCAAAGGTCAAAGTCGTAAATCTTTTTTGACTAAAGGATGTACTCATCTTCTCTCTCACATCTTAATATCTGAACATTTAAATATGTGAACTAAAGTGCAATCACATTTGTAAATGAATGGCTGAAGCGCAGCAACACAAGATGGATGCCGGCCAGACGTGCTGAATCACTGAAGCTGCTTTATTTTACTTGCACTGTTAAACAAAACTCCGTTTCCTCCTATTGCTCGCATATCTCTGTCTCCTAGTTGCACTCTCTCTCTTTCTCTCTCACAACATATAAATAAGGAAAAACATTGCAATAAAATAATGCTAGGCGTTTGCTTTAGCCTGGGGAGTTCAGTTCACCGTTCGTTGTAACGATATCTGGCGCCATCTAGCGTTCAGAATGGGTATAATGTCTAGACCCCGAATATAACATGACCCGACTTTTTCAGCCTAATTTCAATGCAAAAAACATCGTGTTATATTCGGGCCAATACGGTAGTCTCCGCTCTTGGAAACTCCCTTGTAAACCACCTGTTTCTTGCTCTAAAAGAACCATTGTCTGTGTGCCTATAAAAGCAAGATGTTTTCACTCTTCTTGGCTTCAGTCGGTCAGCCGGTGTTCTGCTTGTCTAACTGAAGTCCCAAGGCCTTGGTAAAATAATTAAAGACCAATCTTACAATCTTCATGTGTCTCTATTATACATTTATTCAAAGTAACAGAAAACTGCCAACAACTGTATCCAGTAGATTTTAGTTACTTATACATATTGGACTACAGCACCGTCACAGGCAGCGCTACGCGCACACACACACACACACACACACACACACACACACAAAGTGCCCATGTACCTTCTAGACATGGAATGCTCTTCACATTCATTCAAGTAGAGTCCATGCTAAACATAACTCCCAGGAGCCGCTGGGATTATCAAGATTCAGTTGTCATTTGTGTTCTTGTAGTGATCTGCCGACAGAAAAGAAATAATGACGGGAAGGATGAAGGACAAGACCTCGGAGGGGTACTTGCATTCACATCTCCTCTAATCTCTAAATGCCTTCAATGTTGTGACTTCCTCTGAATCAAGTTGAAAGTTGTCTAAGCTTTGTGAAACTCTCCCTCTATTCCCCGTAGTCTTGTTCTCTTTCTCCCGCTGTTTGTCCCTCTTTCTCTTTCAGGTCCTTCTGTCCGTAGTGCTGCAGAACCTGGACCTGTGTCCCTCAACACTGATGTCCACATCGCTAGCATTAGCATTTTGTTTTTGTCTGCTCCTGCTCTGTCTCGCTATCACTTCCCATCCATCTCCTTGTTTTTGACTCGTCTCCGACCTGCCATTCTCTCTCTCTCTCTCTATCTCTCTCTCTCTCTCTCTCTCTCTCTCCCAGCATGAGCCTAGGTTCTGTCCAAGGTTTCTGCCCGTTAAAGGGAAGTTTTTCCTTGCCTCCGTTGCTCTTGTGGGTAAAGTTGGGTTCTGTGTTTCCCTGCAGGTCTTAACCTGCTAATCCTGTAAAGTGCCTTGAGATGACTTTATGTTGTGATCTGGCGCTATATAAATAAAACTGAATTGAATTGAAATTCTTGGTTGTGGACGTCAAAGCTGTCAGAAGTCCGCCGCATATTTTTAACAAGATGCACCCACTGGTGCTGTTAATTTGCCGGAATGGACATGCATCTGTGTGGTGGAGTAACTGTGTGTCAATTAAAATTTCAACTTGCAAATACTTTTGACTTCATTTGTGTCAGATCTTCACATTGAAATGTTTACAGGGTTTAACTGGGTTTATCGGGTGAGAAGCTCCGTCATCTGGGAGGGGCTGGGAGTAGAACCGCTGCTCCTCCGCGTTGAGAAGAGCCAGTTGAGGTGGCTGGCTGGGTCATCAATTCAGGATGCCTCCTGGACCCCTCTTTGGTGAGGTGCCCCCCGCGACCCCGCCCCGAAAATGGATGGATGGAACATACAACATTGAACTTTAAAACAAACACACTGATTTCGAAAAACACACTTTTATTTAGCAAGAAAACACATGAATAAAACCGAAATACAACTATTTTCACTTGTTTGTGTGTGTGTGTGTGTGTGTTGCAAGCATGTATGTATCTGTAAGTTCTTGTGTTTGTTTATGTGTCTATTTAAATATTTTGTTGCTCCCCCTCTTGGACGTCGTCTTCATTCTGCATTTTCGGCTCCCATCGTCCATTCCCTCCGGACAGGCGTTCGTACTGGCGGGCTGCTGCCCGCCACACACCCAAACGTGGGTGTGTGGGGGGGTGTGTGTGTGTGCGTGCGCATGTGTGGGTGCGTGTGGGTGGGTGTGTGCGTGTGCGTGTGTGTGGGCGTGGGTGTGTGTGTGTGTGTGGCACACAAACTCACTCACACGCAGCCTACAGTGTGTCTTGTTAAGACAAAACGAATGTTCAGCGCCCTTAAAGTCAGACTTACCTTTTAAGATGTCCAAATTGAAATGCAAAGCAAAAATCAGTGTGAATCCGGCTAGCACACATGGCGGATGGTCGTGCTCCTAACTAAGACCCATTCACAAGACGTGCCTCCGACGCATGCAACTTTCAGCCAATTGGGGGCCCTCACATACACGGATTAAAATGATCGGCGTCCCATTGTGGAACGACAAGCATGGAAGCTGATGGAGATGCGACTCGTTCTCAGGTGAGATACTTTACCAGTAATTACTGTTTATAGAAATGTTAATGACTGTTTAAAGAGGTAAATGCGAGCGTGCACGAAAAAAATACCAGCCCATTCGCGGATTAAACTAATCAGGGTCCCATTCAGAAGCGTCAAGAAATAGACAATAGAAGCTCGTAGAAAGGCGACTCATTCTCAGGTGAGATACTTGACCGGTAATGACCGTTCATAGAAATGTTAATGACTTCGCAGCTAGTCGCATCCGCTGCCAGCATCCCGTGGAAGGCGCCATGAAAGATAACTTTTAGGGGCTACTCTGTCGTGACGCGAGGCGATATATAAATCTTACCAACGCTGGGCCAGTTCCGCTGTGCTAAGCTCCAAGCGGCTCTTTCCTCGACCATTATTAACAGGAAAACGTTTACTGTACGTACTATATATTTTTATTTCTCAAACAAATGTTTAGTTCTGAAAAGGTTTTGATCTTTGGTTTCATTCTATAATACTGAAACAATCTATTTAGATTAATGCCTGCCTGTTAAACGTGTATAAAGTGTGCGGTGAGGGGTTTTACAGCCTTAAAACATTTATGTACATGTATAATAACTCAAAAAATAAATAAAGATTGCTACATTGCGGATTTCACTTATTGCGGGTTGTTTTTGGAACATAACCCCCGCGGGAAATGAGGGACTACTGTATTAGAAAATAATGGAACAGGACATTCGCCGCTAATACTCCAAAACACATAATGCAGTGGTCTTGTTTGGAAGTTTTTGATTATTAATATAAATTATTATTATTATAATGTTAAACCTTTCCGGTTCTGGTCTCTAAACCTTGGTTCGGGGAGACGTCTTCTCCAGGGCCGGAGGCAGCTCGTCCTCCGGGGTTAACCTCCCGACTTCTTCACGCTGGGGAAGTGGCTGAATTGCAGCAATGCAGGACGCCAGACGTGCTGAATTACTGAAGCTGCTTTATTTCCTTTGCACTCAGAACAAGACTCCTCTCTCACTCTCTCTCACTCTCTCATGCCCCAGCCCCACTCATCCACATCTCACAACAATAATTTTTATCCATGTATAGGAAAGTCAAGGGCCTCACGCACCAGGGACAGCAGAGCAAGAGGAGCAAGTGAATGTGCCCAGCTCCACCACTGGGGATGATTTTCTTCTGGCAGCCCAGCAGGTGAGATGTGACAAGCTTCAAAAAAGCTCAATCCTGTGACCTTAAAATAAGCTTGATACACTCGATTGCTCCTAGTTGGTTTAAAATTCATAGTTGTTCTTCCATTTTTCTACAATTCATAAATAACAGGATACACAAGTGAATATCCACCGAGGCCCAGTGGTACCAAGCACGCGTTTCGGCCTCATACCGAGACCAAGAATGATCTCTCGGTCCACACAATGTGACTGAGAGAAATAAGGTAAGAACATTCAGAAAATGTTTTCCGTTGCAATTATCAGTTGTAAGTAAACATTTCTTTTTCCATCTAAAGGCTCCAGAGGAAGATGGACACAATGAAGGTTCAAGAGACATAATGTTAATAAAAGTCTATTTGAAATTACTCATACTTTATTTGTCTCTGTTTTAAATGTGTCTGCAACGGCATGATAAGCTCAATTAAATGCGTTTACCCTATAGGTACACGCATTTTAGACTGCTCATCTTCCCCAAAAGGTTTCCTCTCACGTGAAAACACGCAAGGTTAGAGACTATTGTGGAATGTTCCGTTCTATAAGGGGGGGAAAGGTCATTAGACATAAACATTGAACCAGAACAGAAACAAACAGACATTGAACATCAAACTTTTATTAAAGAATAATATTAAACAGCAGAAGTAAACAAAATTCCCCTCCTTAATCATTGAGTTCCACAATGGGGACATCAGCTTCCACCTCGACTACATCTGGTTCTTCTGCCGGCCCGAGCTCCGGTACCGGTTGGACGGCTAACGCCAAGCGTCGCCTTCGCTCGCGCCTCAGCTCACGGGCCTGGAGCTGAATTTGCTTTTGCTGCCGCCTCATCTGTAGGCGTGCAGCACGAAGTCGATTAGTCACTTTTAAATAGTCTTTGCGCAGCTGCTCGCAAGACTGACATCTCCGGCGTTGGTGCCCAGCTACAGCTTGGTGTTCTGCAAAGTGATAAGTATTTCTTTAATATGCATCTGCACACAACAAATAAAAGATTCTGACATATACAAAGTGGGAGGGTGGAAAAATATGTGCGTGTTCTACCACACACACAGCACAGCGAGAAACAGAGGAATCTGCAGACATTGTGCTTATATATATATATATATTTCTGATCAGGCCATACCTCTGTCGTCATTCTCCTCGAGGTCGAAGGTCGACTCCATGGGGACAGCTGGTTCTGTAGTGCGTAGAGCTTTGAGTTTCCCTAAAATCACAGAGCATCTGACGCCCTGGAGAAACCCAGATTGCTCGTCGGCAGAGAGCTCTGTGTGAGTCAACATGTGTCTGTCCAGACGAGATGACGCCAATCCGCATCGCTCTATGGGACAAGCTTCTCTCCGGACGTCGACACTCAGGCTAGCAAGACGCACCAACAAACGTTTCTCATGGGGGTTCCTGATGCGGTGCGAGACACTTAAGTGTCGGCTCATAGTACAAACCACTTTTTTGCAAAATGGACAGACGTTATTGACCATATTCTCTGAGGGAAGGAAAAAGGGAACGTGTTATTGCACAGCTAAAAATATTATACTCTTCTTACCAGCGTATGTTCATGAGTAGCATCCTAAACAAAGATCTACAGGTCAAAAAAAACAACTGACATTGTGATCGAATAAATCAGAGATGTGTGTGCGCTGGTTGCATGCAAACCGAAGCCCAACGGTTTGAAGTTAAACTTACCTTTGAAGATTTTTGTGTTATTAAACAGGTTACACCACAAATATCAGCTTTACCGAATGACTATCAGCAATGAAAGAGCAGCGCTGCAAAATAAAATGAGCTAGCGGAAACGAAGCTGAACCGACAAAATGGTGAAGAAGGGACGCGTTTGCTGTGAAAGAAATGACACCCCTCCCCCCCATCGTTTCAACTTTCAGCCAAGCCAATCAGAGCAGCCCCCCCCCCTGAAAGCCTTATTTGCAGGTAGGTAACCAGAAACTTCCATTTCGTGGCCTTTTTTTGTGGAGAGAGTGCCAGAAATGTTCAGCGTCCGAATTTTCATCTGTTTTCGTTTTAAAAATGAATCGCCAACCAGAAGTCACTTCTGAGGTAAGGAGCATTATTTACCTTTTAATGTAGGATTTATAACTGTTCATTACTATTTAAATACGTAAGTGCGCGCGCCCGCGTGCGAACACTGGGAAGAAGAAAAAAGCAAACGGGACTTGATTAATTTTCGAAATCACTATTTATTTTTTTGAACATATAGCAAGAACCCCAGACCACAGGATCCCCGCAACGAGAGGAAGATCCTAACTTTCGCCAAGACGCCGATGCAGAGATTGAAGCGCCAGCCTCGGACGCGGAATCCGAGGCTGGCGTTGCAAGACCGGAGGTGCCGGGCTCCGCTGGCCGCATTCCAATGGGAAAAAAGAAAAAATCTTTGCATGAGTGTCCCATCTGTCATATTGCATATACTGATATTATTCAGCACTTGCGTAAGACAGAAACGGTCACCCATGAAAAAGAGCTTGTTTTGTTGGCCCAACTCGCCCATCGTCAGTAAGTATCGTGTTATGTGGTTAAAATCGTGATGTTAATAAGAATGCTTCATGTACACACCCAAATCGGAATAGCGCTTGTTCCACCGTCCGTCGGACGGTGGAACAAGCGCGATCCACCGGCCGTCGGACGCTGGAATAAGCGCACAGTGGATCGCAACTACCTCTTCTCCCCCTCCTCCCTGGATGCCTTTGCGGATTCTCTGCAGCGTAGGAATAATGAACACTCCTAAAACATGAACCGTTACAGTATGGCCCAATCTAGCTCGTTCCGATCACAATTCTATCCCGATCGATAAGTGTGTTTTACACAGAGTTACCATGGGGGCATCACAATATTTTTCGGGACAAGCCGTCCTTAACGCGCATGTCTGTGACGTCAACTACACGCGCTCGTGTTGTTGCCGGAAAATAGCTGAAGCATAGCAAGCTAAAAGCAAAGTGTTTACCAAGGAAGTCGCTGCGAATTCTTCTTCCACAATTTCCGGTCTTTTAGTTCAAACTGCGCATGTCAAAACATTAATTTTCGATCGAAAGTGTGCTGCATGAATACGCAAATTCTAATCAAATCTGATTTTTAGGGTCCATGAACACGGTGCATCCGATCACAATTTTACTCTGAACTCTGATCGTAATAAAGACATTTTGTGCATGTAAACGCACCTAGTGTCCCCTACTGGTCACATATTATATCACAATTACATATCGAGACAAGTATCGCCATGTGATATTTAACCCTGCAATTGATATATTTATAAATGTGTTTTATCGGATTTCCACAATCCTTGCATGCATTTTCATCCACTGAATGAATTACTTCCACATTTTCAGTTTCAAGGCCAAACTTGACTGCCCGGATGAGTCGTGTGGCTCGAAGAGGATCCAGCGGCTCGACAAGCACCTGCAACGGGTCCACAACATGGAGGTATGTATTACAACTTGGTCCCTCTGTGTTGAGTCAGGTCTAGATATTGATCTCACAACCTCGGTCCTGCATCTTTCACTTTTGCAGAAGGCAGACATTGCCATCCACATGAATGTGGCCAAAGGGAAATATACTGCAAGAGAGCTGGCACTCCTACGGGCGACCAACCCTAATCCTCCCATGGTGTCTCACCTTGATGAGCCGGATGCCAGCACGATTAGAGAGGGTGTGCGGAGGGTTATGGAGGAAAGAGTGGATGCAGGTCCACCCTCCCCACTAGGTAATGCATCAATTGAGTTATTGAATATTGGTTTTATTATTCTATTTGTATTGTTAAATTTGCATTGTTAGTTGTGGATGATTTATGTACCAAGGACTTTCAACGGAAACAAGACCACAAGGGCTTTTTAGAAATGCTCCTCTTAGACAGGATATTTGACTGTACTTGTACTGTAGTACATGCTACTGTGTGACTGTACTTGTACTGTAGTACAAGCTACTGTGTGACTGTACTTGTACTCTAACATTCTATCTAATAAATATATTCATTCATTCATGCAGGTCCACCCTCCCCGTTGGATGATGCAGGTCCAGCCTCTCCGCCAGTCGATAGCCCTCCCTCTGACACCGAAATGTCTGCGGTGACGGAGGAAGCTCCTTCGACCAGCCAGGCTGCCTGGTCCCCACACACAGGCTCTAGGCCACAGGCCGAGGGAGGGAGGATGCAGGCCTTGGCGACGACCCCTGTTGCCGGGTGCAGTGCCTGCGTGCGTCTGGCCGCAGAACTGAAGGTCACTAAGGCTAACTGCGTGCGTCTGGCCGCAGAGCAGAAAGTGACAACGGCGCTGCTGGAGCAGGAGAAGGCACGCAACAGGGAGCTGAAGGCTCTGCATTCGAGCGCAATTTCTTCGACTGTGAGTGTTGGTTTATTCCTCTGGTGTACATCTTATCTTAAATGTTGTCATTTTGGTTAAATGTTGTCATTAAGCGTGTTTTGGTTTTTTCTCCCCCAGCAAAGCTCACGGCTACGGTGACAAAACACTCATGTTATAATCGCAGTATCAGAATTCAACCAGAAGGATAGCGATGTGTTATTAATTTGGTGGTCCATTGTCAAAAGTTTAAGAATGAAGACTGTGCTAAACATTCTTTCCTCTTCAGAGACTTTGGTGGAGGAATTCCGGGCCCACACGGCGGGAGTCAATGCCAGTAGGAAGACCTTGGAGAACGCCAGGCAGCGGGCGAACCACGTGATCTCTTTCCTACAGTTCATGGCGGACTCCAACATTCCGAGCCAGAACCACCTCTTCCTGGCCAACCACGCCAGAGTTCGCAAGTAAGTGTGGCACAGTAAGAGAAGCGTCGCTGTAAGGTCGGGTAGAAGACATGACTATTTGTTTCTGTTCACTTTCTAGTTCTGTTGTGGATCTAAGGCAGAAAAGCCTTAAACCAACCACACAGAGGAGCTACCTCACGGATGTGGTGGCGTACATAAAATACGTCAAAAACATGTCTCCGGCGTGCGTCCGCCTCGGAGCTAAAGGATTAAATGCCCTTCAGGAGGAAGTGAAAGCCCGCCTGAGGGACATCAACAGGGATGTGGTGGGGCACCAGCTGAGTGTCAGGTGCGCTAAATCTGGTATGTTTAACATGCGACACCCGACATGAATGTGATTCATTAGGGCCGACAAATCTGAACAGTGACCAAAGTTTACCTGCTGAATCTTTTTTCAGTTTTAGGTCTCCTGTAGACTCTAAAGTGTTAACCGCATGCTTTGATCTTTCCCACAGCAGCACGTGGAGCCGGCGAGACGCACGACTGGTGTAAGAATGCAGTAAAATGCACCTGAACATCCGAGGCTAGCTACATCTCCTGCTATAAGAAATTCACATTTTATTTTTTTGTCCTACATGCAGATTGGTTCTATCCAGATGACGTTGCGCCCAAGACAAAAAAAACAAGACCTAGCCGGTAATATCCATCCAGAAAATCTGTTCCCGGGCAATTATTACTAGTAATTAATCATAACTTTTTTCTCATAAAGGCTCCGTGGAGGAAAAAGAAGACAGAGGGAGACAGTCTTCATCACATAATTTTGATTATTGTACATTTTATTTAAATTACTGTAAAATTTATTTATATTACTGTAAAGTTTATTTAAATTACTGTACATTTTAATTGTATTATGAGTCTGTGTATATATTAAAAGTTCTACTTGCAAATACGTGGACTTCATTTGTCTATAATATTAACGTTGAAATGGGATGGACTAAGAAGGTTATACATGCACATCAGGGAGACTACAGTTGAGACAAGTCAAACCGTATTCTCTGAGGTAAGAAAAATGAATAAAAAAGGGCAGAATGTGTTTTTGCTAAGTACATTAGGTCAAATAATTTATTTTATCCGAACGTGACTCATGAGTCCCTAACCGTAACCCGGAAATGGACGCGTAATTTGAGCCGCATGAAAGATGGAGACACGTAACCTGCGTGACCTCTTACAGGTCAATTTTTCAGCCAATCACAGCAGAAAATAGTAGGGAGACGCCATTTTGAGACTTGCGGTGGAGGGTCCGGACCTCGCGGAAGGACGAAAAAAAAAATATCAGCGAGAAAATGTTTTGTTGTCGTTTCAAGGTAAGGTCCATTATTTACCGTAACTGTCAATGCTTTTTTAAAGACAGAAGTTCGCGCGCCCGCTAAGTAAGTTAAACGGTAAAGATGACAGTAACGAACATGCGTTTTTTACGCTGCGGGGCGTGTCGAGGCAAGGCCGCGCTTATATACAGCCTGAAAAGAGAACTTATAGTTTGATGAACCGTATGACTGTATTAAAATAGCATCCATAAATTAATACGTGTTTGGGCCAGCCGATGCCTTTAATGCAGGGGTGTCCAAATCTGGGCTGAGGCGTGGCGTCAGGTGTGCCATGTAATTATATTTAGACCCCGCGAGGCAATATAAAATTCATATCAGCGTTGTGCGGTACTGAATGTTAATGTTTTGGTGAGTTTTGTTAATAAAGTAATAAAAAATTATAGTAGAATACAACATTCACCGCTAATACTGAAATTCCCATAATGATCTGCTCTTATGTTAAAACTTTATTATTCTAAATTATTATTCTTTTATTTGATCCCTGTATAGCGAACTGCAGAGCCAGAGACCTCAATGGCTCAGCAAGGGGAAGCCATCCAAACTGCCGTCCCTCAAAAGGAAGCGGTTAGAGAGAATGGTCCTGTCCTGGACATACAGGTATGATGCTGCATAAATGTAAATATGCTGAAAGCCATTAGAGCTCAATTAGTAAAACTGCAATATGTCTTCAAATTGAAACAGGTCAGAAATTCATACTGTGGTCCAACGCCGTATGTGTCCGATGAATCTTCAGATCGAACAGACGAAGACGAGGACGACGACTACTATTACTACAATATGGAAATTGAGGTGCAAATGACTCAAGGTTGGTAAGTGGATTGTCTCCATCCATGAGTAAATAATGTCATAGGAAACATTGTTCCATCAAAGCTGCACGCTGCGCACAATAACAAAATCCAGCCTGAAGTAAATCATCATTCCTTTTTTCACAGAACGGCTCCGTGGAAGAAAATGTGCTTATTTTTTTAGAATTTTTATTGCTATAGCTTTTCATTTATTAATAAAAGTGCAAATTGCAAATCCAATGACTTTTGTCTGATTTATACATTGCAATGTTTAACTGGGGGCAAAAAGAGAGATGGTTTAGACATGTCCAGAGGAGACCGGTCGGAGGGTGCTGAGGACGGAAAAGCCAGTGAACAGGGCTTGCACAGACGTGGACATGGAGACAAAAAGACTAATAATATGAAGTGTAAATAATGTTTATGAATCAAAGTATTCTGATTCTGAGATTGTGTCAATAGCAAGAATGTTAAGATTTTTTGAAATAAAAAAGGGAGGCCTCAAGTCGGATTCTAACACATGACCTCCGTGCTGCGGGGCAGACACTATGACCACTGTGCCGCCTGGTGTCAAGGGATACCAGAAAAGTACACACAGTAGCGTGTATTAGGGTACAAGTACAGTGTAAGTACACAAAATAGAATGTATTACAGTACAAGTACACACCGTGGGGTCACTTTCGGGGCACGCAGAAGGTCGTGCCCGGTGTCAACGGATAACTGACAGTACACACAATCACTCCCAGCACACGTGTCATGCGTTTCATGTGAACTTTGAGCAGGCCGGGTCAAAACGACACTTCCAGGCGGTCTGAGGTCAGCGGTGACCCGGAGGCCGGTTGGCACAGGGGGCCCCACTGCCTCATCTTGGTTTCCTATGGAGCGATTGGGCTGAAATTTTAGTATGTTATTCTACTCCTGAGGAAGACTAGGTCTGAGGTGGTTTGACCCCTCTCAGCCTTTTCGTTTGCCCGTGGCGGGGCTTTGCTCTTTCAACTTTTTCATCCCACAGGACCAGCTAAACTCGGCCCCCGTAGCTCCGACCGGGTTCAAAATTTCAGGGAGCCCCCGCCTAATGCCCCTGAACCAGATTACAGAGTTTGGTGGAGCTGGCCCTTTGCGAAGGGCCCTTCCCGTACTGGACGGGCCGGCGCCAGGCTTCATCACACATGACCCCTGTGGGGTCGGGCCCCCAGCTCCTATTCTGTGTGTTAAAGTGTATTCTTACAAACACTCATACTTCATTTGTGTATAACCAACTGTCTGTAATCTTGCTAGCATAGAATGGTTGTCCAGATTTTGTAGATCGTTCGTGCAGTACCGGACAGCTGTGGACGACCCATCCTGCATGTGTTCGACCTGTCCAGCCTTTGGATGACCCGCCCTGCTGTGGACCCCTCTTGCTGTTGAGAACCCGTCCAGCCTTGGAGTACCCGTGTAGTTCAATATTCTGTGTATTAAAGTTTATTCTTGCAAACATGTGTACTTCATTTGTGTATAACCAACTGTCTGTAATCTTGCAAGCACAGAATGGTTGTCCAGATTTTGTAGATTGTTCGTGCAGTACCAGACAGCTGTGGACGACCCGTCCTGCATGTGGACGACATGTCCAGCCTTTGGAGGACCCGTGCAGTTCAATATTCTGTGTATTAAAGTTTATTCTTGCAAACACGTGTACTTCATTTGTGTATAACCAACCATCTGTAATCTTGCTAGGATGTAATTATTGTCCAGATTATGGTTGGTAAGTCAAAGTGGTCGCAGGATTTTTACCCTGAAGGGCCCTGGTCCCAGATTTGTACCCTGCAGGGCACGTGTCGGAGAAAACTACCCCGCACGAAATATGACAATAATCCATATTTCTACTGTATGCAGTGACTCCACAATGCTTAGCTAACCCCCCCCCCCCCCGACCGTCAGCTGTTCGCGGGGACGTTGTCCCGAGGGACTGCGCTGGTTTGAAAATATCGTTTTTAATGTGCAAGTACTAGCGAGAACAGATAATGTACAAGATCGTCCTTAACGTGTACTTACGACCGCGGTATTACTGTATTTTTTTTGCTGTTGTGCCAATAAAAAATTATGATTTATGAATATGATCACGTCTCCCGCCTTCATGCATCCACGGCGCTACGATCAGTGTGAGCAGTTGGATCCACCTTATTTACATCAAGGAAATGAGTTAACATATTTTCAATAAAAAAATATTCAAAGTACAGTACAGATGTATTCATAACACGCACGGCGCAACAAGTATTTATGTATTTATTTCCCGTTTTTATGGAAACTAGTTACACATTGTCTACAATGTGTAACTAGTTTCCGTAAAAGCACCAAATGAAGATCAGCAGATAGATTATTAATAAAATCACATTAAACGGTTAGGGGAGTTAGTGTATAATAGTGCTCAATTGCACTTCCTGTGGCGAAGTTGAGTTAATATTTTCATAAAATTTCATTTAAAAAAAATAATGATTCCAATTAGTTAGCATGTTTTGGGTCTGATACTGCAAAGGGGTCTTACGGAGAACACGTGCTTCATATTCATTACTAATACGCATAATAACGTGTAAACAAAGATTCCTGAAAAAGGCCAGACTCAAATGACCCCTGGTGGACCGAATCAGCCACTGTTTTTAAAAGGTGGAAAGTGTCCACAGGAGAAGTGCTCCACATAGACAATGAATGGAGGCAAAAGACACCATAGTCAATGTAGCGAAGTTGAAACACTTTTGGTGTAATTGGACGAGAAAAATAGCACTTTAGCGGTGCAAGTCCCTAACCCTCTAACCCGAACCCAACGGATTGAATGAAGCCGAGTGAACGCTGCCGCTGTTGTGCTGTGGAATGATCGTGTGGAGGGGGCCCAGGACACCAACGACGGTAGCCTGGGCCTTTAACTTCGCGCCTGTCGTTTTTGGATTTGGCATGAATGGGATAAATGGGGGTTTCAAAGCTATGTCTTGTGAGACTGTGCGCTTGTGCAGGTCCGGCTGGATGACAAAATTCTAGGAGCAAACAAACTTTTCTAAACCTGACCTGCCCGTGCCACAAGAGCAGCTTCCCCTCACAAACATGCCAACCTTTAATCCTTCCGAAAAAAAACTATTAACTCTCAAAAACTCCTTTTGGCACTCTGTTACACTTGACCTTTTAATACATAGGAAAAGACTGGGGCTTCAAAGCAGGTACAAAAACTCCTCAGACGACAGTGAATTCATTGCTTTTGCTGTCGGTGTGAAACTTAAGTTTTGAAGTACATTTGATTTTCTTATGGTTTAAAGCTGCATGTTACTCGCATGAGTGTGGAGTTTCCTTCTTTTAATTTATTTATTCATTCATTCTGATTTTCCTTTTATTCAGCATGTTACTAACATGAGTGTGACACGTGTGGAGCCCCCTCCTTTTTATTTTCTATTTACCGTATTTTCCGGTTTAAAAGTCGTGGTTTTTGTCATAGTTTGGTCGGGGGTGCGACTTATAAATCGGAGCGATTTATATATGTTTTTTTTTACAAAATCTGTGAGCACAGAGACGGTAGCCTACACATTTCTATAACAGGTGTTACAGGGAACTCTGTGACCCGTCAGAATCTGTCGCGGTTTCTGGAGGCTCATAGTTATCTGTCACACCTGTTATCTAAAAACACCAATTAGAAGGGCTGATTGAGAATGGCGCCGAAAAGAAAGTCATATTCCGCGGCTTACAAGCTTCAGATAGTGAAATATGGAGCCGAAAACGGCAATCGAGCAGCAGAAAGAAAGTTTGGAGTGAGCGAAAAACTTGTAAGGGACTGGCGAAAAGCGGAGGTTATGCTTACTGAAATGAAGAAAACAAAGAAAGCTAATCGCGGGCGACAAGCTAGGTGGCCACAGTTGGAGGAACGAGTTCACGCATGGGTGCTTGAACAACGTGCCTCTGGAAGAGGTTTGTCAACGGTGCAGTTGCGTCTCCGCGCCCAAGTGGTTGCCAGGGAAGTGAATATAAACGGCTTTGCGGGAGGACCTTCTTGGTGTTACCGCTTCATGCAACGCAAACGCCTCTCTATCAGAGCTAGGACGACACTGTCCCAAAAACTGCCAGCGGACTTCCAAGCCAAGGTTGACAGTTTCTGCGTGTTCATTGAAAAGCATGTAAGTGATCACAACGTGACACCGGATCATATTATTAACATGGACGAGGTCCCCCTCACTTTTGACATCCCCATGGGCCGAAGTGTTGCAGAGAAAGGGCAAAAAAGTGTGAATATCGTTACAACTGGTCATGAGAGATCACACTTCACAGTGGTGCTGGCGTGTTGTGGAGACGGATCAAAACTGCCACCGATGGTCATTTTCAAACGAAAAACCATGCCAAAAATCCAATCCTCCTCAGTTGAAATCGCCGTGAACGAGAAAGGGTGGATTGATCAAGAAATGATGAACTTGTGGCTTACAAAGTGCCACAATAAGCGACCGGATGGCTTCTTTAGAGCACGCAAAGCTCTGCTTGTGATGGATAGCATGAGAGCGCACATCACACCACAGTTAAAAAATAAATTAAATTTTTTCAACTCCATACCTGCCATCATCCCTGGAGGCTTAACCAAAATACTCCAGCCACTTGATATCTCCGTGAATAGGAGCTTTAAGTCAGTTTTGCGTAACCTGTGAGAGCAGTGGATGACGGATGGAGAGCACAGCTTCACGGCAACCGGGAGAATGCGCCATGCAACTTTCCTGGAAGTCATTGAATGGATCGACAAAGCATGGGCTTCAGTGACAACCGCAACCATCCTGTCGGGATTCAGAAAGGCTGGAATAATTGGAACTGCAACTGACGACGAGTCTGATGTAAGCGACGTAGAAGAGGAAGCGGCGTCTTGTCTACCTGCCGAGTTGGGGGAGTTGTTCAAAAGTGACACTGAGGATGAAGATTTCCTTGGATTTCGTGATTCGGAGTAAAACCTGATATTTTGGTAAACTTGTTAGCATGTTCTTTGTGCTATATGTTGTTTGGTGTTGGATTTTATCAAATAAATTTTCCCCAAAAATGCGACTTATCCTCCAGTGCGACCTATATATGGTATTTCTTCTTAATTATGCATTTTTTGGCTGGTGCGACCTACAATCCGGAGCGACGTATAATCCAAAAAATACGGTATTTAGATTTCTCTTTTTCATCATTACTTCTTTTTCTTCATTTTTCCATCTTTGGAGTTTCTTGGCCAATGTGAGAGCCTCCAGTCTTGCTAATAGACACACAACGGACGGCCATTCTTTTGATATATATATATATATATGTTTTAGTTGGGAGCCGCAATCACTAAATTCCTTTTAAAACCTTTATTAAAAATCTAAGGTATTAAAAATGGAATAATAAGGAATACATCATTTTAAAACCTTTAAGAGCAGGTCTTGAAATTGGTTTTGGAATCTTTATTAAAATAAGGCTCCCAAAATGACAATGTGTTAATGGGTAAAATATCAGGAATTTGTTATCCCCCTCCCCTCTGTGTTTTTTGTTTTTTTTTGTTCTTTGTGCACAACTGCCTTTGGTACATAGACCATGGCCTTTAGAAGGTATAGACGGCATAAGGGACAGAGCGCTGTCCCAGTCCAAGACACCATGGTGCCTCTCGGAGACCAAACATCGGACGATAAATTGGAGAAACGCTATTTTAAACTGTTGCAAGCTGTCCATCATGCTGAAATTATTGAAAAACATCAATTGACTGGCAAATGCCCAATCGGAATGGTGAGACGGGTTACAAAACTGTCCTCCTTCATCAAACCCTCCTCTGCTAATGAGGAAACTCGGGAAAGAGTTAGGCAAAACACCAATCGATGGATGCAGGAAATGACCATCCTTAAACAACATTGTGACAGGGTGATAGCACATGGTATTCGGGATCTCCCCCTGTTTAACCAACTAGCATTAGAGAAGGCTATTGCCTACGGCAAAGTGAGATATAGACATCGACTCACGACAACATCTATTGCAAGTTTAACGTCTCTGGTTAAGGAGTGGACAGATGCCTTGGAGACCAGATCCGAATCCTCTCTGAATTTGGTGGGTGGGGGGGACTGGCCGCGGTTGGAGTCCAGGTCGGGTTACTGGGGGGCCCTGGAGAGAGTGGGGACATCGGTCTGGGTAGATACCCGCAGCCCCATTCTTTACGAGTGGAGTTGAGCAAAGATGCTGTCCAAAACCATCATAGGCCTCGGTTTGACGCTTTAGGTATAGGGGGTCCAGTTTTCTTGCCCTTCTTTTAATCTAGGCACGATAGATGATTCAGCACCAGAGGTACAGCTTGACGAGAATACGGACGTTACACACATTGGAGCAGCTCCATCCAATGTGGTGGTATTCATGTCGGACTCCATCTCTTCCTCTTTGGGGGATGATGGCCCCATAAAGACAACAGGGGATGACCTGGAGGTCAGGGACAGTGATGGGAGTGTGTCTCACTCAGAGGGGACCTCCCCTGTCCCATTGAATACACATTCATCCCTCTCCTGGGGCAGTCTCCAAGATCCTCCGACTGGAACCAACCCGCCACCCAATGACCGCTAAAAAAATAAAACATTGGGCATTGGAAGTGAGGGAGCCGGTCTTGATATTGGGGGAATCTAACTTGTCCAGAATTCCCTCTCATGGCTATCCAGTGGTCCAAATTGACAGCTTTCCTGAAGGCCAAATACACCATCTGAAGGGTGTTCTGGAGAAGTTGAAGCCCCATGCCTCCACTCAAAGTGGTGCTCTCGGTGGGTCTCAATAACTGCCTGAGAGAAAACATGTTTGAGACCGTCAAAAAACAGTCCAACAGCTGGTTGCTTTGACGCAAAGGGTTTTTCCCACTGCGCAGGTCTTTGTGCCTTTGATCCAGCACTCAAACAGACTCCCAAGCACTGATAGAGCAGACCAATCTCTTTCCGGTGCAACAGTTTTGAACGTTGCATCTACTGGAGGCGCACCTCTTTAATGTAAGCCGTCATGACCCGGTGCATTGGACAGACAGGACGGCATCTGGTATCTTGGACTCATGGATGAGACACCTAAACTAACAGTGGGGGGACCGACATCGCACACCCCCACACATTCTAATATACCGTATTTTTTGGATTATACGTCGCTCCGGATTGTAGGTCACACCAGCCAAAAAATGCATAATTAAGAAGAAAAAAACATATATAGGTCGCACTGGAGGATAAGTCGCATTTTTGGGGAAAATTTATTTGATAAAATCCAACACCAAACAACATATAGCACAAAGAACATGCTAACAAGTTTACCAAAATATCAGGTTTTACTCCGAATCACGAAATCCAAGGAAATCTTCATCCTCGGTGTCACTTTTGAACAGCTCCCCCAACTCGGCAGGTAGACAAGACGCCGCTTCCTCTTCTACGTCGCTTACATCAGACTCGTCGTCAGTTGCAGTTCCAATTATTCCAGCCTTTCTGAATCCCGACAGGATGGTTACGGTTGTCACTGAAGCCCATGCTTTGTCGATCCATTCAATGACTTCCAGGAAAGTTGCATGGCGCATTCTCCCGGTTGCCGTGAAGCTGTGCTCTCCATCCGTCATCCACTGCTCCCACAGGTTACGCAAAACTGACTTAAAGCTCCTATTCACGGAGATATCAAGTGGCTGGAGTATTTTGGTTAAGCCTCCAGGGATGATGGCAGGTATGGAGTTGAAAAATTGTAATTTATTTTTTAACTGTGGTGTGATGTGCGCTCTCATGCTATCCATCACAAGCAGAGCTTTGCGTGCTCTAAAGAAGCCATCCGGTCGCTTATTGTAGCACTTTGTAAGCCACAAGTTCATCATTTCTTGATCAATCCACCCTTTCTCGTTCACGGCGACTTCAACTGAGGAGGATTGGATTTTTGGCATGGTTTTTCGTTTGAAAATGACCATCGGTGGCAGTTTTGATCCGTCTCCACAACATGCCAGCACCACTGTGAAGTGTGATCTCTCATGACCAGTTGTAACGATATTCACACTTTTTTGCCCTTTCTCTGCAACACTTCGGCCCATGGGGATGTCAAAAGTGAGGGGGACCTCGTCCATGTTAATAATATGATCCGGTGTCACGTTGTGATCACTTACATGCTTTTCAATGAACGCGCGGAAACTGTCAACCTTGGCTTGGAAGTCCGCTGGCAGTTTTTGGGACAGTGTCGTCTTGCTCTGATAGAGAGGCGTTTGCTTTGCATGAAGCGGTAACACCAAGAAGGTCCTCCCGCAAAGCCGTTTATATTCACCTCCCTGGCAACCACCTGGGCGTGGAGACGCAACTGCACCGTTGACAAACCTCTCCCAGCAGCACGTTGTTCAAGCACCCATGCGTGAACTCGTTCCTCCAACTGCGGCCACCTAGCTTGTCGCCCGCGATTAGCTTTCTTTGTTTTCTTCATTTCAGTAAGCGTAACCTCCGCTTTTTGCCAGTCCCTTACAAGTTTTTCGCTCACTCCAAACTTTCTTACTGCTGCTCGATTGCCGTTTTCGGCTCCATATTTCACTATCTGAAGCTTGTAAGCCGCGGAATATGACTTTCTTTTCAGCGCCATTTTCAATCAGCCCTTCTAATTGGTGTTTTTAGATAACAGGTGTGACAGATAACTCTGAACCTCCAGAAACCGCGACAGATTCTGACGGGTCACAGAGTTCCCTGTAACACCTGTTATAGAAATGTGTAGGCTACTGTCTCTGCGCTCACAGATTTTGTAAAAAAAAGCATATATAAGTCGCTCCGATTTATAAGTCGCACCCCCGACCAAACTATGAAAAAAACCGCGACTTATAATCCGGAAAATACGGTAATTAATTTATCTCTCACTTATGAGTTGAATGAGGCAGAATACGCTCTTTTAGAGAAGGGCCTCTTTTTTTGTTCCGACGCCACTAAAGGTGGATAAAAATGAATTGAGGAGAGACCTACATGAATACCATAGACGTCTGAAATTATTGAACCATTTTAATCTAGAACCATCTTAATAGACAAGGGCTCAAATATAGTCATTTTGGATCGTTCCCAGTATCTCAGAGGCCTGGAGAGAGCTAAACGACGCGTCTCATTACAGGCCCCTGACGCACTCGGTACAGCTGGAGACACAGAAGGACATCAGGAGAATTGTGGCCCGCTTGTACGAGGAAAAATACATCTCGGCCAAACAAAAGTACCATCTGTTTGGTCCGGATCTCCCCCGACCACGGAAGTTCTATCTCCTCCCTAAAATCCACAAGGACCCTAATACTTGGACGGTCCCACACGAGATTCCTCCTGGCTGACCAATTGTGTCGGATTGCGGGAGTGAGTCATATGAAGTTGCAAAATTCATTGACTATTTTTTGAAACCCTTGTCTCATAAACATCCAAGCTATGTAAAAGATACATATGAATTTGTTAATACAATCCAAACAATGCATATGCCACCTGGAGCACACTCAGTTGGGTCTCAAATCAATACGGCAGATCTTTGAAAAATATCCAGATGCAACCAGACCGGATGCGGACCTCCCGTCACTCTTGGAACAAAGCGTGAGGATGTTCAGTTGGCCACAGGAGTACTCTTTAAAGCCTTGAGGGACAGAGGTTACAGCAGAACCTTTCTTCGGACGATTAAAGCGGAGGCGCAATGTGAACTTCTGAATAGATGGGATGATAGCACCAGAGTGGACAAAAATGAAAACATTGTCCCCCTGGTGACTTTTTTCTCCCCAGCCTCCGTCAAATTAAATACAGTTGCAAAAAACACTTTAAAAGCCTACAGGATGCTACAGACCTCTGACAGGATACCGAGTTACATCAGCGTTTAAACGGAACAAAAATTTGAGTGACTTATTGGTGCACGCCTCTTTGAAAACAATAAACATATAAAAACAACTAAACAATGCACACTTCCGATCCATAAGCTACATCAATAACCGTTACATGGACTCAGGGGCTCCTGTTTGGCAGAGGTTCCAGCTGGAGTCCTCAAACCTGGTCTATGTAGTCGAATGTAGTTTTTGCAAAAAAATATACGTAGGGCAGACAAAAAACCAACTGAAAGTCCGTCTGCAACAACATCTCAACCACGTGGATCAGCAGGATAAAGCAACAGAACTCTATGTGCATTTTAATTTACATGGGCGACAGAATCTGGTCGTTGCAGGCCTGGAGTCAGGAACAACTTGGTCGACAGCGCAGAGGATGGCAGCAGAAAGGCGTTGGATAAGGAAACTAAAAACCCAGGCGCCCAACGGATTGAATGAAGCCGAGTGAACGCTGCCGCTGTTGTGCTGTGGAATGATCATGTGGAGGGGGCCCAGGATACCATCGATGGTAGCCTGGGCCTTTAACTTCGAGCCTGTCATTTTTGGATTTGGCATGGATGGGATAAATGGGGTTTTCAAAGCTATGTCTTGTGAGCCTGTGCTCTTGTGCAGGTCCGGCTGGACGACAAAACTCTAAAACAAACAAACGTTTCTAACCCTAACCCGAACCCATTCTGGGTAACGGTGTACTTAGATAGCCGTAGCGACTTCCGTTGTAAACAAGCCATCGCTCGTCAAAACGGAGCTTTTATTGTTAGATTTTCTGAATTATCTCGATAATAAAGACGGTCCCTGTGTGTGTGTGTGTGTGTGTGTGTGTGTGTGTGTTGACTATACAGAAAACATAGTATTTATAGATTTGTCACAACTAATGGACAATCAGTCGTCAAGTGCTGAATTCCATGATCGCATTCATCCCAGGTTGACTTTTTTTTTAAATACAACATTCTGACCAATTGTAAAAGCTCGCAGCGCCTGGTATTCCAAGTTAGTCTCCTGTACATGTACTAACCAGGCCCTTGCCTGCTTGGCTTCCAAGATCTGATGAGATTGGGCTTTTCTTTTTATCGTTATCAAAATTTCATATTTACATTTGTACAATATATACAGTGATAAAAAGATTGTGTAAGCACTTCATCGCGTACTCCAAACCGGCACCGAAATCATAATCATAAACACAGCAAAACATAAGGGTGAGTAGGCACGAGGCCCCTCACCAAATCATAAACTCAGGAAACATAATGGTGGACGTCTGTCCACCTCCCACCAAATCAAAACAAATCAATAAAACCTAACATCAGCAATTCATTCAAAATTAAATTTTAGTTCATCACCGTGTCCTCACAGTCCTCCTCACCATGTTCATAAACAGCTTCCAGACGTCCGTTACATTATTTTTGTAGTGGGCCAGATTCCTCCTGAATTTTACCGCATACCTCGCATGGCTCAGGACCAGGTTTAACAGATTGATGTTCTCCCCCTTCTTCTTCCCAGTCACTCCAAACAGCCACAACGCCTTCCACTCCATCTCCACCACATACCGTCCTCTCCAGCATCTGTCAATCATCTCCCTCATCCTCTCAAAATACCCCTGAAGCTCTCTACATTCAACAAACTCATGCATACACGTTTCTACACTCACACTACACACATCACATTCTTTCTTCACATTCGCATCAAACCTACTAATTAATAAATTATTGAACACCCTCTTGTGACGTAAAAGAAAATCAAAATCCTCACATTCATGGCTGTTCCATTTCACCCTCAGGTTCTTCCATATTGTTTCCACTCTCACTTCGTTCACTACTCTCACCCACACTCTCTCCGCAGCCGGTCTCCTCACCTCATTGGCCCTCAAGCATTTATACACCATTCTTGTCTTGACATTCTCCAGCCTCACCCTCCGTTCACCCTCACCCACATACATCTCGATCTCTCCTTCACACGCTCCGGCCTCCTCCTCAATCATTCTCATCCATTCGCACGGCATTCCACTCTTCATTCTCTCCATCACTCCTTCCGCCGTGCCCCGCCAAATCTCTCCCTCCCTTTCCCTCACCTCATCCACTATCACCTGTGCCCTCATGAACCCCGGTACATGTTCATAGACTATATCCCTGATCTTCCTAAACCCCGCCTTCCACATGACCCTGTTGTACATTGTGTTCCCCTCGTGTGTTATTTGTGGGTTAAAGAACAGTGGTTGCTCCCATACTTGCTTCACATTCGCACACTCATACTTCACAAACTCTCCCCATGCTGCCAGTACTTCCTTATAAAACTCGCTCACTCCATCCATCCTTGCCTTTTTCATCGCCATGTACACTCCGCTCTCGCCGCACCTCCCGCATTTATTTATGGCCTCCCTTAGAAAAACCTTCCACCCATGGTCCCTACTCTTATCCAAATATCTAATCACCGTTTTAACTCTCAGTGCCTTCACCTTATCCCGTAGATTAATCAGCTTCAATCCCCCGTCCTCATACTCGTTCTCCGGTACCTCTCTAGCTATCCTGGCTCCCTTCCATCCTGTGAAGTTGCTTAAACAGATCGTTCCATATATTTGTGTATTTCTCAGAACATCTGTGTATAATCCTCTTTAATGCTCAAACCCCCCCTGTGTCGTTTTTCTTCTGCCATGTGACTAACTGCTGAGTTAGTGACAATCGGAGATCTGTTATATGCTGACTAGACTGAAGAAGGGAACGCTTCGTATTGTTTCGAAGAGCTATCTGCCCAAGGTTGGAGTCTTCATGTCTGGGTGATTTGCGCACGTACACATTCTTATCTGCAGCCTGAGTGGAGACAAAGTGTATTCCTGATTCTTCAGTAGCCTATGTTTGTCAAATCATTCTTCGCCTGGTGCTTATCAATAACACACCAATCAGTAGAAGTTAGGACAGAGCCACTCTGTTCTTCTTGACCTTACTCATGATATTCATGTGTATGCGTAACGCTTATAAACTGTGCGATGACCAGGAGGAGGTGGAGTGTGTTGGTGAGCCGAACGCAGCTAACTACTCCGTCTCTCCATCCCTCCCGGCCGACAGCTGTCTTTAATAAATCTAATAATTACAGTTCTGCCTCGTTTCGTCTCTTCGGTGCAAGGCCTCTTTGGGTTTATTCATTTTAGACCCAACACATCCCCACAGAAAATCTTTGACCAGCCCATCCGCCTCTCTCATCACCCTCTTCGGCACATCCAACACAGTCATCGCATACACAAATTTACTCAACGCATTCACAACAACCACTTTCCCCCTCAGTTTCAACCCTCTCCTCTTCCAGAGCCCTAACGCTCTCCTAATGCTGTTTACTATCCCCTCGTACTGCATATCTCTCCCTACTCTATCTTCTATCCCTAGGTTGATCCCTAACACCCTGAAGTAATCCTTCCTCTCTATCAGCCCTATGTCCACCCTCCCTATCCTGTCTGCTCCTACATACATTATTTCTGACTTCTCAATATTGAGCCTAGCCCCCGACGCCCTGCCATACAGTTCTACACTCCCCAGCACCTCTACCACGCGCTCCCTGTCCCTCACTGTAACCATCGTGTCGTCTGCATACTGGTACAATAAACTAATCTGTCCTCCTGGCACCTCTACACCCCTAATCTTGTCATTGTGCTGCATCAGCGCCACTAACGGTTCTGCCGACAATGCGTACAGCACAGCCGATAGCAGGCAGCCTTGCCTAACTGACCTCTCCAACCTAAATGTGCTTGTGACTATACCGTTAATCTTCACACCGCTCACTGCCCTGTCGTACATCCTCCTTATCCATCCTATCATCCTATGCCCAACGCCTACTCTATCTAGCACCCTGTACAAATATGTGTGATCTACTCTATCAAATGCTTTGTTTAAATCTAAACTCAGTACTATCCCTCCTTTGTCCCTCTTCATGTAGTCTATGGTGTCCCTGATGCTGCTGATCGTGTCTGCCATATCCCTACTCGGTAAGCTATATGCCTGTGTGCTCCCCACCACTGTCCCTATCACCTCCTTTATCCTGCTCGCTAGAACCCTCGCTAATATCTTGTAATCCCCATTTAACATGCTGAGTTGCCTGTAGTTCTCTAACCTGTCCCTACTCCCTTTCTTATAAATGATCGTCATTAACCCTACCCTGTCGTCATACTTGGTGGCATCTCTCCCTGCTCCTCTATCCTCCTGAACAATCTATCTAGCACTGGCACTAATTCCTCCCTGAATTCTATATAAAATTCCCCTATTATTCCATCTATCCCTGGACTCTTATTCCTCCCCAAACCTGCTATCGCTGCCTCTATCTCTCCTGTCCCTATCTCTCCCTCACACAATTCCCTATGATCTTCACTCAGCCTAACCTTCACCTGCTCCCGTACCTGTTCCATGCTTGCCTCATCTGCCTCTTCTTTCCTGAACAATTCCCTATAAAATTCCTCAACCCTTTCAGCTATCCCTACAAAGTCTGTTATTTACTCCCCCTCCTTTCCCTCAACCTGTTCTATGTAATTTCTCTTCTGTCTCGTCCTTTCCATCCCCAAAAAGTACCCTGTTGCCCTCTCTCCCTCAATTATGTGTTTCGCCCTACTCCTCACCATGGCTCCCAAACATTTCCTCCGTTCCATCTCCTTCAGTTCACTTTTGATCCTCACATACTCCCCTACATCTCGCCCTATCTCTGTCTGCTCTCTCCATCTCCCTAATCAGTTCGTCCTTTAATCTCCTTTCCCTCCCTCTCTCTAGCCTGTTCTTATCCCTGTTATAACCAATGCTGATCTTCTTTATCTCCTCCTTCAGTCTCTCCCACCACCTCCCCACATCCTCCTCGTACATCTTCTCACTCTTTCTCAAACGTATACATCCTCTCACATGCTCCTTATACTCATCTTTCAGCATCGTTCCATTCATACACCCCCCGCGTGTTGAATTTGTAGAATATGGCAGCGATCTCACTTCCTCGGTGAACCTGACCTGGAGGAAGAGTGTGCCGTCCACCACCTCCGTTCCCGGCCACATCCTCCGCTTGATCGCGGACACCGGGTTCACCCCCCGCTCGGTCAGCTTGTCCCGTATTTGCTGGTCCGTGACGTACACCGGTAGGTTCAGAAAGGACACCACCATCTCGCTGCTGTTGATCTCCTGTCCCGTCACCGTCGCGCTGCCGCACATGATCCCATCCATTAAACAGTTCTTACCCTCCACCGTCGCCATCGTGAGCTCAAACTTTTCAGGCCCCCTCTGCCGACACCTCGCACTCACTGCTCACTGTCTTCAGTAAGTCCATCACCGTGACACCCTCCTCTCCCTCCACAATCACGAGCACCGTCAGTTCTCTGTGAAATCGCTCCTTACCAGCTGTTTGTCCATTACGCGTGCTATTGTCTGCGTTTCGGTTGTCACCCATGTTTCAGTCCGTGTTGTAACCACCCCTAACACCAGCTGGTGCCAGGGGGGGCGAAAACAAAAAAATCCGCTGTAAATCCAGAAAAGTGCGCCAAAAATGAGGAAACTCAGGTGACCCAGCGCCCCGTCACTCCGCTCGCTCGCACACACTCACACCCCCTATGCTGCGCATGCGCACTCGGGCATTCTCAGCCAGGTATGGCCGTGAGCTGGAGGACTATACAGAAAACATAGTATTTATAGATTTGTCACAATTTTCACAACTTCTGCAAGAAATACGACTTTTTTTTGACCAGACAACTAGTGTACGATCAGTCGTCAAGTGCTGAATTCCATGATCGCATTCATTCCAGGTTGATTTGTTCTTCAAATACAAAATTCCGACTAATTGTAAAAGCTCACAGGACCTGGTATTCCAAGTGAGTCTCCTGTACATGTACTAACCAGGCCCTTGCCTGATTGGCTTCCAAGATCTGATGAGATTGGGCATTCTCAGCCAGGTAGGGCCGTGAGCTGGAGGACTATACATAAAACATAGTATTTATAGATATAGCTCTCCGTCCGGTACCCCCATGGAGCCAACCCAGAAACCTCCGTGATCCCGCCTCGCAAAGCGCTTGGGGTCCGAGGCCGGAGGAGGGCGCGTGAGAGAGGACCCCGCCTCGCAAAGCGCTCTCCGTCCGGGACCTCCATGGAGCCAAAGCGCTCTCCGTCCGGGACTCCCATGGAACCAACCCGCTGTCCGAAAGAGCCGCTCAGGGTCCGAGGCCGGAGGAGGGCACGTCAGAGAGGACCCCGCCTCGCAAAGCGCTCTCCGTCCGGGACCCCCATGGCGCCAACCCACAAACCTCCTTGATCCGGTGGCCCCCAGCCATCGTCAGTGATCTGCAACCATCAATCAACATTCACATTGTAAATTCTGATTTGGTGGATCTGTCATCATTCGCTCTCTGTCCGTGACCCCCATGGAGCCAACCCGCTGTCCGAAGGAGCCGCTCGGGGTCCGAGGCCGGAGGAGAGCGCGTCAGGAAAAACCTCAGACATTGCATGTCCTTTAGTCAGCATCTGCCAGCAGAAGCTTGTTCTGACAGTTTCAACTTGTTTTCAGGTCATTTGGATGATTTCAGTCTGAACACTGCAGTAACATGTCCTTTTGTAAGACTCTGCCAGAAGATTTTGATTTTAACGGAGAGACAGTCCGCCTCCGTGGAGCAAGCGGGCAGCAAAACAACAACAAACGGAATGTATCGAGTTTACGCCACCGACCTTAAAAACAGACGAGGACGAATCGTTTCCGTATCAGGCCGGAGTGAAAAAATTAATATATTACTTTTGAAATAAAAGTAAATGTGACAAAGTAAAAATGAAAGAGTAATTCGTTACACTACTCGTTACTGGTAAAAAGTAATAATAATGAATAAATAAATAAATAATTTTAAAAATAAATAATTAATTTAAAGTTATATTGCACCAGATCAGAACAGACAGTTGTCTCACTTTATATGTATAGGCAGCCCTTCTGCAAGAGGAGAAGGTTGTTCTGTCAGTTTCAACTTGTTTTCAGGTCATTTTGTTGATTCCAGTCTGAAATCTGCAGTAACATGTTTTTTTGTCAGGCTCTGCCAGAAGAAGCTTGTTCTGACAGTTTCAACTTGTTTGCAGGTCATTTTTCTTCTTTCAGTCTGAACAATGCAGTAACATGTCCTTTTGTCAGCATCTGCCGGAAGAAGCTTGTTCTGACAGTTTCAACTTGTTTACAGGTCATTTGGCTGATTTCAGTCTGAACACTGCAGTAGCATGTCCTTTTGTTAGGCTCTGCCAGAAGAAGCTTGTTCTGACAGTTTCAACTTGTTTGCAGGTCATTTTTCTTCTTTCAGTCTGAACACTGCAGCAACATGTCCTTTTGTCAGGCTCTGCCGGAAGAAGCTTGTTCTGACAGTTTCAACGTGTTCTGAGGTCATTTTTCTTCTTTCAGTCTGAAATCTGAGGTAACATGTCCTTTAGTCAGCATCTGCTGGAAGAAGCTTGTTCTGACAGTTTCAACTTGTTTTGAGGTCATTTTGTTGATTCCAGTCTGAACACTGCAGTAACATCTTCTGACAGGGGAAGACTCTGCCAGAAGATTTTGATTTTAATGGAGAGACAGTCCG
Source organism: Brachionichthys hirsutus (assembly GCF_040956055.1). NCBI lineage: Eukaryota > Metazoa > Chordata > Actinopteri > Lophiiformes > Brachionichthyidae > Brachionichthys > Brachionichthys hirsutus. Next base: position 62,662 of record NW_027180357.1, on the reverse strand, counting down.
CCTCCGTGGTGCGAGCGGGCAGCAAAACAACAACAAACGGAATGGATCGAGTTTACGCCACCGACCTTAAAAACAGACGAGGACGAATCGTTTCCGTATCAGGCCGGAGTGAAAAAATTTATATATTACTTTTGAAATAAAAGTAAATGTGACAAAGTAAAAATGAAAGAGTAATTCGTTACACTACTCGTTACTGGTAAAAAGTAATATTATTTAAGTTACTAGTTAGTTTCCCAACACTGTGTATAATTTCCAAACATCACACGGAAGGTCTCTCGCCCTCGCTCTCGCACATCCGGCCAGACAGCGTCTCCTGTCCGTCTGGAAAACTCTTCAGTCATAAAAAAATAAAATAATAAATAAATAAATATTTTTTTTTAAATAAATAAATTTAAAAATAAATAAATTTAAAAATAAATAAATTTAAAAATAAATAAATTTAAAAATGAATAAATAAACAATTAATTTAAAGTTATATTGCACCAGATCAGAACAGACAGTTGTCTCACTTTACAGGTATAGGCAGCCCTTCTGGAAGAGGAGAAGGTTGTTCTGTCAGTTTCAACTTGTTTTCAGGTCATTTTGTTGATTCCAGTCTGAAATCTGCAGTAACATGTCCTTTAGTCAGCATCTGCCGGAAGAAACTTGTTCTGACAGTTTCAACTTGTTTGCAGGTCATTTTTCTGCTTTCAGTCTGAAAACTGCAGTAACATGTCCTTTTGTCAGCATCTGCTGGAAGAAGCTCGTTCTGACAGTTTCAACTTGTTTTGATGTCATTTTTCTTCTTTCAGTCTGAAAAATGCGGTAGCATGTCCTTTAGTCAGCATCTGCCGGAAGAAGCTTGTTCTGACAGTGTCAACTCTACCTGTGTCCTCCTCGATGTCAAAAGACGTCACCATGGGGATAGCCGGGTGGGATGCTCTGAGATTGGCCAGTCTTCTCAGGACCACCTTCCTCTTCACAGCATCCAAAAGCTCCAGCTGTTCATGCACAGGGAGCTCTCTCTGTTCTCCCTCAGATGCTGGTTCATTAAACAGATTTGCGCGTGGCAAATGGGACATGGAGTAAACATTGTCTCTGAGGGAAGGAAAAAGGCAAAGTGTGAATGGGCATCATAAACAAAGATATAGGACAGGTCAAACTATTTAACTTTGAGATTGGTATATCATGCACAAAAGGTAAGTAAAATAAATTAAAGATGTGTGTGTGTGAGTGGAACACACAGCCTAATACAGTGTGTGTCCCCCATCATGGCCTGCTCTAAAGAATGAGCTCTCCCTGTTACAGAAGATACTAAAACAAATCAATAATCCCCAGGCAAAAAAAAGAAAACATTTATATCAGAATTTAACCTTTCCCATATCCCTTGCTTGTAATTTTATGTTGTATTTTCATGTATATATTTTTTTATTTTGCTTCTTGTGTTTATTTATTTTCCTGCTAATTTCTTTCCTTCCTTTTGGAACATATTGGTGATGTCTCACTGTTATCATTTTCCGAGGTCAAGATAGAAGGAAATCTATTGTTTTGTATCTTTTCAGTGAGTTTGTACTGGTGAGTTTTCTTAATAAAGTTTATAATAAAAAAAAGAAAAGTGAAACTTACCTTTTACGATGTCCAAGTTGAAATAGAAACCTAACGCCACACTTTTTTGAATTGCAATATAGGCCAGCAAGCAACCTAAGCGGTCATTACTCGCGTTATAGGTGTAGTGGCGCATAATTAAGCCCGGAAAAACGAACTCCAACAAAGCCTAATACAGTGTGTCTTAAGACAGAGAGAATGGGCAATGCCCTGCAAGTGAAACTTACCTTTTACAATGTCCAAGTTGAAATAGAAACCTAACGCCACACTTTTTTGAATTGCAATATAGGCCAGCAAGCAACCTAAGTGGTCATTACTCGCGTTATAGGTGTAGTGGCGCATAATTAAGCCTGCAAAAGTTTTAAAAAAAAACGAACTCCAACAAAGCCTAATACAGTGTGTCTTGTTAAGACAGAAAGAATGGTCAATGCCCTGCAAGTAAAACTTACCTTTTACGATGTCCAAGTTGAACACGTAAGGCCAGCTATAGCGCAGTACACGACTATTACGCGTGATATAGTGGCGCCTAATTAAGCCCATAAGTAATAAGATAAACACGTGACTAAGCATCCCCCTGACATGCATCCCTCCTATCAGGGGGATGCGCGCAATTCTTCAACCAATCAGAGCAGCCCTCAACTTTACCTTGTTAATTAAGCGACAGGATTCCATTTTGAGGAGTGGAGTGTCGCGGACGGAGTGTTGGAGTGGAGAGAAGCGCACTACAGCGAATAAAGTCAAATCTTTATATCTCACGATATTTTTGCATAATTTCTTCAAAGATGGAAGAGACTCAAGAACCCAATTTGCTTCAGGTAAGTTCATTACTGTTAATTACTGTTTTATGACGTCAGCGTTACTAAACTGCACTTTAAGAAAAAAAGTAATACACGCTACTGTTAGACTGTACTTGTACTGTAATACATGCTACTGTTTGACTGCACTTGTACTGTAATACAAGCTACTGTGTGACTGTACTTGTACTGTAATACATGCTACTGTTTGACTGCACTTGTACTGTAATACAAGCTACTGTGTATTACACAGTACAAGTGCAGTCAAGTACACGCTATACAGTAGCGTGTATTACAGTACACTTGTACTGTAATACACGCTACTGTGTGACTGCACTTGTACTGTAATACAAGCTACTGTGTGACTGTACTTGTACTGTAATACAAGCTACTGTGTGACTGTACTTGTACTGTAATACATGCTACTGTTTGACTGCACTTGTACTGTGTGACTGTACTTGCTACTGTTTTACAATTATCTACTACTGGACTTGGGAGAGCATTAATTTATTTGGTCCATGTACAACTACATCAGGCTGAGGTGGAGGTGACAGCGGAGCAGGTCTCCGACTTGGAGAAGGAGGTGGAGCTGAAGGGCTCCGACTCGGAGGAGGAGGGCTCCGAATTAGAGGAGGGCTCTGACTCAGAGTCAGAGGCGGGGCAGCAGGACTCTGACTCGGACGAGGAGGTGGAGCAGGCGCGCTCCGACGTGGAAGAGGCGGGCTCCTACATGGAAGAGGCGGGGCAGCAGGACTCTGACTCGGACTAGGAGGTGGAGCAGGAGGTGGAGCAGGTGCGCTCCGACGTGGAAGAGGCGGGCTCCTACATGGAAGAGGCGGGGCAGCAGGACTCTGACTCGGACTAGGAGGTGGAGCAGGTGCGCTCCGACGTGGAAGAGGCGGGCTCCTACGTGGAAGAGGCGCGGCAGGAGGGGTCTGACTCGGACAAGGAGGCGGAGCCGGAGCGCTCCGACGTGGAAGAGGCGGAGGAAGAGGGATCGGACTGGGACGAGGCGGGGCAGGAGAGCTCCAACTCGGTCGAGGAGGTGGAGGTGGAGTCGGAGCTGAAAACAGCGGGGAAGAAGGGCTCCGCTGTAAATACTCTTCCACAGAGATATGTGAAGGGGGAACATGAGTGTCCCATTTGTCACATTTCTTATGCTGATGTTATGCAGCACCTGAGAGGAACGGAGAAAGTTAGAAATGACATCGAGCTGCTTCTTTTGAGCCAGCTTGCCCATTGTCAGTAAGTATTACCCTGTGATGTATAAGCCTACGATCGATTTTTACAAATGTGTTTTATTGCATTTACACAATTCTTGCATGCATTTCCTTCCACTGAATAAAGTACTTCTAAATTTACAGTTTCAAAGCAAGCCTGGACTGTCCCGAAAAGAATTGTGGCGCCAAAAGAATAAAAAGGCTGGACAGCCACTTGAAATGGGTCAGGCAGAATGAAATGACTCAATCATTGAGCGATCTCTCACTTTTGCAGAAGTTTGAAATTGCGTGCCGCGTGAAATCTGCCAAGGACGCGGTTACGACTCGGGAGCTGGCCCTCCTACGTGCGTCAAAGCCGAATCCACCAATGGTGTCTCACATTGACATTGACCGGGTGGATGAAGGCACAATTCAGCAAGGTGTGAGGAAGTTGATGGAGGGCACACCAGCTGTACTACACACACCAGACGCGCGAAGCCCTCCCTCGACCAGCCGGGCTCGCTTGGAGAGGAAAAGGTCAGCGGATCAGGCCGAAACGCCCTCGACCAGCCGGGCTCGCTTGGAGAGGAAAAGGTCAGCGGATCAGGCCGAAACGCCCTCGACCAGCCGGGCTCGCTTGGAGAGGGAATGGTCAGCGGACCAGGCCGAAACGCCCTCGACCAGCCGGGCTCGCTTGGAGAGGGAATGGTCAGCGGACCAGGCCGAAACGCCCTCGACCAGCCGGGCTCGCTTGGAGAGGGAATGGTCAGCGGACCTGGCCGAAACGCCCTCGACCAGCCGGGCTCGCTTGGAGAGGAAAAGGTCAGCGGACCAGGCCGAAACGCCCTCGACCAGCCGGGCTCGCTTGGAGAGGGAAAGGTCAGCGGACCAGGCCGAAACGCCCTCGACCAGCCGGGCTCGCTTGGAGAGGGAAAGGTCAGCGGACCAGGCCGAAACGCCCTCGACCAGCCGGGCTCGCTTGGAGAGGGAAAGGTCAGCGGACCAGGCCGAAACGCCCTCGACCAGCCGGGCTCGCTTGGAGAGGGAATGGTCAGCGGACCAGGCCGAAACGCCCTCGACCAGCCGGGCTCGCTTGGAGAGGGAATGGTCAGCGGACCAGGCCGAAACGCCCTCGACCAGCCGGGCTCGCTTGGAGAGGGAAAGGTCAGCGGACCAGGCCGAAACGCCCTCGACCAGCCGGGCTCCCTGTGGCCCACGCAGAGGCCTCCCACAGGCTGGGCAAGGGACAAGGCGGTCCTTAGAAAGGACGTCTGCACCTGGGTGCGACAAGTGTGCCTTACTGGCTGCCGAGCTGCAGGTAACAAAGTCCCTCCTGGAGCAGGAGAGGAGTAGGAGAGGAGGAGGAGCAATTCCACTCAACCAAAATTCAAACATCTGTGAGTATTGCGTTCTTGCGCTGGTGTACATCTTAAATGTTGTCAGTTTTAGATATGCATTTTTGGGTTATTTCCTCTCCCAGATAAAGAAATACCAGCGCAGACGACGGGCTGTCTCCCCCAGCAAAGCTTCTGGCTACGGTGACAAAACCCTCATGTTATAATCGCAGTATTAGAATTGAACTTGAAGGATAGACATGTGTTATTAATTGGTGGTCCAATGTCAAACGTTTAGGAATGAAGACTGTGCTAAACATTCTTTCCTCTTCAGTGACTTTGGTGGAGGAATTCAGGGAGCACACAGCGGGCGTGAATCCCTCCAAGAAAGGTGCAGAAAATACAAGACAGAGGGCAAATCACGTGATTGCTTTTCTGATTTTCATGGGGGACACTATAACACCCAACATCAATCTGCTGTTCCTGGCCGACCACTCCAGAGTCCGTCAGTAAGTGACGCACTGTAAGAGAAGCGTCAATGTTACGGTCGGGTAGACGGCATGACTATTTCTTTCTGTTCTCTTTCAAGCTTTATTCTAGATCTCCAGAAAAAGCAATTTAAGCCCACAACCCAGAGGATGTTGTCTTGGCAATAGAATAATTGCTAAGCATAATGACAATTATATAATTGATAATTGCAAAAGCAATCAAGTAATCATTAAGTGGAGATTAAACAATGTTAAGTAACTGATCTACAGGGACGGTTAGTAGGACAGTAACTGTCTGCAGAGGTTCCCATTCACGCTTCACCGAAAGACCTTCGTGTGCGGCGGAGTTTTCGTGATAAACAGTTCTGGACTGCGTCTCCGTGTTTGACACTTAGTCTCCGTGTTTGACACTCAGAAATTATGACTTCCTCCCACATTGTTACTTAGAATTTCCCTTGTATAAACACCTGCCTGCTGTTCCGAGAACCAAAGAATGTGTGCCTATATAAGCGAGATGTGCTCACTGCCCTTGGCTTCAGCCGGACAACCGGTGCTCTGCTTGTATGACTGAAGCCCCAAGGCCTTGGTAAAATAATTAAAGACCAATCTTACATAATCATGTGTCTTTATTATACAATTATTCAAAGTAACAGAATACTGCCAACACAATGTACTTAATGGATGTGATAGCATTCATTAAGTACATCAAAGACATGTCGCCGTCGTGCGTGCGCTTGGGCGCCAAAGCATTGAACGCCCTGCTGGTCGAAATCAAAGCGCGTGTTCGGGACATCAACCGCGATGTGGTCGGCCACCAGCAAAGCGTGAGGCAAGCTAAATCTGGTAGGTTTAACATGCGACACCCGACATACAAACATTAACATCACATGGTTAAATGCAGGAAAGATCCATGTAGTAAATGCTATTTGATATTTCAGATAATCTGGTCAGCGTCAGAAAGCACGCAGCGTTCATTGATAAGGTGCCAAAGCTCATCAATGCCACACTGGGTATGATCACTACTGAGAATATTGATCCTATTTAAAAAAAAGGATGTTTGTTCCATGTTTACAAGCTCAAACTTTAGGTTAAGATCCCGTTCCGCAGGTCCTTACATTGTAGGGCCGAGTCCTTACTTGATAGGCGCATGCACCTACAAAGTGTTCTTTCTCTCTCTGTTTGTGCAGCTGACCTGGAGAAAAATCCGCACAGCAGGGTGGGATTAAAAACTTTTTTTGGACTGCTGGGGGGCTATTTAGTCGCTACGACCGGCCACAGAAAGGGCGTCATGATCAATATGACCAAGAAGGAGGTCAGCGAAGCGCAAAGGACGAAGCAGAATGAGCGAGTCATCCGTGTAAGTGCAAAAATTTTCTTTAATAAAAAAAAAAAGTAATGAAAGCGGCGTTCATAATTGTTCGATGACTTGCTCAGAGTGTGACGTCGTCTCTCCTGAATTATTAGATCCAACAGCACAAGACCCAGCGCTATTTTGGGGAGGCGTCCATACCACTCGACCAGGTGGAATATACGTGGTTCCGCCGCGGGAGGAGCTGCGGCAGAAAACTTTTTCCACAACACCACCGGCGGGGCCCTCTACAAGATTGCCGAATATTTCCAGGCCGCCTGAGAGAGCATGGGTCTGTGGACTGCCCCAACGTTCAACATGCTTCGATCCTCGATGGCAACTTATGTGAGACAACTTTTCATGTTCTTTTGTGTCTCATACTTGTACCTACGAAATGGGTTTTTGGAAAGCAACATGGTGCAGTGAAAAGTTAATGATGTGTGTGTTTCTATGTCACTCTTATTCCTGCAGGCCAAGCGCCAACTCGGTGGAAAGACCTATAAAAAAGTTGCCACTTTCATGTGCCACGATGAGCACATGGCGAAACGATTTTATCAAGGTCCTGAAGCAAGCTCAATCGATGCCGAACCTGTAAATCTTGTGGTCTCTTGCAACTCGTGTGTATTTATTTGTTTTACCCATTTCATTTCACAGCGGAGGACCCGGCGGAGGAGGCTTTCAAATGCCGAAAATTAGCCATGTTTGCTATAAGCGCTTATTCGGGGACCAGAAAAAGGAATAGGGCTTTAAGACGTTCTGAGGCTCGAGTACCTGAGGAGGAGGAGGACTCAGCATCGGGCCAGGAGGAGCTGGACAGGCAGTCTGGCAGCAAGACGCCTCCGATAGAGCAGCAGGTGAGACATGAGTAGCGGCAGTGCTAAGGACACAAACTCAATTATGTGACCCTAAAAGGAGCTTGATACACTTCATTGCTTCCTAAAACAGATTGTGAGCGAGGAGGAGGAGGATGAAGAAGAACCTGTCAAGCCAGCAAGGACCTACCAGCTTCGGCCACGACAGGAACCTTCGGGCCAACCAACGGTGAGTTTTGACTATTTTTAATGCTTCCGCATATGACCGAGCTGTAAACATTCCTTTGACATGTTTTACAAACAGGATGTGACTTCACCAAGAGTGGATACTTTACCGGTGGTGAGGCAAATAATTCTATTTGGCGCTTACACACATTATTCAAGCTTTAAATTCAAAATCACTAAACTAAAACTTACCTTACCTAAACCTAGTTTCTGATATCATCATCTGACGATTGTACGGATGATGAATGGCACCCACCAAAAAAACATGCGGGGACCACCAAAAAAGATGGGGCTTTAAGAGGTTCTGAGGAGGAGGAGGAGGACGACTCAGCATCGGCCAGGAGGAGCTGGAGTCTGGCAGCAGGACGCCTCCGATGGAGCAGCAGGTGAGACATGAGTAGCGGCAGTGCTAAGGACACAAACTCAATTATGTGACCCTAAAAGGAGCTTGATACACTTCATTGCTTCCTAAAACAGATTGTGAGCGAGGAGGAGGAGGATGAAGAAGTAGAACCTGTCCGACCACAACAGGAACCTTCGGGCCAACAAATGGTGAGTTTTGAATATTATTGATACTTCTGCATATGACTGAGCTGTAAACATTCCTTTGACATGCTTTACAAACAGGATGTGACTCTTCCAGATCTGGATTCTTTCCTAATGGTGAGAGAAATAATTATATTCGGTGCTTACACACATTATTCAAACTTTAAATTCAAAATCACTAAACTAAAACTTAGCTTACCTAAAAATAGAGTCTGACGTCATCTGATGATGGTTCGGCGGATCAATGGTTCACCGTTCAAGACAAGGATGGGGAGGACGGCGTCATGGTTAAAGTGGAAACGCTGAAAAGAAAAAAGTCTTTTTCCCGTCCTGGACTGAAAAGACTGGTATGATCCGGCCTAAGTTTAAAGATGCTGAAAACCATCAGAGCTTAATGTCAAATGTCTTCACCTTGAATCAGATAAGCAAATCAATGTGGAGGCCGCCGTGTTCCGAGACGGAGGAGGAACCGGAAGAAGGGGAGGAGTGCATTGACCTGAAGAAAGCCGTATCATCGGAGGATGAGACTGAGGGCGCCATGTCTCGGCATAAGGTGAGTGAAGTTGCGACATCAATGAGTCGAGAATTGCATTGAAAAAAAGCTAAACGTTTCTGTACATCGTCAAAAGAAAACCTGAAAAGTTGGTTTAAAATTCACAGGTGTCTTTTCATGTGGCTCTAATTCATATTTTTAAAATAACAGGCTAAGTCGCTGTGTACATACCCAGGCTCCGCCAAGAAACGGAAACGTTTGGAGAGAAGACCCAATTGGGACATCTCCTCCAGCAATGAGGATTAGTGTGTTTTAGTATGCTGTTATGTGTGTGTGTGTGTGTGCTTAATAAAAGTTGTTCTTGCAAATACTTGTACTGCATTTGTCTATAATCTTTACATTGAAATGTTTAACTGCGGCTTAAAGAGGAACAGTGATGGTTAAACGTTTTGCAGACTAGGTCAGAGGGAAAAGACTTTGATGGTTTGGACATGTGCAGAGGATAGCTCGGGTGCCGCGTAGGTAGGAGGATGCTGACGATGGAACTGCCAGGGAACAGGGCTTCCACCGAAGACGCACCGAAATCCTGCCGGAGTTCCATGATGACCCGGGAGGACGTCGGCAGGGACGTTCTGAGGGGGAGACGTCAAGAGAGAAGACCCAATTGGTCTTCTCTCTTGGAGACAAAAAATAATAATAATAACAATAAACAGTATTTACACTTCATATTATTAAAGTATGATTCTGAGTGTGTCAATTGCAAGAATGTTCTGATTTTTTAAAATAATTCAGGATTCAAGATTCAAGATACTTTATCTATCCAAAAGATAGATTATCCTATCTTTTCAGCCAATCAGCCCGGTGATTATCTGTTTTAAAGGTGGGTGGGGATTTCCGCGCAGTCCAGTCGTGGAGAGAAGAGCGAAAAGAGAAGACAACGGATCAGCATCAGCATCGGCAGAATCTTCATTGAAGTTAAACATGAACAAAAAAAAACGGTTATCTTCAGGTAAGGACCCTTAGTTAACGTTCTACTATTCTGAGATAGACCGATGACCGATTTCTGCAACTAAAGATGAGAGACACGTGCATTTTTACGCAGCTAATGGCGGCCCATGTGTAGGCAAGATGCGTTTATGATGCGCCATGAAAGAGAACTTATAGTTTAACTGTATAACTGTATTAAAATAGCATCCAGAAAATATTAAGTGTTTGCCTGGGCCATGGGCTAATCTGGCGTGCCGTGTAATTATATTTTGCCCACGAGGCAATATAAAATTCATATCAGCAATGGGCCGTATGTAAATGTTTCAGTGCTTTTTATTAATAAAGTAAAAAAACAAACAGCACATTCGCCGCAAATATTAAAAATCTCATAAAGCTCTGCTCTTTTTTTGAAGCTTTGGATTATTCTTATAAATTCTTATAAATTTATTGTGTCCGGGCCTCAGAACGCAGGACCGGCGGAGGCCGCGCCACAGCCGGCAGCGGAGGCGGAGGCTCCCCTCGCAGCATCACCTGATGCGAAGGCAGCGCCTCAGCTGGCAACCCCGGAGGGTCAAGGGCCGGAGGAGCAGTCTGGCAGCAAGACGCTGCTGTCAGACAAGCAGGTGAGACATGAGCGGCTGCAGTGCTAAGAGCAAAGACTTTATTATGTGACCCTAAAAGGAGCTTGATACACTTACTTGACTGCCCCTTAAAACAGACGGTGAGCGAGGAAGCTTTACATTCAAAATCAGTAAACTAAATCTTACCTTACCTAAAATTAGTTGCGGACAGCGTCTGACACTGATGGCTGTGATGACACTGATAGCTGTGATGACACTGATAGCTCTGATAGCACTGATAGCACTGATAGCACCACACAATCTCCCAAGATGCACCACGGCGCCTGGAACGAACCATTGTATGTGTAGAGGGTGCCTTTATCGTCAATAATGCTGCTACCTAATAACACTGTTTATTAAACGCAAAACCAACCAGTGTGTTTTTACTACATGCCTTTTGAGCTACTACATAGAGTTGAATAAATGATTTCATCAAACGATCAACACGTTTTATTTTTTAAATGGATCGGAAGTCCTGCGTGTTTCTCGGATCAGCGCCGGCATCGTTCAGGATTCACCAAAAGCACAACGTTATCGTCATCTTGAACCATTCGCGTGCGCGTATAGCGCCTTGCTCAAGGGCGCCTCGGCAGTGCTCTGGGTGCAGACTGGCCCCTCTCCAGTCAGCAGAGCTGGGACTCGAGCCGCTTCCCCGCCCAGGGCCCGAGCCACCGAGCCACTGCCTGAGCCGGACTCGTTGCTTTAGACGGGGGGGCGTTGTGTGGTTTGCATTCGGCGCAGCAAGCTGCCTCTTTGTTTGTCTGCTGTGTTTAACTACAGAAACGGAAGAAGCTGTCCCGGATCCAGCGCAGCGTCCTCCTGATGCTGCTGGGTCTTCTGCTCTTATTATTTGGACTGCTCTGCTCACCTAGCATCAGGTAACACACACACACACACACAGTGATAAATGCATGTCTGTGCTTGTGTGTTTACTAGATTTCACTAGTGGATGAGCTGTGTTTGATGATTAAATATGAAAAGGCTTGTTTACGCTGTTCTTTGTATCTATGCTAAGTGTCAGAATTGAGCCTCTTGGAATTTCGAACAAAATAAATCCTGTACATATTTGTGTGGTTTGTGGCGCCTTGATATTCGTTTTATACTATACGATCACATGAAGACAATTTGTATTTTGCCTCTTTGTACAGAGAATTGCGTGTCATGTTGGAGATTTGGACATGCAGCTGTGCAGATTTACATTTATGTTTTTCTGTTGTTCTGACCAGAATAAATGCAACGAGTAGACGCTGTCAGACTACTGTCCTGCATCACCGCCACCAGCCTGCAATCCATACACGTTACATCAGTGGCGGGCGGTGCATTTTACACCTAGGCCTTCAGTGAAGTCCTACTTAGTCCGACTTGAATAAATACCCCTCATAATACCATCATTTATGACACCACGGCTTTAGAAATAATGTACAAACACACACTTACGCACTACCCGGTGTTGCATCACCTCAATTGTGTACAACACAGGATATTTTTTACAGAGCATTTAAAAATCAATAAACTGCATCAGCAATTAAAACTTATCACTATACGTGGTACTATCAGAGTTATAAATAAAAGGGAATTTAACATGTCCAAAACGTTTTAAAGTCCACCATGAATATAGGCAAGCTTTAAATTGCAAACTTGCAGTTTAATATAAGAAAGTATAGGGTTTTACCAAACCCTCTTCCGGTTCTTGTTCTCCATAGTGGGTGCGTAATCAATGAGGAGAATGTGGGTTAAGATTAAGACATTTATATAATTAACAGATCAGTACAATTAGTTCAGATATCAGCGCTGAGATTCCAACACAGCTCTCGTGCCCGCGCTTCATTGGAATGAAGACGCTTCCTGCTTTGTCCTCACGTCATTCTGTCCCCTGAAGGCGGGACTTTGCCCCAGCCAATCTAAGCCCATGTTTATCTGTGTTGTGTGACGTCACTGCTGTGATGCGTTCAATTGAAATCAGTCATTACAATAACAAACTAAACGTGGTGCGTCCCTGTTGTTCTGTCGGCATGTAAACACGTTGTGGAATCCCATCTAATATGGAAATTCCCTACAACTTCCCCTGATGGTGTGACCCAACCGGGTCACTCCATAAACCAATGTATGGTGCAACCTATATGAGGACCCCGCAACCGATCCATGAGTGTCCCCGTCCAGCGGATGGAAAAGCAGCGGGTTGTCACAGCCTGGAAGCCCCCCCCCCCTCGGGAGCTTGACGTTACTTCCAGGACACGTGAACGTCCATCCCAGGGAATTCAGCTTGAACTCACAAACCGGCGCAAAGGCGTGTCGTGCAACAAAGTGGAAAAATCTAAACATTTCCAAGGCCTAGCCTTGTGAGTGAGCTAGCCTCACCTACGACGCCCACAAGGGACGCTAAAAACCCTATAAGACAGAGATCTAGAATCCCCACAAGAAAACTAAACACAATTATCATTACCTCTCCCTGCGCACAGTCACCATGTGTTAGCCTTAGCAACAGTGTGTCATGTAGCATGCAAACCCGACTATAGATGATGTTCTTCTTCGTCATCCTCAGAACCGGTGGGAACATTCCCTCAGGGTCCCTCCGGCTCCTCCTTCCTTGGAGCCCCGTGTCCAGCCGGGCCTCCTGCTCCATCATCAGGTCGGCGGGGGAATGGCAGCCTCCCCCACCGCTCGATCGATACACCTGATCATAGCTGCCGTATACATAGTACACAACAGCCTCCACCCGTCATAAACATTCCCACAACTGTATCTACTCAACACAATAAAATTCCCCATAACTTCCCTTCATTAAAGTTAAACCATAACCCCATCAAACCAAAAGCATTCAAACACATTAATATCCTATAATTCCATTGTTATTCGCTCTAAATCCTGAAAAGTCTCCGTCTAGAACAACCAGATTAAACATGCAGCGTTCCGTAACAGAACATTAACTTTACCAGCTAGTGATGAATCTCTAAATGTTAGTAGTTTAATATGTATTATGAGCGGTGCCTGCAACTAGTGATGAACTGACTTAACCCCTGGTAGGATTAGTAAACATTGATCATTTTATTGCACACAGCTGATCCTATCATCTTTATTGGATATCGTCTAAACAATGTTAGCCCCCTTCAGGTTAGTTGGTCAGTTGGTTAGATGCATTCAGGACGCCCCGTGGAATTCCCATGTCGTTGACGGGACTGGATTTCCTTTGCACAGGTCTGGATCTCTGGACCTGAATGGGTGAAAGAAAAGAGAGACAGAGACACGCCTCCCTGCCTGTCCTGTCCAGGTGTCTTTGTCATGTGGTCTTCACCATCCAGCATTCCTTTGTTTCCTCTGAAATCAAAAGTCTTCGAACACCTTTAAAACACCTTTTTTCTTACATGTTCTTCTAAACATTTCCTTTTCCTGTTTCCAACACATCACTTTCCTTTTTTCTTCTCCTCAGCTCCATCTTCTTACATCTCCTTCAACCTTCTTTGTGTCTTCCAAAACTTTCTCAATCCGTCTTAAATCTCCACCATCATTAAACTTCTTCTTGTGCTTCCATTACCAAAACATCACTCTTTCCTTCTTCTTTGCTAGTAATCATCTATTTACAGACAATCTACCTTCCTAGGTTTTTAGTTTATTCTCAGATGGGGGAGTTCTCCCCCCCCTTTTCTCAAATGGATGAAAGAGCGCTGCAGCACCTATACATCCTGCCATCTCACTGTTGCTGTTAGGAGCACCCGGCTGATGGCCCGCGTCCCCGTTATATGTCCCCTCTTCAAAGAGAAAGTTCTCCTCTGAAAGATTCCTGTGGTCCTCCTCTCAACAAAAGCAAAAACACAATTTTAATCAGTCCATCTACTATTACTCACAACAAAATATACTACTACCACTCCTTACTTCTTGTCCTGTTCTAGTCTAGCTGCACACGCTTCTTCTCTTCCGCTCCACATTCTCCATCATTCCGCTCTGATGACGCTGCACACCTGAAGTCATTCACTTTCTATCCATCCATCTACTCCGTTTGACTTCTGTCTCCCTGAGACTCTCATTCACACACGCTACTCTATCGTACTCCTGCTCTCCTTCACTGCTGTCCTGCGCTACTCTACTACTGAACTAATATATAACTCCTCCAGTTTATTATTATTCAAAGCATCCCCCCTAACTATTCTACACCCTAAAAACTATACGGTCATTATTAGAACACAATGCCGGTCTAACATAACTATCTATCCCGTGTTCCACACGGGGCCTCCTCTCATTCTTATACTCCACCTGTCTTCTTCTCTTCCTCCGTCTCACTCAGGTGTTTTCTGGTCTCACCGAGTCCTCTTTCCGTTTCCGTTGGTGGGTCAGTTCCGATGTTGCGGGACTCGTGCCACCAATCACTGATCTTCTGGATGTTTCCTTTCATCTCCAGGCTGCACTGTGCTTCTGTACAGCTTGAGGGGATCCCAGGTTCTGTTCACAATGTTCTCTCAGAACCCTCTCTCTGGGTTCAGTCTCCTGGTGTGACGTCTGGGTCCTGCAGAAGATTTTCTTGTACATGGAGACAAGAGCTGTACTACAGAATTAGTGTGAGATACATTTAGATGAGAGGGAGGTGTGTCTGGGGATACTGATGATGTGAATATCCTCGTGAAGCCCGGGGCCCTCGTCCCCTGACGGGCTAATTATTGGACAGGAAACCCCCTCGAGCCTTCACATCGGGACTCACCGTCACCTCCTTAGGAAAGCCATGTCGTCCGTCATACGGACAGCGTCTAGCCCAATGACCAAGACACCCACAGATGAAACATCCATCTGTTCCAATGCTTCTCCCTCTTGGAGGTCTACCAGAACCTCTCCGTGGTACCGGGCCTCGCTGGAACATCACTGCATCCATCTCCGTCACATCAAACACATTGGTCTGTGTAAGGTGCTTCACCGATTCACCTTGTTGTTTATTGCTTAGTAATTGTGCTTTGGCTAACTGTAGTTGAGTTTTAGTTAGCACAGTGTACACATCGGCTTTTTCAATCATGTATTTATCAACGAAATGAGTCACATATTTAGCCCACTGCTCTGAGGTTCTCTGCTAAATCAATTATGTCAACTAAATGTGATTGTATTTTAGGTTTCAGTGACTGAATCAACGTCTGTCTAAACAGCGCCTCTGTTGTGTCAGTAAAATCTCCCATCTGTGGTTATCCATGCATCTCCACCGTCTCTAGGAGACGGCAATTTATTGTTGTGTTCTGCATCCAGCAATGTAAATTGTGTATTGGTGTGCGTCACCTGTCCGTCGCCGTCCCTGGTTAGGCGCAGTGGCATCACATGTTTTGGGTTTTTCTTCAGGCATCCTCTGAGATCATGAATTTTATTCTCATATTTACCAAAACCTCACGTCATCTCCTGCTCTCGGCCTGACATCACAGGCCAGATTGTCCACCCGTCTCTTCCTACTTCTCTTCTGCTCGGACCAGCAGAAGTCCGTCTCGTCGTTTCCGTCTAGTCTTAGTCTCCAATTCACATCTGAATTGAGTCATGTCTTTGTCTTAAAGTAGTCCCAATATTCATGTCAAACAAACGTCACATGTACTTACAAGATATCTAGAAGTTTACTCATGTATTTACAAGATAATTACAACTTCAGCCCTAGTGTTTACAAGATAATTTACATTTCAGCTCAGGTGAGGATGCCGCATGTTCAGATGAGTAGGATTTTGTTTCTCACCGTCTGGACGCTCAGTGGACCGCAGAGCTTCACCGACTGGGCCGTGTGGTGGTGCCATTCTCTCCGGTGGGGCCTAAGAAGGGCCTTCCCCTTTCTTGACATCTCAGTCATTTAATAATGTGTTTTAAATGAGAGTGCGTAACTCTTGCTACTACAGGATCTCCCTCTCATGAGGGCTGCGTTCCTAAAACACAGCCCTCACTACATGAGGCTCATCTATATGCGTGTGTGTGTGTGTCTTTAACAAAGTGTGACTCACCCCCACCACACAGCACCGGAGTCAGAGGCGTCCACTCTGGTCCCCTGCTGATGCCAGACCTCTGGTTTGCTTGGTCTGGAAATACATTTTATTGACCCACAGTATAAACTGTCTTTGTAGTGTCTCCTTCCCCAGGTCTGGAATTCGCCCCCCACTTTGGGGCATTAAGGGTGGATTAGGTGTGTGATAACCAAATGGCAACCCCTCTGCTGACTAGAAAAACAGTCCCAGAGTTACATTTTCAACTATATAACTGAGGCCTCACTGGGCCATAAAAGCCTATTATTCTTATTCAGACTACACGTTTATTCTCCTGTGGTCGTCATGATTACTTGAGGTGTAGTGTTTGTGTGTCTGTGCATTTTACCTGTTCTTGTCCGTCGCTGGATCATCATCAATAGTCTTGGAACCTTCTCGGATGGTTTGTGTGTCATACTTACATAATTACAGAAACACAGCATCGTACCTATTCACCGTTCTGTGCTTCTAACCCCCTGCTCCTGTCACCCTTAGCATGTGCGTGTTTGTTCTTAAGAAAACTCCCTGTGGCTACTATCTCCCTCGTTCCAGAGCTCAGAGTCATAAAAGTGGGGGGATGATCTGGTACATCCCCATTCCTGTGCTTAGCTGAGCAAATGGTGGGGGTCGAATGGCTTCAAACGCATCCCAAGACCGAGTGGACTTGAGAGGGCCCTTCTCACCCCCACTCAGCCATAAAAAGACAGGCATTCAGCCACTCGTCCTCCCTGAACCCACCATTTTGTGATTTTACCTCCACTATGCTGATCTGGGGTTTTCTTAAATTGTCTCCTCTCTAATCCTGTGTAGACCTGCCTCCAATGCTCCGGTCTGGAGGTCGCCGCTTCGGCTGTTGTCCTGCTCGCCATCTTGTCTCCGTGTCATGCGGCTCCTTCTGCACCTGGAAGATATTCTTAAACTCTTTAAGCAGCATTTTTCCTTATTACATGTGTCCTTCTCTCATACTTACCCGTTCTCCATTGTCTTCCAGTTCTCCCTTCTTTCTTAAACGACTTTTTCCTTCACTTACCGAAACACATGACTTCTTCCGTCTTCTTCTTAGAAGTTATACATCATCAGTTATTTCTTCAACCAGTATCTTATTACTGCTTTGCAATTCTACATATGTTTCTATATTTAGGTGTTTATTCTCAGGTGGGGGTGTTGTCTCCCTCGAATGGATAAGACGGGGCTGCAGTTCCCCCCCCCCATCCATCCGTCTTTTACTTATAGCAACCTTAGATCTCCATGCTCCCCCACGCTAGCTGTGTGTGTGTGTATTCCATTCACAGCAAGTTTGCATAACATCTCCCCCCATGGCCCTGCTGATGAGCCATCAGCAGCCATTTTGACTCAACATTTCACTTTAACAGACAATCAATTTTTCCTATCTAAATTAGCTATTAGACGTCTTTCGGACCCCGCTCTATTCTCACTTTATCCCAAGAGTACAGGTCTTGAAACCTCTAAGCGCTGCTTTTTTACTCCGGAACCCTAATTAGAATTATACGTCAAAACCGTCTGTAAACAATTTATGCTGCTTTTATTTGACGTATGATCGAATTAAAACAAAACATTAAAATGGTGTCGCTAACGCACTCACAACCGGGCCAAGTAGGCCCGATCGCCTATCTAATATTTAATCTTTTCGTCCTGGGGTCTTGAAACCCGCCGCGCTGCTTTCCAGGGCATTAATTACCACACAGACTATATTTTAATACGTGAGAGGACAAATTGTGGTATAATCATTCATAACCAATGCAGTTTTCGGATTGCGTCTCTGCAGAGACCAAACCACGTTTTCAAACGCCCTTACCCTTTATTAACTCTTTATATTGATAGCGGGGTCCTCTTGTTTTATAGTGCACACTTATCTCGTTTTATCACATTTATTCTTTTCACATTTATTCTTATCCTCTCCAACTGCGCTGATCTGCTTCGTCCGTGTGCTTTTCACAGAATGCAAACTTTAACGTTACTTTATTAAACGGGCGTTACTTCAAATACGACTTTAACTCGTACGCTCTTGCAAGACCAAGCTACTATCTGGCAGAATTAATCAAATAGGTTCTGCTCACCTTTGTTTGCGCAGATCAGATACACCCATGTGACCAGATTAAACCTTCCTTGCCAGATCTGGCTGGGCTGGGAATTGTGTAGGCTTAAGAGTTTGCTCTTTTCGTATATTTTTCTGTGTACATACCACTGTAAGAAAAGGAACCTGATAAGCCCTTTGACTTTTTCATGAGCTTGACACTGTTGTGGCCAACTGACCTGCTGCTTGCCAAGTCTTTCTCTTGGAATACAGAATGTACCATCAATCAGTCAGTCATCCCAAACGTGTCCTTTCTACATCCTGCGACCACTAACTAATTCATTCATATGTCACATTTTAATCGTTTCTCTGCTTGGTCTAACAGGGAGTCTCAGGAGTTTGTTGAAAAGTTTGAAGGAGCTCTTGGCAAAGGAAAAGGCCGGAGGCTATATGCATTCAAAGTCCTGATATCAAAGGTAATTTGATGGTTGTGTAACTGGTGGATCCCAAGATGCAGAGACCAAAATCACTAAATACAGTCTTTAATAAGCAAAATGGAAATCCATGGTGAGAATGCTGCCTCCCCGAGCCGGTCCCCAATAAGTGGTGGAAGATGGTTGAATTAAATTTTGCCCTCCTTGTTCATAGGAGATTGGGTGGATCTTCCTAACCTACCGGTACACAAAACTTTTCTGAAAGATATTTTAAATCAGAAAAACAAACAAAGAAAGATGACACACATCTTGGACATGATAATCAAAAACTCCAGGAAGACTGATATCCAATACTATTTTTAAATAATGTTGTTAAAACCCTATTTAATCTGTAATCTTAACTGGTATTTTAACAACATAAATTGGTATTTCAAAATGATTTCAATCACTTCGAGGTCCTTGTACTTTTAGGGACTCAATAGCTCTTTGGAATAATTTCATGATTTTTCTAAATTGTTTATTGTGTCTTTAAACAAGTCACCATCTTTATAATTTTTTGGAGAACACTGTTAGTAGATATTTCACCCTCAAGTAAATAAGTAAGTACGGTAAGATATAATAACTAATCTATAATTTTTTTAATTTCAGAAATGTATCAAATTTAAGCGTGATTTTGAGAACTTCAAAACTGCCTGCATACCCTGGGAGAGGAAGATAAAGGAAGTAGAAAGTTGGTAATGACATTACCTGAAAAAGTATTACTGAGCCTATTCTCACTATTTCTGATACTTTATATTTCTAATTATAGGTCATTTTGGATCATCTGTGGCATCTTACTTTATTTTTCTGAGATGGATGTACGGCCTGAATCTGGTACTGTTTGGGTTTATGTTTGGCCTGGTGATGTTACCTGAGGTACGGCCAGCCTTGGAATACATGATAATACTTGATGCCAGACACTGTTGGTGTTGAGCTTTTCCGTCTGTCTTTAGATTCTTATGGGTCTTCCCTATGGCTCCATTCCAAGGAAAACTGTGCCGAGAGAGGAGCAACCCACAGCCATGGACTACGCTGTGCTCTTTGACTTTGGGGTGAGGATCTGTCTTTAACAATTTATAATTAAATAAGAATTAAACAATAACAATAAAACCAGCTAAATGGTATCTGAACAGGATGGATGATTTCTACAACTATTTATACAGAACAGACATACCGGTATTACCCCACAGATGAGCTTTCAACACCGATATTTAAGATAAATGAATCTGTTTCGGTGGAAAATTGGGATTATTTTCTACTCTCCGGTTCCTTCCACCATCAGATAGGGACCATCTGTCTCTGTAACCATAACATCTTTCCCAAGGACAGGTCGCAGTGCTCTTAAGTGTCATTGTGATGTGTATTTGCAAGTTTGAATATTTATTTGTAATTTACAGGGCTACTGCAAGTACTCCTTTTTATTTTATGGGTACTACAACAATGAACGCACAATTGGGGTCCTGCAGTTCAGACTCCCCCTGTCATACCTTTTGGTGGGCGTTGGGATCTTTGGATATAGCCTGATGGTTGTCATGAGAACGTAAGACAAGATGCACTAGTGTAAGCAGGGAAACTAATTGCTGTGCATGCAGAAAGAGTTGATTTTCCTGGAGTTTTTTCTGCTCATTCTCTTCTCAGGATGGCCCGTAATGCAAATGAAGGGGGAGATGGGGCAGAGGAGGGAGAGTTCACCTTCAGCTGGAAGATGTTCACCAGCTGGGACTATCTGATAGGAAACCCTGAGACAGCAGACAATAAGTATGCCTCCATTACCACCAGCTTCAAGGTGAGTAGGTGTCTTATGTTGCATTCATGTTGGGGGGAATGAGCTCTGTGTCACGGCCAGCAATGGTTTCCCTCTAATTTCCCATAAAAACATTCTAAAGTTCACGATCAGAAAACTTTTGGTGCATCAATTAATTGCAATTTTGCACCACTGAAGGAATCCATCGTGGATGAACAGGAGAACCAGAAAGATGAGAACATCCATCTCCGGCGCTTCCTGAGGGTTCTGGCAAACTTTCTGATCACAGCATGCCTTGGAGGCAGTGGATACCTTATCTACTTTGTGGTGAAACGTTCTCAGGAGTTTGCAAAGACAAACAATGAAAATCTGTCATGGTTTGAACAAAATGAGGCAAGTTAGACAATTCAATTTTCGCTACCTTTTACTCTTTAGCAAAGCTATGTTAAGATTATTATTCCAGAAGAAAATGAGGAGCTGTGAATTTTCATGAGATCACTAAGATCACTAATGCAGCCTTATGGGTAGTACGGGTAGTGTGGGAGGACATGAGAGTGGCTGGTGTTGGGGAGGACGATGCAAAGTAGTCGTAGTAGTAGCAACGATTAGATCGCTAACCCTCTTCTTTTGTCTCATTGTTAAGGTTGAGTTTGTGATGTCACTGCTGGGGCTGGTTTGTCCTCCTCTGTTTGAGACCATTGCAGAATTGGAAGATTATCACCCCCGTATTGCCCTCAAGTGGCAGCTGGGACGAATATTTGCTCTTTTCCTGGGGAATCTTTACACCTTCCTCTTTGCCCTGTTTGATGAGGTCAATGCCAGGGTATGAGAGATATGTTTCTTCTTGTTGCTAAACAGATGGGCTACCTTGCCTTTAGGCTATTTCTATTATGTTTCTATGGTAACAACTGCCGCTAAGACATTTGCTGTGTTTTGTCCGGCACCTGATATATTATATGATGTGTTTTAATTGATTCTTAATTATTTTAAATCAAAATGGTTGCATTGCATCTGTTCATTTTTTTAATATCATCATAATCAAGACCTGCAGAAGAAGAAACTTTCAGGTAGACAGGACAGCTTAGATGGAGGAGAGGATGGACAAATATCAGTTGACAAGGACTATGAATGTAATCATGTTAAGAATAAATGGATAATAAGGTGGCACTGTGGTGCAGTGAGTAGCACTGTTGCCCCACACGTCCTGGGTTCAAATCCACTTGGGGTTGTTCTGTGCAGTTTGTATGTTCTCCAGGTTCACTGGCTTCCTCCAACCACCAAAATCATGCAATTTAGGTGAATTGGTCACTTCAAATTTTCTTGAATGTTTGTCTATCTGTGGCTCTGCGATGAGCTGCGACTCATCCGGGGTGTTGGAACTGGTGTGAGATCATGCTTTGATCTGCTTTCTGTTCTTCAGCTGGAGAGTGAGAAGTTGATCAAGAATGCCACTGAGTGGACTTTCAATGAGTACTATACCAACTACAGCTCTTTCTTCAACACGACAGATGTTCCTCCTCCAGCTGTGCACCCCGCCGACGTCATTCGAGGACCCTGCTGGGAGACAGCAGTGGGAAGGGTCAGTCTAGATGCTGTATAATATTCAGAAATGTTTGTGGCCACGGGAGAAATATATTTTTTGGACAGAATTGTTCATATTCCCCAAACCTCCATTGTGAGCCGCTGTTTGACAATTCTGTGTCCCATAGCCCCCACCTCTCCTATAACGAAACGTTTTCAAGCGGTTGTCCTTGATCACATGAATAGATTTTCAAGGCCTCTCACAATTTGCAGCAACAGTATGAGAGCAGATTATGTTTATTTGATGATAGATTATGTTGTCTACAGCCTACACAGCAGCTACACAGTTTTATTCACACTTCATACTTCTGACTGTAGGTACAGTCAGGCATCCTATCACAGAACAGCATTTTCCAGAGGACATGCTCTGGTTTGTCGACTTCCTGAGTTAACTGTCGGTTGAAAAATTGGACCGTTTGTCAAAACACAACAATGTTGGGAAGATACAAGAGTTAGAAGGAATAAGCCAGTGGTCTTCCCACAGATGGGCCCCAGATTGAGGAGTAGCTGAATCAGTTTGCTCTGGGAAGTTTGTTCCCTGATTGACTTTTTTGATCACCTTAGTTGCCATACTATCGCCAGACAGGTATTTGTCAAGAACACAGCCCAAATAGGTAATCTCTTCTTTGCTGGAGATTACTGTATTGTACCACTGAGAGTGGTAAGCCTTCACTTCGGGCCC
The DNA here is from genome assembly GCF_040956055.1 of Brachionichthys hirsutus. Lineage (NCBI taxonomy): Eukaryota > Metazoa > Chordata > Actinopteri > Lophiiformes > Brachionichthyidae > Brachionichthys > Brachionichthys hirsutus. Next base: position 39,751 of record NW_027180357.1, on the reverse strand, counting down.
CAGGGCAGACACGGCGTCCCGCCTCCAGCCAGCCCCCCACCAATGCAAGAGTCACATCAGCCTCCTGCTGCTGCTTCAGCTGCTCAGTGGTCAGCGGGAGCCATCCTTCTCCATCGTTGGAGGGGCTGGCGCTGGCCACGCTGAGTGTCATCTGGCTCCGTTCCTCCTGCCGCCGGCAGTAGCGACACTCTACCGCTGCACATGGACGCCGGGAGAGCGCATCAACGTTGCCGTGAAGTCGCCCCCCCCCCCCGGTGCTGGATGTCGAAGTCATATCCCTGGAGGACCTCCAGCCAGCGGGCCACCTGGTCTTCAGGGTTTAGAAGTGACGCAGTAGTTCTTCTCTGCTCTGCTCAGCGCTCGACTGAAGTAGGCCACCACACGCTCTCCTTCTTCCCCCTGCTGGGAGAGGACAGCCCCGATGCCGACGTTGCTAGCGTCTGTGTCCACAATAAAGGGCAGCTGAGCATTGGGGTACGCCAACACTGGGGTTTCAGTGAGAGTTCTCTTGAGTTGGGCAAAGGCGGCTGCGCATTTGTCGTCCCAGTTGAACGGCTGGCCCTTGTTGGTGAGGCGGTGCAGTGGGTCGGCAATGGTGGCAAAGCCCTGGACGAACCGCCAGTAATACGAAGCCAGTCCCAGGAAGCTCCGCAGCTCATTGACATTGGCTGGGGTTGGCCATTCTTGAACTGCAGCCACCTTCGCTGGGTTAGTAGCCACACCACGCTAACCACATGGCCCAAGAACTCCGTCTCCCTGGACAGCAGATGACATTTAGCAGGGTTCAGTCGCAACCCGGCCTGGCGAATGGCAGCAAAAACCTCACCCAGGTTGGCCAGGGCTCCGTCGAAGTCAGTGGCATGCACCAGCCGGTCATCAAGGTACACCACACAACGACTCCGCGGCACATATCTGGTGCGTTGCAGAGTCCAAACGGCATGACACGGAACTGCCATAGCCCCTGGCCGATGGTAAAGGCAGTCTTTGGTCTTGCTTCGGGGGCCAGCTCCACCTGCCAATAGCCACTGCGGAGATCAAGGGAACTGAACCAGCTGGACCCAGCGATGTAGTCGAGGGCGTCATCGATGCGCGGGAGTGGGTAGGAGTCTTTCTTGGTGACTGCATTGAGGCGCCGGTAGTCTACGCTCATTCTTCTTCCTCACCAAGAAAACCGGGGCAGCCCATGGACTATTTGATGGCTCGATCACACCAGCAGTAAGCATCTCACGGACCATTTCCTCCGCCGTCTGCCATCTCAAAAGGGCCAGCCGATGAGGTCGTAGGCGAATGGGTTGAACATCACCCGTCTCAATGGTGTGCTGGAGCAGGCCAGTCTGCTTACAGTCCTTATCTTTGGCAGCAAAAATGTCTTTGTAGCCATCGAGGAGGTGTTTCAGCTGCTGGTGCTGCTGGGGATTTAGGCCATCGCTGCTGCATAGCCATAGCTGGTATATGGCCTCGGTTGTCTCTGTAGATGGGGCGACAGTTGACTCTGTGGTCAGTTCTGGGGCAGGTTGGGGTTGTGCCAGGCTGCTGGCTGCAGCTGATTGGTGGCGCCTCCTCGGTCAGGTCCCACTCTCTCGGCCAGCCTGGAGCTCCATGGTCTCTCCGCCAAGGGTGACAGCCTTCCCTACCACGTCGTCCTGGGCTCCCCAGCGGTTCAGCAGGTTCAGGCCGATGATACACTGGTCAAGCCAGAACTCATGGATCACCTCCTGGTCTCCGACCCTCACTGTCAGCCACCTGCTTCCCCCCCATGACAACTGTTTCCCCTGTCACTGTCATCAGCTTGGTGTCGGTTGGCGTCCATGCAGTGGGAGGTAAGACGAGAGTGTCGGTGCCTACCAGGGAGATGGTGGACCCCGTGTCCATCAAGGCTTGGCAGGGCTGTCCATCAAGCCAGCAGTTCAGATACAGTCCTTTGGTATGGCCACAGCTGCCCACCAGCGTGCATCTACCTTGGAGGGGGTATGGAGGTCGGAGTGGCAGTCCCCTCATTGAGCCACTCCGCTGTCGTTTCCCGCCTGTCTGGCCTTTGGAGCAGAAGCAGGACAATCCCGTGCGATGTGACCAACCTCATCACACCGGTAGCAGCGGTAGTCTGCGGCAACGGTGCCCAGGTTCTCCCCTTCCTGGCGGTGTCGGTTGGCCAGCTGCTCTCTGCCCTGGTCAGCGAAAAGCCGCTGTCCAAACCGCCTCTGTAGTGCAGTTGTCAAGGTGTGGAGGTCCTGCTGCTCCGCTGGGGCGAGATCAAGGAGCACTTGCACCGCCTTCCCCTCCAACGCTAGGGCCAGGTGAACAGCGGCTTCTTCATCACTCCAGCCACTGTACGATGCTGCTAGTTGGACTTGGGCAATGAAGGGCATTAGCGGCGTCATCCCACTGTATTTGGGCAGCTTGACTGACGTCTTAGCAGTGGTGGGCGGTCAGGGCCTGCAAGGCCTTCTCTGCTTGCCTAACATAACCAGAAATCAAGAATATATGATCATATTTATGATAAAATCAATTTAATTTTATGTATATATATATATATATTCTTCACATTCATGTCATATTATATTCCAATGATGTATTTTTAGGTGAGAGTTTTTATCCAATCAGAATTCAGCTAGCTTGTGTTGCCAGGCGGATTTCATAGTACCAGTGGCAAATACTATCCGTCCGAGACCTTCTGAATCTGCGCTGCTTGCCGTCTGTGTTGTGTCAGTGAACGGGCTCGTAGAGTTGAGTTGATAGACAGTTGCGATAGCCAATCAGATCACGAGTTGGTGAAAGTAAGGCCTTCCTGCCTGTGATTGGATACTCCGTGTGAGAGGGCAGCGCTATGCATATTGCGTCATCAACTGCACACCTGCACGCCTGTACGGCGCGACCGTCCGAAAATAAAACCACAACTATTCTTGCATTTTTAACCCACAATGGCCGAAGGAGGGGAAAGTGTGGATTTGGTTGTGGATATTCTTGAAAGGCCATTTTCAAGACGGACTTTTACAGAGAAGCTAGCTCTCGTGAGCCGACGTCGTCCAAGCTAGCTAGCTAGCTAACCTGTCCCAGGTGGGGAAAGCATTTGTACGCCACTTCCAGGCTTCAAACTTTTGGCTTACAGCTTCCGAGAGTCGCAGCAAATTGTTCTGCTGGGAATGCCTTTTGTTTGCAAGGGATCGATTTAATGTTTGGAGCAACACTGGATTTAGGAACTTTAAGAAAGGAGAATGGATTTTGTTTTCAAATAACTGTTTTGGGGGACAGCTGTTTTGGTGAGTACCAACATTTTATTTATTTAACATGATGACGAAATAAAATCACAGATATACTGTAAATGCAATGTGTGTAAATAATGTGGCGCGCCGGTGCAGCTGTGTGATTGTAGTGGAAGTACACAACGAGACAAATGTGGCCGTTTTGTTGCGGTCTTTCTTATATTAAACTGCAAGTTTGCAATTTAAAGCTTGCCTATATTCATGGTGGACTTTAAAACGTTTTGGACAAATAATGTTAAATTCCCTTTTATTTATAACTTTGATAGTACCACGTATAGTGATAAGTTTTAATTGCTGATGCAGTTTATTGATTTTTAAATGCTCTGGAAAAAATATCCCGTGTTGTACACGATTGAGGTGATGCAACACCCGGTAGTGCGTGAGTGTGTGTTTGTACATTATTTCTAAAGCCGTGGTGTCATAAATGACGGTATTCCGAGGGGTATTTATTCAAGTCGGACTAAGTTGGACTTCACTGAAGGCCTAGGTGTAAAATGCACCGCCCGCCACTGCGTCTTAGAGTCTCTTGTAGTAACTCACCCAGCCAAGAGGGGGCGACGGTGCTCCAGCGCCCCAGTTGCAGCAGGCTGCTCAGCCAGCAGGGGGCGCTGACGCCCCAGTGCACCGGAGCCGCCAGGAAGTCGGTCCGTCTTCAGCGTGGCTCTGACTGCCCGCCCAGGTTCGTTGACCTCCATCCCCATCCTTCTGGAAGCCAGAAATCCCACTTCTGACACCAATGTAGCGAGCTCAAGGAGGAGAACCACGCTGGAATTGAGCTTGTGTCAACAAGTGCCTTCATTGTGACACAGGATGACCTGACTGCACATGGATGCTGCACTGATGACATTCAACGCAACCCCCCTCTCACTCATGGTGCCAAAAGCACAACCCAGTCACTCCCATGATGCATTGCGCCTCACACACACACAGTGACCGGCCCTCGTGATCACTGCAGTATTATCTATCGACTGTGACCTTGAAATCATTAACATTTATCTCACGTAGAGAGTGTTTAGACCCAAAAAGAATCGATTCGGTTTTACCAAGATGTAGTGACAGTTTGTTATCCGTAAGCCAAGTACGGATTCTGGTGACCTCAGAGCTGAGAGCCTCCTCAACCTGCACTTTGTCCTCTCCCGAAATCAGGAGTGCTGAGTCATCAGCAAACAGGAACAATTTGCAGTTACAGGCAGCATTCATGTCGTTAATGTATAGGAGGAACAGTAACGGCCCTAGAATGCTGCCTTGAGGAACCCCACAGCTCACCGGGAGGGACGAGGACAAGGTAGTTGTAGGGAATTTCCATAGTAGATGGGATTCCACAACGTGTTTACATGCCGACAGAACAACAGGGACGCACCACGTTTAGTTTGTTATTGTAATGACTGATTTCAATTGAACGCATCACAACAGTGACATCACACAACACAGATAAACATGGGCTTAGATTGGCTGGGGCAAAGTCCCGCCTTTAGGGGACAGAATGACGTGAGGACGAAGAAGGAAGCGTCTTGATTCCAATGAAGCGCGGGCACGAGAGCTGTGTTGGAATCTCAGCGCTGATATCTGAACTAATTGTACTGATCTGTTAATTATATAAATGTCTTAATCTTAACCCACATTCTCCTCATTGAATACGCACCCACTACGGAGAACAAGAACCGGAAGAGGGTTTGGTAAAACCCTACATTCCGTTTATGTCCACCATTTGTTCTCGTCCCTCAAGGTACGATTTCATCCAGTTTGTTGATGTGCTATCAAAACCAATCGCCCTTAGTTTATTCAATAGGATTGAATGGTTAATGGTGTCAAAGGCCTTCTGGAGGTCCAGCATGACCATGCCGCAGTATTTGCCCGCGTCTACTTCACGCTTGACGTAGTCGGTCAGATATATGAGGCATGTGTCAGTGGAGTGGGATGTTCTGAAGCCCGATTGGAATTCAAAGAGCAGGTTATGCTCGACGCGGTAGCGGTTGATTTTCTCATGGGGCGACATATGACCGTGTCGGCATACGACAAAACCCTCGGAACCAATTGTCGTCGTCCCCTTGTAATTTAATTGTTTGGGTTTTAATGTGTTCTTTATCAATTATTCTTATTTTTTTCAGGAGTTTGTGAAGCTGATTGTGTCGGACATTCAGGTGACCTATTTGACCATCCTGATTGGTGACTTTACTCGCGCTGTCATTGTCCGCTTCCTGAACTACTGCTGGTGCTGGGACCTGGAGGCCGGCTTTGTGAGTATTCAGACTGTGTCCCTTTGGGTTACAATATGTGTGCTTTTTGTTTTCATTTGTTTCATTGCTTAAAATAAAAATTGCAATAAATACATATTTAGTTTTTGTCCTATAAGACACTGTTAAGTGAAGAGTGATATTTAGATTGTTGTAGCTGTGGTTGACTGAATTTCAAGCTATTTGATAATTTATATTGTTATCATGGCGTAGCTATAATTAAACGTGAGGGCAGCACAGCGCTGACTGGATACGGGTCAACTTGATACCGTGCAATGACATCTGGCAGGACAGCTGATCCCTAAGGTTCAGCCAAACAGGACACTGCAAAGAGAAGTTAATTACACAAAGACAGGATACTCAGCCTGGTTTTACTACTGCAGCTGTTGTTGGTTTGATTCCAGCCTTCCTATGGAGAGTTTGACATCAGTGGGAATGTGCTGGGACTGATCTTCAATCAAGGAATGATATGGTGAATTGCTTAGCGTCTGTATTTTATGTGCTGTTTCAGCATAACATTCTGTAATGTTATATATGATTATTTTCTCTCTGTCTCCAAATTTTCTATATGTATGCTCTTTATTTTATTTACATTTTGCATGTAACATTTGTTTAGCCTGGTAGGTCAATTGAGAACCAGTTTTCATTTACACCCCAATATGCACAAAATGCATCTATCAGCAATGAGAGATGAGTCTTCGGCAACAACTTTAACCTCTCAAGAGTCTGGGCAGCTCTAATATTCAAAGGTAAATTTAGGGCAGCACCTGCGAAGGCTCAGTCCTCTTTAGTGTCAATATTAGATATTGGGACATCTAAAAGCAACTCATTTGATGACCTCAGTGCCCCCTGCTGGTGCATAAACATCCACTAACCCTAACTCATAACCCCTAATCCCCTCCCTAACCCCGAATCCCCTCCATGACCCCTAATCCCATCCCTAGCCTAAATCCCCTCCCTAACCCCTAATCCCCTCCCTAACCCCTGACCCCTCCCTGACCCATAATACCATCCCTAGCCTCTAATCCCCTCCCTAACCCCTAATCCCATCGCTCGCCCCTAATCCACTCCCTGACCCCTAATCCACTCCCTGACCCCTAATCCACTCCCTGACACCTAACCCCTAATCCCATCCCTAGCCCCTAACCCCTAATCCCCTCCCTGACGCCTAAGGCCATCCCTAGCCCTAACACAATGACACATGTTCAAAGTAAGTGGCAAAAACCATGTGCAGTGTTCTTGGACAGCAATGAGTTTTTAAAAGCAGGAAGAGAGATTAATGAACCGAGTTTTAAATCCTGCTTCAGATTATTTCATTCATTTGCAGGAGAAAATTGAAAATAGTGGTTTGTGGGGGTGGGGTCTTCAATTATCCTCAGGGAGTTATTGAGGCAGCGGCGGGTGTCGAGGTCCCCCATCCTGGGCAGCTCACACCCTGTGATCTTCTCTGCAGCGCCTGAGACGTTTATATATGAGACAGATACCTAGATACTTGTAGCAGGTCTCAGAACCATCAAAGAAAAGCTTGCATTGTCTTTCATTTATATAGGAGCTAGACTCTTAGGAAATACACCGATGACGTTGGATCCTGTTGTTTTCCTCAGGATGGGCGCATTCTACGCCCCAGGTTTGGTGGGTCTGAACGTTTTGCGTCTCCTGAGCTCCATGTACTACCAGTGCTGGGCCGTGATGTGCTGCAATGTTCCTCATGAGCGCGTTTTCAAGGCCTCGCGGTCCAACAACTTCTACATGGGCCTGTTGCTGCTGGTGCTGTTCCTGAGCCTGCTGCCTGTCGTCTACACCATCATGACCTTGTCACCGTCCTTTGACTGTGGCCCCTTCAGGTCAGTACAATCAGATCACACAATACTTTTATAGTAGCAGAAAATGATTCTATTTATTTTGAAGGTTAACAAAATTCACATCAACTTATTAATGAACTCAATTTATATGTCTGGAGTCATTTGATATCTATATTGTTTATTCGCATGCTAGTTTTTAGTATTTTGAGATGATAAGTCACTGTCTAGGCTGGCAGCACGGTGGCATATTGTTTAGCGCTGTCTCCTCACAGCAGGAAGGTTCTGGGTTTGATTCCTCTCTGTGTGTAGTTTGTATGTTCTCTCCGTGTCTGTGTGGGTTCTCTCCGGTTCCCTCCAAAAACAAGCATCTTAGGTGAATTGATCACTCCAAATTGTCTGTCTAAGTGTGGCCCTGTGATGAGCTGGTGACGCTTCCTAGGCGTGCCCACCTCTCTCTGGCAGTCAGATGGGAGGATCCAGCAACACCTGTGACCCACAAGGTGGATGCAGCAGCCAAGAAAGTGAATGAATGAATGAAGCCGCTGTCATCCAGCAAGCTAAGAACACATTCTACATTGTGATGGCCATCAGCCATTCTCGGTGCTCCTTCCTTCAGTTCTCCATGCCGGGCTTCCTCCCATCTCATCGAGAAGACTCATTCCACCTGTGGCCTTGACTATAAAGACATGGCCTTTCCAATATGGCCATCTATGTCCTGAATCGCTGGTTCCTTCAGATTCCCCGGCGTAGTTTTGGTTGCTCTGGTTGATGATTAGCTAACCGTGCTATCCTTCTTGGTTGTGCCCTTAAATGAGCTGGGCATAACGAAATCCTTATTTATTTGAAAGCGACTTTGCATCTACTTTCCCATGGCAGATCAGTCAAGCACATCTATGCTTAGACATAATAAAATGTATGAGATTAGCAAGACTAGATGAACATGTATTTGATCCCCAGTGGCCAGGAGAAGATGTATGTCATCGTCATGCAGACTATAAAACAGGATCTGCCAGCCTTCATCGGTAAAGTTTTTGCCTATGCTACTAACCCTGGGCTCATTCTGCCTGCTGTTCTCCTCATGGTGTAAGTATCATTTCAAAATGTGAAACGAGACAGAAGATCGATGGATCACGTATCACTGTAGATTTTGTCTGAGACGTACCATACAACAGGTTGGCCATCTACTACCTGAATGCAGTGTCAAAGGCATACCAACAAGCAAATATGGACCTTAAAAAGAAGATGCAAATGGTCAGTGCAGGCGAGCGTCTTCTTGTTGTGTCAGTTCTGCTTTGGTCAATCAAATGAATGAATGCCCATCTTATTGGGGGACACCGTAGGCTCGAGACGAGGAGAAGAATCGGAGGAACAACAAGGACAGCACAAATCAAGTAATGAAAGACTTGGAAGACCTGCTGCCAAACAAGTCTCTAATACCACCTCCCTCCGAGGAAGACGAGCAACCTCCACCTGGTACGATCAATCCCTGGTCTAACCTTTTATTGTACTCCGTTTGGTCATTTACACCCGACTGTCCTCACCACCCTTTTTGCTCTCCATTTGGGTTCTCAGATGTTGTAATTGAGAAGGGGAGCAAGACTACCAAAACCAAGCCAGGTGCCGCAGAACAGGGGGTTAATCTACAAAATGACGTGTCGCTGACTGCACCAAACCCCCGAGCTCCAGTGACCCATGCCCCAGGGCCAAGAAGAGGTCCTCCTCGCAATACAAGGGGACCTCAGCCTGGACGTGGAAGAGGAAGAGGGCAGGGTGGGCCTCCAAGGCAATAAGAGTCCAGATCTACATTCTCCTCAAACATCCAGTCTGTTAACATGCCGTTCACATTTATTCATAAACTGTAAGGGCAATAAAAATGTATTGCCTGACTAATAAATATCATTTTTTCACATCGAACTTATGAACATGGGTTGACAATCTTGTCCAGGAAGAGGATGTTTTAAATAAATGGCCGAGGAGGATGGAATGAGGAGTGATTCCAATGCCTGTGGCAGCAGCAGCAGTGGCCCCAGCCTCGTCCACATCCAGGGTAGCCTTGTGCACCACCTGTGGAGCAATGCAGCGTGAGCAGCAACATAAGGAAGGAGGGATGTGTTAAACCACTTATTCTGTCCTTACGTCTGACACGGACAGATTGTGTCCCTCTGCAATACCCGAGAAATCTGCAGCACTGCCAAACATATCTGTCATTCCCATTTGCATCAACGCATCAGCCAGAGAGTACGAGGTCTTCATGGAAAACTTTGGAATAGATACTTGATATATCCTGAAAGGAAACAGACCTCTGTTTGTGAAGGATGTGATGGACAACACTGAGGAGTTTGTGCTGCTAAGAATTTATTATCTTCCATCGCCGCCGTCCATCGTGGCTTTCCTCACCACTGTCTCTAAGCCGTCCATCGTGGCTTTCCTCACCACTGTCTCTAAGCCATCCATCGTGGCTGTCAAAACGGCCTAGCATGCATTCTCTATTCAAATAAAACACCTAAAGCGCAGTAAATCATTTACATTTTATTTAAAGCATTATAATGACTGACTAACGTGCAGCTGATTAAATATTAAATTCAACAGGTAAGAAATAAGTAACTGAAGTAGTAGTAGTACCGGTAGTTAAGCATAGTAGCTAGTCCTTGTTTATATTCAGGTTCAACATGCCCCCCTTGGTGCCTGGTGCAGGGATGTGGGCGTGCCATCAAGGTGTGGCTTTCCTTCCAGAAACACCTTTCAGTAGAGAAACAGGGATGATGTCAGGTACCTCAGAGAAAGCGCGTGTTTCTACTTTATCTCATTTTTATACAAAACTTATGGCGTGTTCATGTTTGTATGTACACTGGGTCTACTGGTCTGACCTGTCGTACTGTCCTCAAGCTGGTCAAGCTGTGTCTGTTGACTTATGGGACACCGCCTGTCATCCTTCAATTCTGGCACAGTACCTGGTAAATCCTCCATCACCTGTGCTGCCACTGGGCCCCTTCTAGTCTGAACCACGGGGTCCTCATGGCAGGTGGACATGTCAGTCATCTCCCAGGCACCTGAGAAGAATGTCTGGTTGATGTGAAAGGCAAGTTTCTTGGAGACAAACTTTATCTGACTCTCACTGGAATCTACTATTGGACTGTCTTGTCCCGTGAGGGGTCGCCACAGCAACCCAACGTTCTCCACTTCACCCTGTCCTTTGTATCGTCCTCCCCAACACCAGCCACTCTCATGTCCTCCCTCACTACGTCCATGTATCTTCTCCTGGGTCGTCCTCTAGCCCTGTCCTTTGCATCCTCCTCCCCAACACCAGCCACTCTCATGTCCTCCCTCACTACGTCCATGTGTCTTTTCCTGGGTTGTCCTCTAGGCCTGTCCTTTGCATCCTCCTCCCCAACACCAGCCACTCTCATGTCCTCCCTCACTACATCCATGTCTCTTCTCCTGGGTCGTCCTCTAGCCCTGTTCCCTGGCAGTTCCATCCTCAGCATCCTTCTACCGATATAGTCCCCGTCTCTCCTCTGGACATGTCCAAACCATCAAAGTCTGGTCTCTCTGACCTTGTCTCCAAAATGTCTAACCTTCACTGTTCCTCTTATTGTCTCATTCCTAATCCTGTCCAACCTGGTCACTCCCAAGGAGAACCTCAGCATCTTCATCTCTGCCACTTCTAGCCCTGCCTCCTGTCTTTTCCTCAGAGTCACTGTCTCTAAGCCTTCCATCATGGCTATCCTCACCACTGTCTCTGAGCCGTCCATCGTGGCTGTCAAAACGGCCCTAAAAATTCACCTTTCAGGGGGACAGAAACGGAGATAGTCATCACGACTCTCTCTGGATCAATCTCCCCCCACCCTTTTTGTCCACCTACGTTGTACATACTATGTGTCTTTGTAATTTATTGTTATTTTGTATCAATAAAGTAATTTAAAATTTGTTTTATTGGTATTGTTAAATGTCGATGATTTATGTACGAAGGACTTTCAACGGAAACAAGACCACAAGGGCTTTTTAGAAATGGTCCTCTTAGACAGGATGTTTGCATGTACTCGTACTGTAATACATACTACTGTTTGACTGTATTTGAACTGTAATACATGCTACTGTTTGACTGTACTTTTACTGTAACATTCTATCTCATAAATATATTCATCATCATCAGTCTGATCTGGATTCAACCCCTTTGAGCTACTATAAGGGTCACTACAGGAAAAACTGGAGAACGCTAATGGAACGAAGGCTTGCTTTCTTGCTTTCTTTTACAGCACAATAAAAAAACTTTTTTTAAAGAGAACTGATGCAAAACTGAACAATACAGTACAAAAAACAGAAAACACAATCAGTTTGTATCACAAAGATTTGTAACAAGAAGCCATCAACACATTGATTACGTGCTAACGTAACGAGCAGATGGGTTTCCTCCAGTGCGATCCAGTGCAGCTAATGTGCTGGTATGCTGCAGCAGGATCTCAAAGGGAACCAGCCTCTTTAAATATTAACGCTGCAGAGATGGAGCAGAAACTCCTCTGAGCTTGATGCTCCAGACAGGCCTCAGGTTTCTCCTGCTCAGTGTGAGGCTGTAACCAGAAGCTCTGTCACAGATCCACGGTCTCTCCTGAATTTCAATCTCCCACATCCAGGTGAGCATCAGGAAATTAGTAGGTATTAAGTATTTGTCCATATGCTCCTGGGACCCAGCTCGCCAGTCCACTCCAGGGGACATGCTAACTGGCTGGATCTCAGGAGGATATAGCTAATCCAGAAGTAATGACTTTTTATTTATAACAAAGTCAATTTTGATTTCATAATGTCGTTATTCAGCAGAATGACTCGGTCTGTCAATCAAAGCACAGAAGGCGGAGCCAGCTCAGTGATTGGCTGTTCCTTTACACAGACACGAGCAGCAGCACTTGCAGCTGGAGTGAGTTGAGCTGCAGAAACGATACGATGTAAGAAGCAAACAAACAAACAAACAGTCTGGCATGGATGAAATCGTACCTTGAGAGACGAGAACAAATGGTTGACATAAACGGAACCTTGTCCTCGTCCCTCCCGGTGAGCTGTGGGGTTCCTCAAGGCAGCATTCTAGGGCCGTTACTGTTCCTCCTATACATTAACGACATGAATGCTGCCTGTAACTGCAAATTGTTCCTGTTTGCTGATGACTCAGCACTCCTGATTTTGGGAGAGGACAAAGTGCAGGTTGAGGAAGCTCTCAGCTCTGAGAGCAGTAACACTGCAGTAACATGTCCTTTAGTCAGCATCTGCCGGAAGAAGCTCGTTCTGACAGTTTCAACTTGTTTACAGGTCATTTTACTAATTCCAGTCTGAAATCTGCAGGAACATGTTTTTTTGTCAGGCTCTGCCAGAAGAAGCTTGTTCTGACAGTTTCAACTTGTTTACAGGACATTTTTCTTCTTTCAGTCTGAACACTGCAGTAACATGTCCTTTTGTCAGCATCTGCCGGAAGAAGCTTGTTCTGACAGTTTCAACTTGTTTTGAGGTCATTTTACTGATTTCAGTCTGAACACTGCAGTCACATCTTCTGACAGAGGAAGACTCTGCCAGAAGATTTTGATTTTAACGGAGAGACAGTCCGCCTCCGTGGTTTGAGCGGGCAGCAAAACAACAACAAACGGAATGGAACGAGTTTACGCCACCGACCTTAAAAACAGACGAGGACGAATCGTTTCCGTATCAGGCCGGAGTGAAAAAATTAATATTTTACTTTTGAAATAAAAGTAAATGTAACAAAGTAAAAATGAAAAAGTAATTCGTTACACTACTCGTTACTGTAAAAAATAATATTATTTAAGTTACTAGTTAGGCGGCTCGGTGGCGCAGTGGTAAGCACTGTTGCCTCCCAGCGAGATGGTCGCAGGTTCGTCTCCGACTTGTGGCCATTCTGTGAGGAGTTTGCATGTTCTCCCTGTGTCTGCGTGGGTTCTCTCCGGGTTCTCCGGCTTCCTCCCACCTCCAAAAACATGCAGCCTAGGCTAATTGGTGACGCTAAATTGCCCGTAGGTGTGAGTGTGTGTGTGGCTGGTTGTCTGTTTCTGTTGCTCTGCGATGAACTGGCAGCTTGTCCAGGGTGTCCCCTGCCTCTCGCCCATTGACTGCTGGGATTGGCTCCAGCTTGGCCCGCGACCCGATAGCGGAATAAGCGGTTAGAAAATGTAAAAAAAAAAAAAATGATGAAGTTACTAGTTGGTTTCCCAACACTGTGTATAATTTCCAAAAATCACACGGAAGGTCTCTCGCCCTCGCGCTCGCACATCCGGCCAGACAGCGTCTCCTGTCCGTCTGGAAAACTCTTCAGTCATAAAAATAATAATAATAATAATAATAAATAAATTTAAAAATAAATAACTTCGAAAATAAATAAATAAATAAATTTAAAAATACATAAATTTAAAAATAACGAAATAAATAAATTTAAAAATAAATAAATAAATAATTTAATTAATTTTAAGTTATATTGCACCAGCTCAGAACAGACAGTTGTCTCACTTTATAGGTATAGGCAGCCCTTCTGCAAGAGCAGAAGGTTGTTCTGCCAGTTTCAACTTGTTTTCAGGTCATTTTGTTGATTCCAGTCTGAACACTGCAGTAACATGTCCTTTAGTCAGCATCTGCCGGAAGAAGCTTGTTCTGACAGTTTCAACTTGTTTTGGGGTCATTTTACTGATTCCAGTCTGAACACTGCAGTAGCATGTCCTTTTGTCAGGCTCTGCCAGAAGAAGCTTGTTCTGACAGTTTCAACTTGTTTGCAGGTCATTTTTCTTCTTTCAGTGTGAACACTGCAGTAACATGTCCTTTTGTCAGGATCTGCTGGAAGAAGCTTGTTCTGACAGTTTCAACTTGTTTTGAGGTCATTTTGTTGATTCCAGTCTGAAATCTGCAGTAACATGTTTTTTTGTCAGGCTCTGCCCAGAAGAAGCTTGTTCTGACAGTTTCAACTTGTTTTGAGGTCATTTTGTTGATTCCAGTCTGAAATCTGCAGTAACATGTTTTTTTGTCAGGCTCTGCCAGAAGAAGCTTGTTCTGACAGTTTCAACTTGTTTTGAAGTCATTTTGTTGATTCCAGTCTGAAATCTGCAGTAACATGTTTTTTTGTCAGGCTCTGCCAGAAGAAGCTTGTTCTGACAGTTTCAACTTGTTTTCAGGTCATTTTACTAATTTCAGTCTGAAAACTGCAGTAGCATGTCCTTTTGTAAGACTCTGCCAGAAGAAGCTTGTTCTGACAGTTTCAACTTGTTTTGAGGTCATTTTTCTTCTTTCAGTCTGAAAAATGCAGCAGCATGTCCTTTTGTCAGCATCTGCCGGAAGAAGCTTGTTCTGACAGTTTCAACTTGTTTTGAGGTCATTTTACTAATTTCAGTCTGAACACTGCAGTAACATGTCCTTTAGTCAGCATCTGCCGGAAGAAGCTTGTTCTGACAGTTTCAACTTGTTTTCAGGTCATTTTACTAATTTCAGTCTGAAAAATGCAGCAGCATGTCATTTTGTCAGCATCTGCCGGAAGAAGCTTGTTCTGACAGTTTCAACTTGTTTTGAGGTCATTTTACTGATTTCAGTCTGAACACTGCAGTAACATCTTCTGACAGAGGAAGACTCTGCCAGAAGATTTTGATTTTAACGGAGAGACAGTCCGCCTCCGTGGTTCGAGCGGGCAGCAAAACAACAACAAACGGAATGGATCGAGTTTACGCCACCGACCTTAAAAACAGACGAGGACGAATCGTTTCCGTATCAGGCCGGAGTGAAAAAACACTGTGTATAATTTCCAAAAATCACACGGAAGGTCTCTCGCCCTCGCTCTCGCACATCCGGCCAGACAGCGTCTCCTGTCCGTCTGGAAAACTCTTCAGTCATAAAAATAATAATAATAATAATAATAATAATAAATAAATACATTTAAAAATAACTAAATAAATACATTTACAAATAACTAAATAAATAAATTTAAAAATAAATAAATAAATAATTTAATTAATTTAAAGTTATATTGCACCAGATCAGAACAGACAGCTGTCTCACTTTACAGGTATAGGCAGCCCTTCTGCAAGAGCAGAAGGTTGTTCTGCCAGTTTCAACTTGTTTTCAGGTCATTTTGTTGATTCCAGTCTGAACACTGCAGTAACATGTCTTTTTGTCAGGCTCTGCCAGAAGAAGCTTGTTCTGCCAGTTTCAACTTGTTTTCAGGTCATTTTGTTGATTCCAGTCTGAAATCTGCAGTAACATGTCTTTTTGTCAGGCTCTGCCAGAAGAAGCTTGTTCTGACAGTTTCAACTTGTTTTCAGGTCATTTTGTTGATTCCAGTCTGAAATCTGCAGTAACATGTCCTTTTGTCAGTCTCTGCCAGAAGAAGCTTGTTCTGACAGTTTCAACTTGTTTTGAGGTCATTTGGCTGATTTCAGTCTGAACACTGCAGGGACATGTTTTTTTGTCAGGCTCTGCCAGAAGAAGCTTGTTCTGACAGTTTCAACTTGTTTTGAGGTCATTTTGTTGATTCCAGTCTGAACACTGCAGTAACATGTCCTTTAGTCAGCATCTGCCGGAAGAAGCTTGTTCTGACAGTTTCAACTTGTTTTGAGGTCATTTTACTGATTTCAGTCTGAACACTGCAGTAACATCTTCTGACAGAGGAAGACTGTGTATATTTTCCAAAAATCACACGGAAGGTCTCTCGCCCTCGCTCTCGCACATCCGGCCAGACAGCGTCTCCCGTCCGTCTGGAAAACTCTTCAGTCATAAAAATAATAATAATAATAAATAAATAAATTTAAAAATAAATGAATAAATAAATCTAAAAATAAATAAATAAATAAATAAAAAATTCAAAAATAAATAAATAAAATTTTTAAAAATAATTAAATAAATAAATTTACAAATAACTAAATAAATAAATTTAAAAATAAATAAATAAATAAATAATTAATTTAATTAATTTTAAGTTATATTGCACCAGATCAGAACAGACAGCTGTCTCACTTTACAGGTATAGGCAGCCCTTCTGCAAGAGCAGAAGGTTGTTCTGCCAGTTTCAACTTGTTTTCAGGTCATTTTGTTGATTCCAGCCTGAAATCTGCAGTAACATGTCTTTTTGTCAGGCTCTGCCAGAAGAAGCTTGTTCTGACAGTTTCAACTTGTTTTCAGGTCATTTTGTTGATTCCAGTCTGAAATCTGCAGTAACATGTCTTTTTGTCAGGCTCTGCCAGAAGAAGCTTGTTCTGACAGTTTCAACTTGTTTTCAGGTCATTTGGATGATTTCAGTCTGAATACTGCAGTCGCATGTCCTTTTGTCAGTCTCTGCCAGAAGGAGCTTGTTCTGACAGTTTCAACTTGTTTTCAGGTCATTTGGCTGATTTCAGTCAACCCCTCCCTGAGCTGCCACCTTATCGTGGTGGAGGGGTTTGCGTGTCCCGATGATCCTAGGAGCTCAGTTGTCCGGGGCTATATGCCCCTGGTGGGGTCACCCATGGCAAACAGGTCCTAGGGGAGGGACCAGACAAAGGGTGGCTCAAAAACCCCTCATGATGAATAAAATAATTGGTCCTGGGCTTCCCTTGCCCGGACGCGGGTCACCGGGGCCCCATCCTGGAGCCAGGCCTGGGGGTGGGGCACGATGGCGAGCGCCTGGTGGCCGGGTCTTCACCCATGGAGCCCGGTCGGGCATAGCCCGAAGAAGCTACGTGGGACCTTCCTCCCGTGGGCTCACCACCCATAGGAGGGACCAGAGGGGTCGGGTGCGATGTGAGCTGGGCGGCAGCCGAAGGCGGGGACCTTGGCGGTCCGACCCTCGGCTCCAGAAACTAGCTCTAGGGACGTGGAATGTCACCTCTCTGGCGGGGAAGGAGCCTGAGCCGGTGTGCGAGGTTGAGAAGTTCCGACTGGATATAGTTGGCCTCACCTCGACACACAGCAAGGGCTCCGGAACCACCCTTCTTGAGAGGGGTTGGACTCTCTTCCACTCTGGAGTTGCCACTGGTGAGAGGCGCCGGGCAGGGGTGGCAATACTTATTGCCCCCCGGCTCAGTGCCTGTATGTTGGAGTTTACTCCAATAAATGAGAGGGTAGCTTCCCTCCGCCTTCGGGTGGGGGGACGGAACCTGACTGTTGTTTGTGCCTATGGTCCAAACAGCAGTTCAGAGTATCCACCCTTTTTGGAGTCCCTGGAGGGGGTACTGGAGAGTGCTCCTTCTGGGGATTCCCTCGTTCTGTTGGGGGACTTCAACGCCCATGTTGGCAATGAAAGTGAGACCTGGAGGGGTGTGATTGGGAGGAATGGCCCCCCTGATCGGAATCCGAGTGGTGTTTTGTTATTGGACTTCTGTGCTCGTCACAGATTGTCCATAACAAACACCATGTTCAAGCATAAGGGTGTCCGTATGTGCACTTGGCACCAGGACACCCTAGGCCGCAGTTCGATGATCGACTTTGTAGTCGTCTCACCGGACTTGCGGCCGCATGTCTTGGATACTCGGGTGAAGAGAGGGGCGGAGCTGTCAACCGACCATCACCTGGTGGTGAGCCAACTCCGATGGTGGGGGAGGATGCCGGACAGACCTGGCAGGCCCAAACGTATTGTGAGGGTCTGTTGGGAACGTCTGGCAGAATCTCCTGTCAGAAGGAGTTTTAACTCCCACCTCCGGGAGAGCTTCGACCATGTACCGGGGGAGGCAGGGGACATTGAGTCCGAGTGGACTATGTTTCGTGCCTCCATTGTTGAAGCGGCCGATCGGTGCTGTGGCCGTAAGGTGGTTGGTGCCTGTTGTGGCGGCAATCCCAAGACCTCTTGGTGGACACCGGTGGTGAGGGATGCCGTCAAGCTGAAGAAGGAGTCCTACCAGGCCCTTTTGGCCTGTGGGACTCCGGAGGCAGCTGACAGGTACCGACAGACCAAGCGGAGTGCAGCTACCGCGGTTGCTGAGGCAAAAACCCGGGCATGGGAGGAATTCGGTGAGGCCATGGAAAACGACTTCCGGACGGCTTCGAAGAGGTTCTGGGCCACCATCCGGCATCTCAGGAGGGGGAAGCAGTGCACGGTCAACACTGTGTATGGTGGGGATGGTGCGCTGCTGACCTTGACTCGAGACGTCGTAGATCGGTGGAGGGACTACTTTGAAGACCTCCTCAATCCCACCGACATGCCTTCCAGTGAGGAAGCAGGGCCTGGGGACTCGGGGGTGAGCTCCTCTATCTCTGGGGCCGAGGTTGCCGAGGTAGTCAAAAAGCTCCTCGGTGGCAGGGCCCCGGGGGTGGATGAGATCCGCCCGGAGTCCCTTAAGGCTCTGGATGTTGTAGGGCTGTCATGGTTGACACGACTCTGCAACATTGCATGGACATCGGGGGCAGTGCCTCTGGATTGGCAGACCGGGGTGGTGGTCCCTCTTTATAAGAAGGGGGACCGGAGGGTGTGTTCCAACTACAGAGGGATCACACTCCTCAGCCTCCCTGGTAAGGTCTATTCAGGGGTACTGGAGAGGAGGGTCCGCCGGATAGTCGAACCTCGGATTCAGGAGGAGCAATGTGGTTTTCGTCCTGGCCGTGGAACTGTGGACCAGCTCTACACCCTCGGCAGGGTCCTTGAGGGTGCATGGGAGTTTGCCCAACCAGTCCACATGTGTTTTGTGGATTTGGAGAAGGCATTCCACCGTGTCCCTCGGGGAGTCCTGTGGGGGGTGCTCCGGGAGTATGGGGTGTCGGACCCCCTCATACGGGGTGTCCGCTCCCTATATGACCAGTGCCAGAGCTTGGTCCGCATTGCTGGCAATAAGTCGGACCTATTTCCGGTGCGGGTTGGACTCCGCCAGGGCTGCCCTTTGTCACCGATTCTGTTCGTAACTTTTATGGACAGAATTTCTAGGTGCAGCGAGGGCGTTGAGGGGGCTCGGTTTGGTGACCTCAGGATTGGATCGCTGCTGTTTGCAGACGATGTGATCCTGTTGGCTTCATCAGGCCGTGCCCTCCAGCTCTCACTGGATCGGTTTGCAGCCGCATGTGAAGCGGCCGGGATGAGAATCAGCACCTCCAAATCCCAGGCCATGGTTCTCAGTCGGAAAAGGGTGGAGTGCACCCTCCAGGTCGGGGAGGAGATCCTGCCCCAAGTGGAGGAGTTCAAGTACCTCGGGGTCTTGTTCACGAGTGAGGGAAGAATGGAGCGAGAGATCGACAGACGGATCGGTGCAGCGTCTGCAGTGATGCGGACTCTGCACAGATCCGTCATGGTGAAGAGAGAGCTGAGCCGAAAGGCGAAGCTCTCGATTTACCGGTCGATCTTCGTTCCTACCCTCACCTATGGTCACGAGCTTTGGGTAGTGACCGAAAGAACGAGATCCCGGGTACAAGCGGCTGAAATGAGCTTCCTCCGTAGGGTGGCTGGGCTCTCCCTTAGAGATAGGGTGAGGACCTCAGTCATCCGGGAGGAGCTCGGAGTAGAGCCGCTGCTCCTCCGCGTTGAGAGGGGCCAGATGAGGTGGCTCGGACACCTATTTAGGATGCCTCCTGAACGCCTCCCTGGTGAGGTGTTCAGGGCACGTCCCACCGGGAGGAGACCACGGGGAAGACCCAGGACACGCTGGAGAGACTATGTCTCTCGGCTGGCCTGGGAACGCCTTGGGATCCCCCCGGAAGAGCTAGAGGAAGTGGCCGGGGAGAGGGAAGTCTGGGTTTCCCTGCTTAGGCTGCTGCCCCCGCGACCCGGCCCCGGATAAGCGGAAGAAAATGGATGGAAATGGACAGTCTGAACACTGCAGGGACATGTTTTTTTGTCAGGCTCTGCCAGAAGAAGCTTGTTCTGACAGTTTCAACTTGTTTTGAGGTCATTTTGTTGATTCCAGTCTGAACATTGCAGTAACATGTCCTTTAGTCAGCATCTGCCGGAAGAAGCTTGTTCTGACAGTTTCAACTTGTTTTGAGGTCATTTTACTGATTTCAGTCTGAACACCGCCTCCGTGGTGCGAGCGGGCAGCAAAACAACAACAAACGGAATGGATCGAGTTTACGCCACCGACCTTAAAAACAGACGAGGACGAATCGTTTCCGTATCAGGCCGGAGTGACAAAATTAATATTTTACTTTTGAAATAAAAGTAAATGTAACAAAGTAAAAATGAAAAAGTAATTCGTTACACTACTCGTTACTGGTAAAAAGTAATATTATTTAAGTTACTAGTTAGTTTCCCAACACTGTGTATAATTTCCAAAAATCACACGGAAGGTCTCTCGCCCTCGCTCTCGCACATCCGGCCAGACAACGTCTCCTGTCCGTCTGGAAAACTTTTCAGTCATAAAAATAATAATAATAATAATAATAATAATAATAATAAATAAATAAATTTGAAAATAACTAAATAAATAAATTTACAAATAACTAAATAAATAAATTTTAAGATAAATAAATAAATAATTAATTAATTAAATTAATTTTAAGTTATATTGCACCAGATCAGAACAGACAGCTGTCTCACTTTACAGGTATAGGCAGCTTTTCTGCAAGAGCAGAAGGTTGTTCTGCCAGTTTCAACTTGTTTTCAGGTCATTTTGTTGATTCCAGTCTGAAATCTGCAGTAACATGTCCTTTAGTCAGCATCTGCCGGAAGAAGCTTGTTCTGACAGTTTCAACTTGTTTACAGGTCATTTTACTAATTCCAGTCTGAAATCTGCAGAAACATGTTTTTTTGTCAGGCTCTGCCAGAAGAAGCTTGTTCTGACAGTTTCAACTTCTTTTCAGGTCATTTTTCTTCTTTCAGTCTGAACACTGCAGTAGCATGTCCTTTTGTCAGCATCTGCCGGAAGAAGCTTGTTCTGACAGTTTCAACTTGTTTTGAGGTCATTTTACTGATTTCAGTCTGAACACTGCAGTCACATCTTCTGACAGAGGAAGACTCTGCCAGAAGATTTTGATTTTAATGGAGAGACAGTCCGCCTCCGTGGTGCGAGCGGGCAGCAAAACAACAACAAACGGAATGGATCGAGTTTACGCCACCGACCTTAAAAACAGACGAGGACGAATCGTTTCCGTATCAGGCCGGAGTGAAAAAATTAATATTTTACTTTTGAAATAAAAGTAAATGTAACAAGGTAAAAATGAAAAAGTAATTCGTTACACTACTCGTTACTGGTAAAAAGTAATATTATTTAAGTTACTAGTTAGTTTCCCAACACTGTGTATAATTTCCAAAAATCACACGGAAGGTCTCTCGCCCTCGTTCTCGCACATCCGGCCAGACAGCGTCTCCTGTCCGTCTGGAAAACTCTTCAGTCATAATAATAATAATAATAATAATAATAATAATAATAATAATAATAAATAAATACATTTAAAAATAACTAAATAAATAAATTTAAAAATAAATAAATAAATAAATTCAAAAATAAATGAATAAATAAATTTAAAAATAAGTAAATAAATAAATTTACAAATAACTAAATAAATAAATTTTAAAATAAATAAATAAATAAATAATTAATTTTAAGTTATATTGCACCAGATCAAAACAGACAGCTGTCTCACTTTACAGGTATAGGCAGCCTTTCTGCAAGAGCAGAAGGTTGTTCTGCCAGTTTCAACTTGTTTTCAGGTCATTTTGTTGATTCCAGTCTGAAATCTGCAGTAACATGTCTTTTTGTCAGGCTCTGCCAGAAGAAGCTTGTTCTGACAGTTTCAACTTGTTTACAGGACATTTTTCTTCTTTCAGTCTGAACACTGCAGTAACATGTCCTTTAGTCAGCATCTGCCGGAAGAAGCTTGTTCTGACAGTTTCAACTTGTTTTGAGGTCATTTTTCTTCCTTCAGTCTGAAAAATGCAGTAGCATGGCCTTTTGTAAGACTCTGCCAGAAGAAGCTTGTTCTGACAGTTTCAACTTGTTTTGAGGTCATTTTTCTTCCTTCAGTCTGAACACTGCAGTAACATGTCCTTTTGTCAGCATCTGCCGGAAGAAGCTTGTTCTGACAGTTTCAACTTGTTTTGAGGTCATTTTACTGATTTCAGTCTGAACACTGCAGTCACATCTTCTGACAGAGGAAGACTCTGCCAGAAGATTTTGATTTTAACGGAGAGACAGTCCGCCTCCGTGGTGCGAGCGGGCAGCAAAACAACAACAAACGGAATGGATCGAGTTTACGCCACCGACCTTAAAAACAGACGAGGACGAATCGTTTCCGTATCAGGCCGGAGTGAAAAAATTAATATTTTACTTTTGAAATAAAAGTAAATGTAACAAGGTAAAAATGAAAAAGTAATTCGTTACACTACTCGTTACTGGTAAAAAGTAATATTATTTAAGTTACTAGTTAGTGTCCCAACACTGTGTATAATTTCCAAAAATCACACGGAAGGTCTCTCGCCCTCGCTCTCGCACATCCGGCCAGACAGCGTCTCCTGTCCGTCTGGAAAACTCTTCAGTCATAATAATAATAATAATAATAATAATAATAATAATAAATAAATGAATTTAAAAATAAATAAATAAATAAATACATAAATTTAAAAATAAATAAATAATTAATTTAATTAATTTTAAGTTATATTGCACCAGCTCAGAACAGACAGCTGTCTCACTTTACAGGTATAGGCAGCCCTTCTGCAAGAGGAGAAGGTTGTTCTGCCAGTTTCAACTTGTTTTCAGGTCATTTTACTGATTTCAGCCTGAAAACTGCAGTAACATGTCCTTTTGTCAGGCTCTGCCGGAAGAAGCTTGTTCTGACAGTTTCAACTTGTTTTCAGGTCATTTTTCTTCTTTCAGTCTGAACACTGCAGTCGCATGTCCTTTTGTCAGGCTCTGCCGGAAGAAGCTTGTTCTGACAGTTTCAACTTGTTTTCAGGTCATTTTTCTTCTTTGTAAATGTGACAAAGTAAAAATGAAAGAGTAATTCATTACACTACTCGTTACTGGTAAAAAATAATATTATTTAAGTTACTAGTTAGTTTCCCAACACTGTGTATAATTTCCAAAAATCACACGGAAGGTCTCTCGCCAAGCACATCCGGCCAGACAGCATCTCCTGTCCGTCTGGAAAACTCTTCAGTCATGAAAAAAATAAAAATAAAAATAAAAAATAAAATAAAAATTAAATTAATAAACTTAAAAATAAATAAATTTAAAAATAAATAAATTTAAAAATAAATAAATTTAAAAATAAATAAATTTAAAAATAAATAAATTTAAAAATAAATAAACAATTAATTTAAAGTTATATTGCACCAGATCAGAACAGACAGTTGTCTCACTTTACAGGTACAGGCAGCCCTTCTGCAAGAGGAGAAGGTTGTTCTGTCAGTTTCAACTTGTTTTCAGGTCATTTTGTTGATTCCAGTCTGAAATCTGCAGTAACATGTCTTTTTGTCAGGCTCTGCCAGAAGAAGCTTGTTCTGACAGTTTCAACTTGTTTTGATGTCATTTTTCTTCTTTCAGTATGAAAAATGCAGTAGCATGTCCTTTTGTCAGCATCTGCCAGAAGAAGCTCGTTCTGACAGTTTCAACTTGTTTTGATGTCATTTTTCTTCTTTCAGTCTGAAAAATGCGGTAGCATGTCCTTTTGTCAGCATCTGCCAGAAGAAGCTCGTTCTGACAGTTTCAACTTGTTTTGATGTCATTTTTCTTCTTTCAGTCTGAAAAATGCGGTAGCATGTCCTTTACTCAGCATCTGCCAGAAGAAGCTTGTTCTGACAGTGTCAACTCTACCTGTGTCCTCCTCGATGTCAAAAGACGTCACCATGGGGATAGCCGGGTGGGATGCTCTGAGATTGGCCAGTCTTCTCAGGACCACCTTCCTCTTCACAGCATCCAAAAGCTCCAGCTGTTCATGCACAGGGAGCTCTCTGTGCCTCGTCAGGTGGATATCAAGGCGTGAAGTCACCAGAAGACAAACTTGTATGGGGCACGGCTCCTTTCGCACGTTCACAAGCTGGCGAGCCGCACCAGGTGACTTCGCTCCTGGCGATTCAAGATTCTATGCTTCTCCCTCAGATGCTGGTTCATTAAACAGATTTGCGCGTGGCAAATGGGACATGGAGTAAACATTGTCTCTGAGGGAAGGAAAAAGGCAAAGTGTGAATGGGCATCATAAACAAAGATATAGGACAGGTCAAACTATTTAACTTTGAGATTGGTATATCATGCACAAAAGGTAAGTAAAATAAATTAAAGATGTGTGTGTGTGAGTGGAACACACAGCCTAATACAGTGTGTGTCCCCCATCATGGCCTGCTCTAAAGAATGAGCTCTCCCTGTTACAGAAGATACTAAAACAAATCAATAATCCCCAGGCAAAAAAAAGAAAACATTTATATCAGAATTTAACCTTTCCCATATCCCTTGCTTGTAATTTTATGTTGTATTTTCATGTATATATTTTTTTATTTTGCTTCTTGTGTTTATTTTTGTGTTTATTTATTTTCCTGCTAATTTCTTTCCTTCCTTTTGGAACATATTGGTGATGTCTCACTGTTATCATTTTCCGAGGTCAAGATAGAAGGAAATCTATTGTTTTGTATCTTTCCAGTGAGTTTGTACTGGTGAGTTTTCTTAATAAAGTTTATAATAAAAAAAAGAAAAGTGAAACTTACCTTTTACGATGTCCAAGTTGAAATAGAAACCTAACGCCACAATTTTTTGAATTGCAATATAGGCCAGCAAGCAACCTAAGTGGTCATTACTCGCGTTATAGGTGTAGTGGCGCATAATTAAGCCCGGAAAAGTTTTTAAAAAAAACGAACTCCAACAAAGCCTAATACAGTGTGTCTTGTTGAGACAGAAAGAATGGTCAATGCCCTGCAAGTAAAACTTACCTTTTACGATGTCCAAGTTGAACGCGTAAGGCCAGCTATAGCGCACTACACGACTATTACGCGTGATATAGTGGCGCATAATTAAGCCCGGAAAAGTTTTTAAAAAAAACGAACTCCAACAAAGCCTAATACAGTGTGTCTTGTTAAGACAGAAAGAATGGTCAATGCCCTGCAAGTAAAACTTACCTTTTACGATGTCCAAGTTGAACGCGTAAGGCCAGCTATAGCGCAGTACACGACTATTACGCGTGATATAGTGGCGCCTAATTAAGCCCATAAGTAATAAGATAAACACGTGACTAAGCATCCCCCTGACACGCATCCCTCCTATCAGGGGGATGCGCGCAATTCTTCAACCAATCAGAGCAGCCCTCAACTTTACCTTGTTAATTAAGCGACAGGATTCCATTTTGAGGAGTGGAGTGTCGCGGACGGAGTGTTGGAGTGGAGAGAAGCGCACTACAGCGAATAAAGTCAAATCTTTATATCTCACGATATTTTTGCATAATTTCTTCAAAGATGGAAGAGACTCAAGAACCCAATTTGCTTCAGGTAAGTTCATTACTGTTAATTACTGTTTTATGACGTCAGCGTTACTAAACTGCACTTTAAGAAAAAAAGTAATACACGCTACTGTTAGACTGTACTTGGACTGTAATACATGCTACTGTTTGACTGCACTTGTACTGTAATACAAGCTACTGTGTGACTGTACTTGTACTGTAATACATGCTACTGTTTGACTGCACTTGTACTGTGTGACTGTACTTGCTACTGTTTTACAATTATCTACTACTGGACTTGGGAGAGCATTAATTTATTTGGTCCATGTACAACTACATCAGGCTGAGGTGGAGGTGACAGCGGAGCAGGTCTCCAACTTGGAGAAGGAGGTGGAGCTGAAGGGCTCCGACTCGGAGGAGGAGGGCTCCGAATCAGAGGAGGGCTCTGACTCAGAGTCAGAGGCGGGGCAGCAGGACTCTGACTCGGACAAGGAGGTGGAGCAGGCGCGCTCCGACGTGGAAGAGGCGGGCTCCTACATGGAAGAGGCGGGGCAGCAGGACTCTGACTCGGACTAGGAGGTGGAGCAGGAGGTGGAGCAGGTGCGCTCCGACGTGGAAGAGGCGGGCTCCTACATGGAAGAGGCGGGGCAGCAGGACTCTGACTCGGACTAGGAGGTGGAGCAGGAGGTGGAGCAGGTGCGCTCCGACGTGGAAGAGGCGGGCTCCTACGTGGAAGAGGCGGGGCGGCAGGACTCTGACTCGGAGGAGGAGGTGGAACAGGCGCGGTCCGACGTGGAAGAGGCGGGCTCCTACGTGGAAGAGGCGCGGCAGGAGGGGTCTGACTCGGACAAGGAGGCGGAGCCGGAGCGCTCCGACGTGGAAGAGGCGGAGGAAGAGGGATCGGACTGGGACGAGGCGGGGCAGGAGAGCTCCAACTCGGTCGAGGAGGTGGAGGTGGAGTCGGAGCTGAAAACAGCGGGGAAGAAGGGCTCCGCTGTAAATACTCTTCCACAGAGATATGTGAAGGGGGAACATGAGTGTCCCATTTGTCACATTTCTTATGCTGATGTTATGCAGCACATGAGAGGAACGGAGAAAGTTAGAAATGACATCGAGCTGCTTCTTTTGAGCCAGCTTGCCCATTGTCAGTAAGTATTACCCTGTGATGTATAAGCCTACGATCGATTTTTACAAATGTGTTTTATTGCATTTACACAATTCTTGCATGCATTTCCTTCCACTGAATAAAGTACTTCTAAATTTACAGTTTCAAAGCAAGCCTGGACTGTCCCGAAAAGAATTGTGGCGCCAAAAGAATAAAAAGGCTGGACAGCCACTTGAAACGGGTCAGGCAGAATGAAATGACTCAATCATTGAGCGATCTCTCACTTTTGCAGAAGTTTGAAATTGCGTGCCGCGTGAAATCTGCCAAGGACGCGGTTACGACTCGGGAGCTGGCCCTCCTACGTGCGTCAAAGCCGAATCCACCAATGGTGTCTCACATTGACATTGACCGGGTGGATGAAGGCACAATTCAGCAAGGTGTGAGGAAGTTGATGGAGGGCACACCAGCTGTACTACACACACCAGACGCGCGAAGCCCTCCCTCGACCAGCCGGGCTCGCTTGGAGAGGAAAAGGTCAGCGGATCAGGCCGAAACGCCCTCGACCAGCCGGGCTCGCTTGGAGAGGAAAAGGTCAGCGGACCAGGCCGAAACGCCCTCGACCAGCCGGGCTCGCTTGGAGAGGAAAAGGTCAGCGGACCAGGCCGAAACGCCCTCGACCTGCCGGGCTCGCTTGGAGAGGAAAAGGTCAGCGGACCAGGCCGAAACGCCCTCGACCAGCCGGGCTCGCTTGGAGAGGAAAAGGTCAGCGGACCAGACCGAAACGCCCTCGACCAGCCGGGCTCGCTTGGAGAGGGAATGGTCAGCGGACCAGGCCGAAACGCCCTCGACCAGCCGGGCTCGCTTGGAGAGGGAAAGGTCAGCGGACCAGGCCGAAACGCCCTCGACCAGCCGGGCTCGCTTGGAGAGGGAAAGGTCAGCGGACCAGGCCGAAACGCCCTCGACCAGCCGGGCTCCCTGTGGCCCACGCAGAGGCCTCCCACAGGCTGGGCAAGGGACAAGGCGGTCCTTAGAAAGGACGTCTGCACCTGGGTGCGACAAGTGTGCCTTACTGGCTGCCGAGCTGCAGGTAACAAAGTCCCTCCTGGAGCAGGAGAGGAGTAGGAGAGGAGGAGGAGCAATTCCACTCAACCAAAATTCAAACATCTGTGAGTATTGCGTTCTTGCGCTGGTGTACATCTTAAATGTTGTCAGTTTTATATATGCATTTTTGGGTTATTTCCTCTCCCAGATAAAGAAATACCAGCGCAGACGACGGGCTGTCTCCCCCAGCAAAGCTTCTGGCTACGGTGACAAAACCCTCATGTTATAATCGCAGTATTAGAATTGAACTTGAAGGATAGACATGTGTTATTAATTGGTGGTCCAATGTCAAACGTTTAGGAATGAAGACTGTGCTAAACATTCTTTCCTCTTCAGTGACTTTGGTGGAGGAATTCAGGGAGCACACAGCGGGCGTGAATCCCTCCAAGAAAGGTGCAGAAAATACAAGACAGAGGGCAAATCACGTGATTGCTTTTCTGATTTTCATGGGGGACACTATAACACCCAACATCAATCTGCTGTTCCTGGCCGACCACTCCAGAGTCCGTCAGTAAGTGACGCACTGTAAGAGAAGCGTCAATGTTACGGTCGGGTAGACGGCATGACTATTTCTTTCTGTTCTCTTTCAAGCTTTATTCTAGATCTCCAGAAAAAGCAATTTAAGCCCACAACCCAGAGGATGTTGTCTTGGCAATAGAATAATTGCTAAGCATAATGACAATTATATAATTGATAATTGCAAAAGCAATCAAGTAATCATTAAGTGGAGATTAAACAATGTTAAGTAACTGATCTACAGGGACGGTTAGTCGGACAATAACTGTCTGCAGAGGTTCCCATTCACGCTTCACCGAAAGACCTTCGTGTGCGGCAGAGTTTTCGTGACAAACAGTTCTGGACTGCATCTCCGTGTTTGACACTTAGAAATTATGACTTCCTCCCACATTGTTACTTAGAATTTCCCTTGTATAAACACCTGCCTGCTGTTCCGAGAACCAAAGAATGTGTGCCTATATAAGCGAGATGTGCTCACTGCCCTTGGCTTCAGCCGGACAACCGGTGCTCTGCTTGTATGACTGAAGCCCCAAGGCCTTGGTAAAATAATTAAAGACCAATCTTACATAATCATGTGTCTTTATTATACAATTATTCAAAGTAACAGAATACTGCCAACACAATGTACTTAATGGATGTGATAGCATTCATTAAGTACATCAAAGACATGTCGCCGTCGTGCGTGCGCTTGGGCGCCAAAGCATTGAACGCCCTGCTGGTCGAAATCAAAGCGCGTGTTCGGGACATCAACCGCGATGTGGTCGGCCACCAGCAAAGCGTGAGGCAAGCTAAATCTGGTAGGTTTAACATGCGACACCCGACATACAAACATTAACATCACATGGTTAAATGCAGGAAAGATCCATGTAGTAAATGCTATTTGATATTTCAGATAATCTGGTCAGCGTCAGAAAGCACGCAGCGTTCATTGATAAGGTGCCAAAGCTCATCAATGCCACACTGGGTATGATCACTACTGAGAATATTGATCCTATTTAAAAAAAAGGATGTTTGTTCCATGTTTACAAGCTCAAACTTTAGGTTAAGATCCCGTTCCGCAGGTCCTTACATTGTAGGGCCGAGTCCTTACTTGATAGGCGCATGCACCTACAAAGTGTTCTTTCTCTCTCTGTTTGTGCAGCTGACCTGGAGAAAAATCCGCACAGCAGGGTGGGATTAAAAACTTTTTTTGGACTGCTGGGGGGCTATTTAGTCGCTACGACCGGCCACAGAAAGGGCGTCATGATCAATATGACCAAGAAGGAGGTCAGCGAAGCGCAAAGGACGAAGCAGAATGAGCGAGTCATCCGTGTAAGTGCAAAAATTTTCTTTAATAAAAAAAATAAGTAATGAAAGCGGCGTTCATAATTGTTCGATGACTTGCTCAGAGTGTGACGTCGTCTCTCCTGAATTATTAGATCCAACAGCACAAGACCCAGCGCTATTTTGGGGAGGCGTCCATACCACTCGACCAGGTGGAATATACGTGGTTCCGCCGCGGGAGGAGCTGCGGCAGAAAACTTTTTCCACAACACCACCGGCGGGGCCCTCTACAAGATTGCCGAATATTTCCAGGCCGCCTGGGAGAGCATGGGTCTGTGGACTGCCCCAACGTTCAACATGCTTCGATCCTCGATGGCAACTTATGTGAGACAACTTTTCATGTTCTTTTGTGTCTCATACTTGTACCTACGAAATGGGTTTTTGGAAAGCAACATGGTGCAGTGAAAAGTTAATGACGTGTGTGTTTCTATGTCACTCTTATTCCTGCAGGCCAAGCGCCAACTCGGTGGAAAGACCTATAAAAAAGTTGCCACTTTCATGTGCCACGATGAGCACATGGCGAAACGATTTTATCAAGGTCCTGAAGCAAGCTCAATCGATGCCGAACCTGTAAATCTTGTGGTCTCTTGCAACTCGTGTGTATTTATTTGTTTTACCCATTTCATTTCACAGCGGAGGACCCGGCGGAGGAGGCTTTCAAATGCCGAAAATTAGCCATGTTTGCTATAAGCGCTTATGCGGGGACCAGAAAAAGGAATAGGGCTTTAAGACGTTCTGAGGCTCGAGTACCTGAGGAGGAGGAGGACTCAGCATCGGGCCAGGAGGAGCTGGACAGGCAGTCTGGCAGCAAGACGCCTCCGATAGAGCAGCAGGTGAGACATGAGTAGCGGCAGTGCTAAGGACACAAACTCAATTATGTGACCCTAAAAGGAGCTTGATACACTTCATTGCTTCCTAAAACAGATTGTGAGCGAGGAGGAGGATGAAGAAGTAGAACCTGTCCGACCACAACAGGAACCTTCGGGCCAACAAATGGTGAGTTTTGAATATTATTGATACTTCTGCATATGACTGAGCTGTAAACATTCCTTTGACATGCTTTACAAACAGGATGTGACTCTTCCAGATCTGGATTCTTTCCTAATGGTGAGAGAAATAATTATATTCGTTGCTTACACACATTATTCAAACTTTAAATTCAAAATCACTAAACTAAAACTTAGCTTACCTAAAAATAGAGTCTGACGTCATCTGATGATGGTTCGGCAGATCAATGGTTCACCGTTCAAGACAAGGATGGGGAGGACGGCGTCATGGTTAAAGTGGAAACGCTGAAAAGAAAAAAGTCTTTTTCCCGTCCTGGACTGAAAAGACTGGTATGATCCGGCCTAAGTTTAAAGATGCTGAAAACCATCAGAGCTTGATGTCAAATGTCTTCACCTTGAATCAGATAAGCAAATCAATGTGGAGGCCGCCGTGTTCCGAGACGGAGGAGGAACCGGAAGAAGGGGAGGAGTGCATTGACCTGAAGAAAGCCGTATCATCGGAGGATGAGACTGAGGGCGCCATGTCTCGGCATAAGGTGAGTGAAGTTGCGACATCAATGAGTCGAGAATTGCATTGAAAAAAAGCTAAACGTTTCTGTACATCGTCAAAAGAAAACCTGAAAAGTTGGTTTAAAATTCACAGGTGTCTTTTCATGTGGCTCTAATTCATATTTTTAAAATAACAGGCTAAGTCGCTGTGTACATACCCAGGCTCCGCCAAGAAACGGAAACGTTTGGAGAGAAGACCCAATTGGGACATCTCCTCCAGCAATGAGGATTAGTGTATTTTAGTATGCTGTTATATGTGTGTGTGTGTGTGCTTAATAAAAGTTGTTCTTGCAAATACTTGTACTGCATTTGTCTATGATCTTTACATTGAAATGTTTAACTGCGGGCAAAAAGAGGGACAGTGATGGTTAAACGTTTTGCAGACTAGGTCAGAGGGAAAAGACTTTGATGGTTTGGAGGTTGCTGAGGATGGAACTGCCAGGGGACAGGGCTAGCACAGAAGATGCACCGGAATACAGACCGAGTTCCATGATGGCCCGGCAGGACGTCCGCAGGGACGCTCTGAGGGGGAGACGTCAAGAGAGAAGGCGGTGACGTGGAGACAAAAAGAATAATAATTAAAGCCGCAAGCGGCGTTGTAGGCCCTCGCCGGCCGACAGGCCGTTGAGCTGACCCGCCGACGCACGCTGCTTTTGTCCTAAGTGCTTCACAAGTGTTTAGATTTTAGCTGCATGAGTAGCTCACAGTTTAGTCAAATCGGTATTTGGATTATATGGCCATCTGCCATCAGGAGTTTTTAAGTTTCAATCCAATATGGCCGCCTTCCTGTGTGTCTGGGGGCGTGGCCATAATACTTTTTTTTTTGCCCTGACATGACGCATGTCTGTACCGAATTTCGTGGCTGTCCGACAAAGTTGGCGTCGGACCCCTCCCCATAGGAGGGGTTGCCATCGCCATGGCAACAGCGTAAAAACAACAACGTGGTTACGATTGTGTTTTTTGATCGGGACCACATGAGGGACTTTTCTGGTAAGTTTCAATCATTTCTGGCAAAGTATTTTTTTAATTCCCATTCAATTTTTGTTATCGTTCTCTAGGGGGCACTGTAAGGCGGATTGTCAAACTTTCCCTTTTAAAGTGTCCAGGTAGGAAGGGTCAATTAGTGTTTAAAATCTGGTTTGGATTGGAGTGTGTGTGTGTGCAAACGCTGACTCAGCAGTTTTTAAAATTATATCCAATATGGCCGCCTTTCTGTGTGTCTGGGGGCGTGGCCATAATACTTTTTTTTTTTTGCCCTGACTTGACGCATGTGTGTACCAAATTTCGTGGCTGTCCGACAAAGTTGGCGTCGGACCCCCCATAGGCACAATGCATTGTGATTTTTGTAGGTGGCGCTGGCACGCCACTTTTTCATGCCCAACTTTAAAACACATAAAATAATTAATCTTTCGCCGGTTCTGAGCTTGGTTCAAAGTTTGGTGAGTTTTCGAGCATGTTCAGGGGGTCAAATTGCCGTTTAAACAGCAGAACAAAGAAAGAAAGAAAGAAAGAAAGAAAGAAAGAAAGAAAGAAAAAGAAAAAGAATTTTTGCAAAAACAATATAAGTTTTTTTCTGAGCATGCGATTTCTTCACTGTGTGTCTGTGGGGGCACACAGACACACACAAACAGAAGTTGACTCGCTGCGCTCGTCAACTCGTGTTTGTGTGTGTCTGTATGTGTGTTGTTTAGTGTCAGGGTGAGTGTGTGTGTGCTGTTGAGTGTCGTGTGTGTGGGCGTGGGTGTGTTGGTCGCCCGATGGTTGACTCGCTGCACTCGTCAACTCGTGTTTGTGTGTGTCTGTATGTGTGTTGTTTAGTGTCAGGGTGAGTGTGTGTGTGCTGTTGAGTGTCGTGTGTGTGGGCGTGGGTGTGTTGGTCGCCCGATGGTTGACTCGCTGCACTCGTCAACC
Organism: Brachionichthys hirsutus; assembly: GCF_040956055.1. Taxonomy (NCBI): domain Eukaryota; kingdom Metazoa; phylum Chordata; class Actinopteri; order Lophiiformes; family Brachionichthyidae; genus Brachionichthys; species Brachionichthys hirsutus. Next base: position 6,655 of record NW_027180357.1, on the reverse strand, counting down.
ATCGGAAGACAGTTACAAACACAGTTGACTCGCTGCGCTCGTCAACTGGGTTTGTCGATGTCTGTGTGTGTGTGTGTGTGTGTTGTTTAGTGTCGGGGTGTGTGTGTGTGCTGTTGAGTGTCGGTGTGTGTGTGCGTGGGGGTGTTGGTCGTCCTCAACAGCATGGCAAAGTTGCGCTCGTCAACTTGTCGTCTTCTGCGTTGCAAAAGCAATAGCCCCTTACGCCTAGGATAGGCGCTCGGGCGCTCGTCAACTGTGTTTGTCGATGTCTGTGTGTGTGCGTGTGTGTTGTTGAGTGTCGGTGTGTGTGTGCGTGGGTGTGTTGGTCGTCCTCAACAGCATGGCAAAGTTGGATGCCGAGGGTTGACGAGCTGCGCTCGTCAACAATATAACAATATAACTTTTTTCTGAGTATGCGATTTCTACACAAAATACATTTTTCGGAATGGTCTCGACGAGGGCTACGCGTCTGTATGTGTGTTGTTTAGTGTCAGGGTGTGTGCTGTTGAGTGTCGGTGTGTGTGTGCATGAGTGTGTTGGTCGTGGGTGTGTTGGTCGCCCGGTGGTTGACCGCTCCATGTCTCTTAGATTCTTTCAAACTTCTTTCAAACTGCAAAAGAAAAGAAGAAAGGCGACAACGTTTTGATCCTGTAGAATTCTAGAAAGGTTGAATTTATTACATCAGGATCAGAAGCTCAAAAATTGAAGCTATTGTTGATTTGCTTTGCGTATTTTTGTAAGGTAGGAAAGTTATTTCCATTTCCATGTTCCGACAGTATGATGGACCACAGGGGGGCGGGGGGGATATGTGACGTCACCGCACAATCTCCCAAGCTGGCAACCCGGAGAGTACGGTGATAGGAACCGCATTACCCACAATGCCCCGGTACCCACAATGCATTGTGGGAATAACGGATCAGCGAGCAACGGGTGTCGTTGGGATCCACCAGTTGGGTTGCTTTTTACGCGATGAATAGGTTGAATAAACAAGAATAAACGTTCCTTTTTTCCACAACTTTCCCGAAGTGCGTCCGTGCGTAAAGCTGCTTCCACAGTGCGTCGTGTGAACGTGGAGTAATAAACACGGTGTCCCACCGGCGAACGTTGAACCGTCGGACCGCTCGACTCACCGAGTTCACTCAAAGTTCGTGAATCTAACTAATGAAATATACAAACGTGATCTCCGTTTATGGCAAATATACACAGAACTCTGTCTAAAATAGCATTAGCATAGCTAACAAGTAGCTGAAATGAGAGTACCGGACAGTAACTGACACCAACTGAATGACATCATCTCGACTCGGTACCGCTGAATCCAGATTTATCTTCTCAAATGTTTCAACCCAATCGTCCGGTGGCTTCAGCAGATGTTAGAATAGGATAGAATAGAATAGAATAGAATAAAACCGAGAATTACCGGCGCTTTTAACGGAGGTAGAATCTACCGGATCGTGTAACGTACCTCAGCACGTCCTCCTTAAGCGACTGCCCTGTCTGAAGTCTGGACGCGAATGACTCTCCTCGCTATGAGGAGCACAAGGGGGCGGGGGGCTGCGTGACGTCACCACACAATCTCCCAAGATGCACCACGGCGCCTGGAACGAACCATTGTATGTGTAGAGGGTGCCTTTATCGTCAATAATGCTGCTACCTAATAACACTGTTTATTAAACGCAAAACCAACCAGTGTGTTTGTACTACATGCCTTTTGAGCTACTACATAGAGTTGAATAAATGATTTCATCAAACGATCAACACGTTTTATTTTTTAAATGGATCGGAAGTCCTGCGTGTTTCTCGGATCAGCGCCGGCATCGTTCACGATTCACCAAAAGCACAACGTTATCGTCATCTTGAACCATTCGCGTGCGCGTATAGCGCCTTGCTCAAGGGCGCCTCGGCAGTGCTCTGGGTGCAGACTGGCCCCTCTCCAGTCAGCAGAGCTGGGACTCGAGCCGCTTCCCCGCCCAGGGCCCGAGCCACCGAGCCACTGCCTGAGCCGGACTCGTTGCTTTAGACGGGGGGGCGTTGTGTGGTTTGCATTCGGCGCAGCAAGCTGCCTCTTTGTTTGTCTGCTGTGTTTAACTACAGAAACGGAAGAAGCTGTCCCGGATCCAGCGCAGCGTCCTCCTGATGCTGCTGGGTCTTCTGCTCTTATTATTTGGACTGCTCTGCTCACCTAGCATCAGGTAACACACACACACACACACAGTGATAAATGCATGTCTGTGCTTGTGTGTTTACTAGATTTCACTAGTGGATGAGCTGTGTTTGATGATTAAATATGAAAAGGCTTGTTTACGCTGTTCTTTGTATCTATGCTAAGTGTCAGAATTGAGCCTCTTGGAATTTCGAACAAAATAAATCCTGTACATATTTGTGTGGTTTGTGGCGCCTTGATATTCGTTTTATACTATACGATCACATGAAGACAATTTGTATTTTGCCTCTTTGTACAGAGAATTGCGTGTCATGTTGGAGATTTGGACATGCAGCTGTGCAGATTTACATTTATGTTTTTCTGTTGTTCTGACCAGAATAAATGCAACGAGTAGACGCTGTCAGACTACTGTCCTGCATCACCGCCACCAGCCTGCAATCCATACACGTTACATCAGTGGCGGGCGGTGCATTTTACACCTAGGCCTTCAGTGAAGTCCTACTTAGTCCGACTTGAATAAATACCCCTCATAATACCATCATTTATGACACCACGGCTTTAGAAATAATGTACAAACACACACTTACGCACTACCCGGTGTTGCATCACCTCAATTGTGTACAACACAGGATATTTTTTACAGAGCATTTAAAAATCAATAAACTGCATCAGCAATTAAAACTTATCACTATACGTGGTACTATCAGAGTTATAAATAAAAGGGAATTTAACATGTCCAAAACGTTTTAAAGTCCACCATGAATATAGGCAAGCTTTAAATTGCAAACTTGCAGTTTAATATAAGAAAGACTGCAACACAACGGCCACATTTGTCTCGTTGTGTACTTCCACTACAATCACACAGCTGCACCGGCGCGCCACATTATTTACACACATTGCATTTACAGTATATCTGTGATTTTATTTCGTCATCATGTTAAATAAATAAAATGTTGGTACTCACCAAAACAGCTGTCCCCCAAAACAGTTATTTGAAAACAAAATCCATTCTCCTTTCTTAAAGTTCCTAAACCCAGTGTTGCTCCAAACATTAAATCGATCCCTTGCAAACAAAAGGCATTCCCAGCAGAACAATTTGCTGCGACTCTCGGAAGCTGTAAGCCAAAAGTTTGAAGCCTGGAAGTGGCGTACAAATGCTTTCCCCACCTGGGACAGGTTAGCTAGCTAGCTAGCTTGGACGACGTCGGCTCACGAGAGCTAGCTTCTCTGTAAAAGTCCGTCTTGAAAATGGCCTTTCAAGAATATCCACAACCAAATCCACACTTTCCCCTCCTTCACCCATTGTGGGTTAAAAACGCAAGAATAGTTGTGGTTTTATTTTCGGTCGGTCGCGCCGTACAGGCGTGCAGGTGTGCAGTTGATGACGCAATATGCATAGCGCTGCCCTCTCACACGGAGTATCCAATCACAGGCAGGAAGGCCTTACTTTCACCAACTCGTGATCTGATTGGCTATCGCAACTGTCTATCAACTCTAAGAGCCGATCACAGGACGCGTTATTGACTTGTCACGTGAGACAAGCAGGAAGGACTTGTTTCACCAACTCGTGATCTGATTGGCTATTGCAACTGTCTATCAACTCAACTCTACGAGCCCGTTCACTCACACAACACAGACGGCAAGCAGCCGCTGATTCTGAAGGTCTCGGACGGATAGTATTTGCCACTGGTACTATGAAATCCGCCTGGCAACACAAGCTAGCTGAATTCTGATTGGATAAAAACTCTCACCTAAAAATACATCACTGGAATATAATATGACATGAATGTGAAGAATATATATATATATACATAAAATTAAATTGATTTTATCATAAATATGATCATGTATTCTTGATTTCTGGTTATGTTAGGCAAGCAGAGAAGGCCTTGCAGGCCCTGACTGCCCGCCACTGCGTTACATAAGATAGCGTGTTTGTACAAGCAGATCCAGGCTCAGCGGAGTAGCTCGATCTGCTTCTCGTGGAGGCTCTACTGCTCGGCTTCAGACGTGCTGACCCTCGGCCTGTCTTCCTGTTCACTGTGTGTGTATGTGTGTGTGTGTGTGATTAGGGTTGGACGACATGCTGGAGCTGAATGAGAGCTTCCTGAGGACCGTTCATCCGGATGTGAAGTCTGCGTTGGGTCAAGCTGTGGCTCCTGTGGCAGGACCACATGTGGGGCCAGCTCTGAGCCTCGATTCAGGTCCAGATTCTGAGGCCAAGCCCAGAGAACCAGACGCCCCCCTATGTGTCATCTATAAGTGTACCAAGTTACAAGTTGATGAGACATTTGCTTGTGTGTATACTTATGCTGATTGTAAACTTCTGATGCTCACTGTAGCGGAGCCATAGCGGCCGTTTCTGGAATGAAACCGGAAATGTCCCAAACTCCATTTATTTCTATGGGCAAATTCCAAATCGAATTATCGCGAGAACAGTATGTTGTAGAGACTTGGAAACCTGGTCTACCCGACATAATTCAGCCACGCTGAACACGCTGGGCCAAACCGCGTCTCTTTACGACCTTCCCTTCCCGAGATATGGCAAAAATAAAGCTTTGCACGCCTGTAACGTCTACACCGTAAATCACATCAATCTGTCCGTCACCTCAGTTATAGGCCTATGTGTCATCTATAAGTGTACCGAGTTACAAGTTGTTAAGACATTTGTTTGTGTGCATATTTATGCTTATTGTCAACTTCAGACGCTCACTGAAGCGGCCGCGTTCGCCCTCCTGTGGCTGTTTCTGGAATAACACCGGAAATGTTTCAAACAAAGATTTGGAGAGCAAGGGCAAAAACATATTGAACGTTGAATTTTAGATCATCCATCATCAGAATGAATGCATCTAAGCCTTTTCAGGTGGAAGGGAGGGTTACAGTACGGCGAGGAGGATGGGCGCGACTGGGTGAAAGGAGTATGCAAGGCTTGCAGGAATGAAGGTAATAATCACAAGGAGGTCATGGCTTTAGATGATCTTTCGGGTACAAGCCTTCAAACCAGAAGTGGTTAATGCATGTGTCAGCAGCCTGCTGTCTCCTGTTTCCTCATGCACTATTCAAAAGGCCAGATCTGACTTTTGACTCCAAACACGCAAGGAACTATTTTGTTCAACATCACCAATATTACAATACTTTCCCAATAAGATTTCTTCATGGATCATGGAACAGATTGAATGATTGCAGTGAACAATTACTTTTTCCAAACATGTACAAAGAACCTTTTTTCGGATAAACTATATAAAAATGTGAACCTCAAGTGCTTGGGAATTGGCTAACTAGTCCTTTCAAAAAAGTGTTTTTTTTATTAAAAATAGTGAATTTAATGGCTAAAACCTTACATCTCAAGTAAAGTAACAAGACTGCATACTGTGAGATTTAAATAACATTTCTAGATTAACATGTCTCAAAACATTTGAATTATTCAACATTTTTCTAGCAATGTTTCTTCCTAAGAGAAATCAATATTTTAAATCTGTTAACAGAGTTAACTACAGTTAAAATTTGAAAACATTACTTAGCCCGTGAACAATTCTTCATTGGGCACACAGGATAGTGTACGTGAGGTTGTACAATATATATTATGTGTCCTATCATTGGTTAAGTACATTGACTTGTTTCACTTTTCACTCAGGATTATTTAAGCATTCATGTAACTTTAACATCCTGAACTTATGGCTGGTGTCTCCTTACTGGGCCACAAAAACCCAAGCACAGCTTTCTGGGCATTCATTACATAACAATCATAACATTTATGAGCTATTATCCAATCAGAATATGATACTTGTATTTAATGTATTAGTATTTTCACTAACAAGCCATTGTCTGAAGGAATTGAGTGTCATCTAATTAATGCACTGTGTGCCTTTGACTGTTGTCAAGGAGCAGTGTGAGTGTGTGTGTGCTTGTGCATGCGTACGTGCACACACACACACAAGGAAGAGAGTGTATCCTGACTCCTTCACAGAACCTTCCCAAATGCAGCCACTTCACAGGGAGTTATTCATTGTAGGAGAGGAGGCAGGTGTGAAAAAAGGACGACTAACTGTAGAAAAGGCACTAAAATATATAAAAGAGATTTTTTTAAATGCCACCAAGGAGGAAAAATAATGCTGCAATCAAGGTTGAGGATGGTAAGCTATTAATTTATTTTAAATATCCTTGGGATAACAAGGATATAGATTCATCCCATTAAATAATGGCATATGTTTTGGGGTTTTTCACAGTTGAGATGGAGGTTGATGCTGTTGTGGAAAGTGGAAGTGAGGGTGAGTCACCATCTTTTGTCAGTCAAACAGCTGCATGAATATTTGCCATTTTATGGTATGAAGTAAACATTTCTATAAATTCCATCTTCTACTTAATCTATGTGGATTATCTAATATCCCATTACTAATTTAGTGTGAGTATCATCACTATTGGATAACTGATCAATGCTGATCTAAAGTGCACATTTGTCTCAGATGAAGCCCGGAGGAGAACTAAAAACAGACG